>NC_057812.1:705614503-705938552 GCF_018294505.1 Triticum aestivum | reverse complement strand
CAGGCCGGCGAGGAGGAGGAGGCAGGCCGGCGAGGTGGCGCGGGCTCCGGGCGGCGGCGTCCAACGGCGAGGGGCGGCGCGGTCGACGCGGCGGCGTTCGTTCTCCTCGATCCGATCTGGATCGGGGAGGAGGGGGAGAGCGAGTGGGGGCGTGGGGTGTCGGTCGGGTTAGGGTTCTCACCGGGTGGGGGATAAGGGAAAGGGGGGTGGCTGGTTGGGCCAGTTGGGCCGGCCTGGCTATCAGGTGGGCCAGCTGGCCCAGGGGGCGTTTCTCCTTTTTTTTTATTTCTCTTTTGTATGATCCCTTTTTTTAACTTTTCTGCTTTAATAATTTTTAGAGCATTTAGCCGGTTTGTAAAAAGTTGATTTCTCACTAATATTATCAAAAGATTATTTACAACAACTTGAACATTTTTGTTTGCACATTTGATAATTTTGAAACTTGACTTTAATTTAAATTTGTATTTGGACCAGATTCAAACCAACGCGAGTTTAACAACAGTAATCATGATGACATGGCTTCATTAGCAGGGAGTTACTATAGCTTAATTATCCGGGCGTCACATATGTGTTCAGAAATAATGACTGAACAAGATTTAGACCCGACATTCTTCCAATCGCCTCTGTTTTTTCATCATGTTTCCAAAATATTGCCATATTTCAATTACCTAACATGTTCCTTTTAATATATGTGTTTTGATGCGTTTTACGTACTGTTGGACCACTACCTGACCATACATAATTTCTCTTTGGATGTCTGATTTGGGCCAAATCCATGACCCTAAAGTTCTCTTTGAGAGGGTAACTAAAAGCTTTTGGATTGCATCATGCATACACTATATTTATGCCTCTATATTTATATCTTTATATATCTGTGCCTACTAATATGTAATCTTCTTTTTGCGGTGTGTTTGTTGAGACCGATGAATTGTGGGTTTATGATCAAGTCTATCTATGAACAATATTTGAATCTTCTCTGAATTCTTTTATGTATGATTGGTTATCTTTGCAAGTCTCTTCGAATTATCAGTTTGGTTTAGCCTACTAGATTGATCTTTCTTGCAATGGGAGAAGTGCTTAGCTTTGGGTTCAATCTTGCGGTGTCCTTTCCCAGTGACAGTAGGGGCAGCAAGGCACATTTTGTATTGTTGCCATCGAGGATAACAAGATGGGGTTTTCATCATATTGCATGAGTTTATCCCTCTACATCATGTCATCTTGCTTACGGCATTACTCTGTTTTCATTAACTTAATACTCTAGATGCATATGCTGGATAGCGGTCGATGAGTGGAGTAATAGTAGTAGATGCAGGCAGGAGTCGGTCTACTTGTCTCGGACGTGATCCCTATATACATGATCATACCTAGATATTCTCATAACTATGCTCAATTCTGTCAATTGCTCAACAGTAATTTGTTCACCCACCGTAGAATACTTATGCTCTTGAGAGAAGCCACTAGTGAAACCTATGACCCCCGGGTCTATCTTCATCATATTAATCTTCCAATACTTTGTTATTTACTTTGCTTTTATTTTACTTTGCATCTTTATCATAAAAATACCAAAAATATTGTCTTATCATATCTATCAGATCTCACTCTCGTAAGTGGCCGTGTAGGGATTGACAACCCCTTATCGCGTTGGTTGCGGGGATTTATTTGTTTTGTGCAGGTACGAGGGACTCGCGCGTAGCCTCCTACTGGATTGATACCTTGGTTCTCAAAAACTGAGGGAAATACTTACGCTACTCTGCTGCATCATCCCTTCCTCTTCAGGAAAAAACCAACGCAATGCTCAAGAGGTAGCAAGAAGGATTTCTGGCGCCGTTGCCGGGGAGTCTACGCAAAAGTCAATATACCAAGTACCCATCACAATCCCTATCTCCCGTATTACATTATTTGCCATTTGCCTCTCGTTTTCCTCTCCCCCAGTTCACCCTTGCCGTTTTATTCGCCCCCTCTCTCTCTATCCTCCCTCTCTTTCTCTATTTGCTTCTTCTTGCCCGCTTGCTTTTTGTTTGCTTGTGTGTTAGTTTGCTTGCTTGTCTCGATGGCTCTTCCCTGATTTGGTGATCTTCACCTTAAAAGGTTAGAAGAAATCGAAAACAACGTTAGGAGTTTTATGGTCTTGCAATTCGAGCATAATAGTTTCTTTAGAAACAAGCTTAAGGAACAAAAAAGTTTTATGAATAAAGAGCTTGATGATATGTCTAAAGAATTTGATGGTTTAAGATCCCAAATTGCTCGTCTTGAGAACTTGACCGCTGAAATTTCGGATAAGCAAGCCACCTTAGTTAATAGGATGGACGCTAAACCGGATTGCTATGAAAATAAAGATGAAGATCTAAAAGTTATTGATTTTTCCCTTATTAAATCTTTGTTTTGCAGTATGAATTTTAATAATGATGGGACTGAATATGATCCACCTTTACCTAGAAGACGTTCCAAGAATTCGGAGTTTTTAGATCTTGATGCTAAAATTGATGAAAGTGGGATCAAAGAAATTAAAACCCTAGATGTTGCTAAACCCACTATTTTGGATTTCAAGGAATTTAATTATGAAATTTTCTCTTTTATTGATTGAATTTCCTTGTTGCAATCCGTGCTAAATTCTCCTCACGCTTATAGTCAAAATAAAGCGTTCACTAAACATATCGTTGATGCCTTGATGCAATCTTATGAAGAAAAACTTGAATTGGAGGTTTCTATCCCTAGAAAACTTTATGATGAGTGGGAACCAACTATTAAAATTAAAATTAAAGATCATGAGTTCTATGCTTTGTGTGATTTGGGTGCTAGTGTTTCCATGATTCCAAAGACTTTGTGTGATTTGTTAGGTTTCCGTGATTTTGATGATTGCTCTCTAAACTTGCACCTTGCGGATTCCACTATTAAGAAGCCTATGGGAAGAATTAATGATGTTCTTATTGTTGCAAATAGGAATTATGTGCCCGTATATTTTATTGTTCTTGACATAGATTGCAATCATTCATGTCCTATTATTTTTGGTAGACCTTTCCTTAGAACGATTGGTGCAATTATTGATATGAAGGAAGGAAATATTAGATTCCAATTTCTGTTAAGGAAAGGCATGTAACACTTTCCTAGAAAGAAAATTAAATTACCTTATGAATCTATTATGAGAGCCACTTATGGATTGCCAACCAAAGATGGCAATACCTAGATCTATCCTTGCTTTTTATGCCTAGCTAGGGAAGTTAAACGATAGCGCTTGTTGGGAGGCAACCCGATTTTATTTTTATTCCTTGCTTTTTGCTCCTGTTTAGTAATAAATAATTTATATAGCCTTTGTTTAGGTTGTGTTTTTTGTGTTTAATTAGTGTTTGTGCCAAGTAGAACCGTTGGGAAGACTTAGGGAAAGTCTTGATATCTTGCTGTAAAAAGAACAGAAACTTTAGCGCTCACGAGAACTGCTGCCATTTTTATTTGGGAAGTGCTATTTAGTTAATTCTTTTTTCAGATGATTAATAGATAAATTCCTCACGTCCAGAAATTTATTTTAGAATTTTTGGGGTTCCATATCTTGCGCTAGCTACAGATTACTACAGACTGTTATGTTTTTGACAGATTCTGTTTTTCGTGTGTTGCTTGCTTATTTTGATGAATCTATGGCTAGTGAAATAGTTTATAAACCATAGAGAAGTTGGAATGCAGTAGGTTTAATACCAATATAAATAAAGAATGAGTTCATTACAGTACCTTGAAGTGGTCTTTTGTTTTCTTTCGCTAACGGAGCTCACGAGATTTTCTACTTTAAGTTTTGTGTTGTGAAGTTTTCAAGTTTTGGGTAAAGATTTGATGGATTATGGAACAAGGAGTTGCAAGAGACTAAGCTTGGGGATGCCCATGGCACCCCCAAGATAATCTAAGGACACCTAAAAGCCAAAGCTTGGGGATGCCCCGGAAGGCATCCCCTCTTTCGTCTACTTCTATTGGTAACTTTACTTGGAGCTATATTTTTATTCACCACATGATATGTGTTTTGCTTGGAGCGTCTTGTATTATTTGAGTCTTTATTTTTTAGTTTACCACAATCATCCTTTCTGTACACATCTTTTGAGAGAGCCATACATTATTTGGAATTTGTTAGAATACTCTATGTGCTTCGCTTATATCTTTTGAGTTATATAGTTTTGCTCTAGTACTTCACTTATATCTTTTAGAGCACGGTGGTGGATTTGTTTTATAGAAACTATTCATCTCTCATGCTTCACTTAGATTATTTTGAGAGTCTTAAATAGCATGGTAATTTGCTTAAATAATCCTCATATGCTAGGTATTCAAGATTAGTAAAAAATTCCTAGGAGTGTTTTGAATACTAAGAGATGTTTGATGCTCGATGATTGTTTTGAGATATGGAGGTAATAATATCAAAGTCGTGCTAGTTGAGTAGTTGTGAATTTGAGAAGTGCTTGTGTTGAAGTTTGCAAGTCCCGTAGCATGCACGTATGGTAAACGTGATGTAACAAATTTGAAACATGAGGTGTTTTTTGATTATCTTCCTTATGAGTGGCGGTCGGGGATGAGCGATGGTATTTTCCTACCAATCTACCCCCCTAGGATCATGTGCATAGTGCCGAGGTTTTTGATGACTTGTAGAATTTGCAATAAGTATGTGGGTTCTTTATGACTAATGTTGAGTCTATGGATTATACGCACTCTCACCTTTCCATCATTGCTAGCCTCTTCGGTACCGTGCATTGCCCTTTCTCACATTGAGAGTTGGTGCAAACTTCGCCGGTGCATCCAAACCCCGTGATATGATACGCTCTTTCACACATAAATCTCCTTATATCTTCCTCAAAACAGCCACCGTACCTACCTATTATGGCATTTCCATAGCCATTCCGAGATATATTGCCATGCAACTTTCCACCATTCCGTTTATCATGACACATTCATTATTGTCATATTGCTTAGCATGATCATGTAGTTGACATAGTATTTGTGGCAAAGCCACCGTTCATAATTCTTTCATACATATCACTCTTGATTCATTGCATATCCCGGTACACCGCCGGAGGCATTCATATAGAGTCATCTTTTGTTCTAGCATCGAGTTGTAAATAAATAGAAGTGCGATGATCATCATTTTCTAGAGCATTGTCTCAAGTGAGGAAATAAATAAAAAAATAAAAAAAGAGAAAGGCCTAAATAAAAAAATGAGAAAAAAGAGAGAAGGGACAAAGTTACTATCCTTTGCCACACTTGTGCTTCAAAGTAGCACCATGATCTTCATGATAGAGAGTCTTTTGTTTTGTCACTTTCATACACTAGTGGGAAATTTTCATTATAGAACTTGGCTTGTATATTCCAACAATGGGCCTCCTCAAGTGCCCTAGGTCTTCGTGAGCAAGCAAGTTGGATGCACACCCACTTAGTTTCTTTTGTTGAGCTTTCATACATTTATAGCTCTAGTGCATCCGTTGCATGGCAATCCCTACTCCTTGCATTAACATCAATCGACGGGCATCTCCATAGCCCGTTGATAAGCCTTGTTGATGTGAGACTATCTCCTTTTTTGTCTTCTCCACATAACCCCCATCATCATATTCTATTCCACCCATAGTGCTATGTCCATGGCTCGCGCTCATATATTGTGTGAAAGTTTATAGGTTTGAGATTGCTAGGGTATGAAACAATTGCTTGGCTTGTCATCGGGGTTGTGCATGATGAGAGCATTTTGTGTGACGAAAATGGAGCATGACTAAACTATATGATTTTGTAGGGATGAACTTTCTTTGGCCATGTTATTTTGAGAAGACATAATTTCTTAGTTAGTATGCTCGAAGTATTATTATTTTTATGTCAATATGAACTTTTGTCTTGAATCTTTCGGATCTGAATATTCATACCAAAATTAAGAAGAATTACATTAAAATTATGCCAAGTAGCACTCCGCATCAAAAATTCTGTTTTTATCATTTACCTACTCGAGAACGAGCAGGAATTAAGCTTGGGGATGCTTGATACGTCTCCAATGTATCTATAATTTTTGATTGCTCCATGCTATATTATTTACTGTTTTGGACATTATTGGGCTTTATTATCCACTTTTATATTATTTTTGGGACTAACCTACTAACCGGAGGCCCAGCCCAGAATTGTTGTTTTTGCCTATTTTAGGGTTTCGAAGAAAAGGAATATCAAACGGAGTCCAAACGGAATAAAACCTTTGGGAACGTGATTTTCTCAATGAACAAGACCCGGGAGACTTGGACCCTATGTCAAGACACAAAAGAGGAGGCCATGAGGTAGGGGGCGCGTCTACCCCCCCCCCCAGACGCGCCCTCCACCCTCATGGGCCCCCTATTGCTCCACCGACGTACTCCTTCCTCCTATATATACCTACGTACCCCCAAACGTTCAGAAATGGAGCCAAAACCCTAATTCCACCGCTGTAACTTTCTGTATCCACGAGATCCCATCTTGGGGCCTGTTACAGAGCTCCGCCGGAGGGGGCATCAATCATGGAGGGCTTCTACATCATCACCATAGCCCCTCCGATGAAGTGTGAGTAGTTCACCTCAGACCTACAGGTCCATAGTTATTAGCTAGATGGCTTCTTATCTCTTTTTGGATCTCAATACAATGTTCTCCCCCTCTCTTGTGGAGATCTATTCGATGTAATCTTCTTTTTGCGGTGTGTTGAGACCGATGAATTATGGGTTTATGCTCAAGTCTATCTATGAACAATATTTGAATCTTCTCTGAATTCTTTTATGTATGATTGGTTATCTTTGCAAGTCTCTTCGAATTATCAGTTTGGTTTGGCCTACTAAATTGATCTTTCTTGCAATGGGAGAAGTGATTAGCTTTGGGTTCAATCTTGCGGTGTCCTTTCCCAGTGACAGTAGGGGCAGCAAGGCACGTTTTGTATTGTTGCCATCGAGGATAACAAGATGGGGTTTTCATCATATTGCATGAGTTTATCCCTCTACATCATGTCATCTTGCTTAAGGCGTTAATCTGTTTTCATTAACTTAATACTCTAGATGCATGCTAGATAGCGGTCGATGAGTGGAGTAATAGTAGTAGATGCAGGCAGGAGTCGGTCTACTTGTCTCGGACGTGATGCCTATATACATGATCATACCTAGATATTCTCATAACTATGCTCAATTCTATCAATTACTCAACAGTAATTCGTTCACCCGCCGTAGAATACTTATGCTCTTGAGAGAAGCCACTAGTGAAACCTATGGCCCCCGGGTCATCTTCATCATATTAATCTTCCAATACTTAGTTATTTCCTTTGCTTTTTTACTTTGATTTTATTTTACCTTGCATCTTTATCACAAAAATACCAAAAATATGATTGCCTGCTTGCATGATATGATTGACTTCACTGTGTGAAGACTGTTGTTGATTGGCTTCATACTATCTTCCATCTTGATCCATACTACCTAACTGATGATAGTCTTCGTGCTTTCACTTCATTGCTTACTTGAATATGGCTTGTCTAGTGTAGTCTACCTTCCGCTGCATATCAATTGGTTTATTTCTACTGTTTGTCTTCAAAACCCCCGTGTTTTGAAGACTTTCATAAAAATTGCCTATTCACCCCCCTCTAGTCGATAACTAGCACTTTCAGCACTAAACATGCTTATCATCCTCTACTAATTAATACCATGTCTAATATCAGCATCAACTTAATCAAATACGAACCAAACGTGTGGTTGGATGGTTAGGGGGATAGTTCTATTTCAGCCCATCGGAGTTCAAGGTGTGCCCACTTCGTCAATCTCTAGATGATGTGTCAGCTCAGTCTCTCGGAGGTGCTTATAGGAAAGAATATGCATAACGTGCGTACATTCATAGAAGTAAGTGTATGTGTGTATGTATGATCGTCTAAGGACGTATCCGAGACTTTTTGTTTATCTTCCCTAACCCTAGATGGTTAGGTCAAACTCTCCCCTCCAAACTTTGTCGGTGAGCCGGTGAATTCGCCTTCCCTCTGCCCGTTGCTCTGGGGAGGGGAAACCCGGTGCCTCTGCTCCGGTTAGTAGTTTAGGTTAGGGTTTTTTAGTCCTCGCATGTGCGGGGATCGGGCGGATGGCTGCGCTACTTCTTCGAGTTTGTCTCCCGGGCTTTGATCCTCCTCGTGTTTGTCCATCTGGACGTATTCCACGGAGCTCCGACATAGATTCCTGACGTCTCTTTGGGGCGGTGAGGTTATGGTTTCTCGTCTTGTGGTGATATTTGATGTCAGGTGCCTCAGATCTATGCAAGGGTTGAACGGTGACGACAACAACTCCAGGGCGTTGGTCCTTAGGGGCAAGTGCACGAAGACTTCCCAACTATAATCGACAAGGTCAAAGCGGCTCCAGAAGGGGAGTGGCGACAACGGTGTGTCGGTGGCTTGTTTGGTTGTTTGGGGTATTGGAATCTCAATGTGCTTCCGCCTCCGGTGCTCCGTCCGCGCAGGCGACCGGGATCCGGGAAGGGACGCGGCGGCGAGGAGGGGAGGCGGGGAGCGGCGGCGCGGAGGGAGGGAGGGGGTGGGGACAAGTGAGGGCTGCGGTGCGGAGGCGGTGCGCGTCCCAGTGCGGGAGCAACCGGGCTAGGTTGACACAAGGCTCGGCCCGTTATAATAGACGCGGGCGGGCTGTCTCGCTTATAACGAGAAGCTGCGCCGCCTGAAACCAGCGCCATACTAGGCCGGCCCAGTGCCACAGGGCTCAAACCGCTCGTTTTTTTACTGGTTTTCTTTTCACATTTCTAGTTTCGTTCTTGAATTCGATCGGTACTATATATAAAACTTAAGTATTTATTGATCAGGTGGCAGGATTTGCAGTCCCCTGCATTAGCACTTGGCGATGCCGCCAAAATATCCAACTGAAAATCTAGAAAACAGCAAGTATTCACCCATGTTTTCTTATGAAAAACCCCTTTCTTTTATTTTGAATATAATTATACTTACACTTCCAATATTTTTCAAAAAAATCCATTCCTGCTTTTTTTATCCAGCTTCGATGATCATAAAAAACAGATAATCCAAAAGCCGAAAAATCTATTCCTACTTACCAAAAAAATCAAAAAAAAGGAAGAAACCATCAAAAAATAATGAAACAGTGAAAACTAAGAGAATGAACAAAGAGAATGAACAAAGAAAAATAAAAACACAAAAAATAAATAAAAATAGAAGGTAACAAATAAAACAAGAAATGATAGAAAAAAAAGAAACAAAGGAACCGAAAGAAATTGTAGAGAAAAAGAAAGAAAAAACTAATGAAAAACAAGAGAAGAAACGAATAAAACCAATGAAAAAGCATAGAAAGACAGAAAAAACAAAAAAATATGAAGAAACGAAGAAAAATCAAAAGAAAAAACAAAAAAAGAGGACCCCGTTTTGTCACGAAACTTAGTCTGCTTATTCAGTTTTGCCGTTGGAACCTGTGTTGCCTCTGCCGCCTCTTTTCCTAATTATTTATCACTGTGCATAGAGAACAAGTCATGCCGTCGACTTAACTAACATTAATTTTTTCAGTGTGTAGACAGCAGACGCATATTATTTCTCGCTCTTGTTTCCCCATCATCTTCCTCCTCTCTACTCTCATCCTCTAGATTTCACTTCATACTCGTACCGGACGTTGTTGTCACCGCATGTCGGGTGTCGACGGTCACAATGGCGGACAAGGAGGACATTGTCTGCTTTTGGTTGTTTATGTTGCCCTGCCAAAAAGTGGCACATAAAAAATAGTTGACCTCGGTGCAGTCGGTGTAGTTCATGTGGAGGTAAATCGCCATGTATCCTTCTTAATCTCGCCCAAATCAGGCTCAACTACTTTCTTGTACTAAACCACTTGTTGGTACTTTTGTACTGTTCAGTTTGTCATGACCGCAGAGACTTGTGCGACGAGAGGAACGTTATGAAGAACAACTCTTTCTCCCCCTTCAGTCTACTCCCTCCGTTCCTAAATATTTGTCTTTCTAGAGGTTTCAAATGGTGACTACATACGGAGCAAAATGAGTGAATCTACACTCTAAAATATGTCTATATATATCCGTATGTGATGACCATTTGAAATCTCTAGAAAGACAAATATTTAGGAACAGAGGGAGTACATGACTGTACAGAAACAACGGCAGGTTCACATACTCATTCGAATCTTGTTCATTAGATGTCTGATTTGATGATAGTTCAGTATATGTTTTTGGCTATGTGTTCTTTTATTGACTGAACAAGATTTAGTTTCAACATTTTTCAATCCTCTTTGTTTATTTCAATTATACATTTTGCGTAATGCCAATTTCAATTATGCATTTTGCGTAATGCTAGACCACCACCTAACCATACATAATTTCTGTGTTGGATACCTGATTTGAGCCAAATCCATAATCCTAAAGTTCTTTGAGAGGGTAACTAAAAGCTTTTGGATCGCATCATGCATACATTATATTTATGCATCCATATATATATATATATATATATATATATATATATATATATATATATATATATATATATATATATATATATATATATCTGTGCATGCTAATATGAAAGAGCGGGTTACGGAGATCCAATGAATCACGCTCGTTCAACCGTATCTATCTAACGGTCTATCTCGCTCAGGTGTTTAGCACTAAACATGCTTAGCACCCTCTACTAATTAATATCATGTCTAATTTAAGTGTCAACTTAATTAAGTACGAACCAACGTGTGGTTGGATGGTTAGGGGGACAGTGGTACCCCAGCCCATTGGAGTTTTAAGGTGCGGCCACTTCGTCAATCTCAAAATGATGTGTCAGCTCAGTCTATCGGAGGTGCTTATATGATAGGATATGCATATGTGTGTACATTCATAGAGGCAAGTGTATGTGTGTATGTATGATCATCTAAGGACGTATCAAGGACTTCTTGTTTTTCTTTCCTAACCCTAGAAGGTTAGGGCAAACTCTCCCCTCCAAACTTCACCGGCAAGCCCGTGGATTCTCCTCCTCTCTGCCTGCCGCTTCGGTGGCCGGTGGCGAGGAGGGGAATCCCGGTTGAAAGATCGTGGATGTCGCCTAGAGGGGGGGGGGGTGAATAGGCGCTTTAAAATAATTATGGTTTAGGCTTGAACAAATGCGGAATAAACCTAGTGGTTAATTTGTCAAACACAAAACCTACAACAACTAGGCTCACCTATTTGCACCAACAACTTATACTAAGCAAGATAAACAACTATGTGATAGCAAGATATATGACAAGAAACAATATGGCTATCACAAAGTAAAGTGCATAAGTAAAGGGCTTGGGTAAGAGATAACCGAGGCACGCGGAGACGACGATGTATCCCGAAGTTCACACCCTTGCGGATGCTAATCTCCGTTTGGAGCGGTGTGGAGGCACAATGCTCCCCAAGAAGCCACTAGGGCCACCGTAATCTCCTCACGCCCTCGCACAATGCAAGATGCCGTGATTCCACTAAGGGACCCTTGAGGGCGGTCACCGAACCCGTACAAATGGCAACCCTTGGGGGCGGTCACCGAACCTGTACACTTTGGCAACCCTTGGGGCGGTCACCGGTACCCGTCAAATTGCTCGGGGCAATCTCCACAACCTAATTGGAGACCCCGACGCTTGCCTGGAGCTTTACACCACAATGATTGAGCTCCGAACACCACCAACCATCTAGGGCGCCCAAGAACCCAAGAGGAACAAGCTCAAAGGTACCAAGCACCCAAGAGTAATAAGCTTCTCAACTTGTAACTTCCACGTATCACGTGGAGAACTCAAACCGATGCACCAAATGCAATGGCAAGGGCACACAGAGTGCCCAAGTCCTTCTCTCTCAAATCCCACCGAAGCAACTAATGCTAGAGAGGAAAATGAGAGGAAGAACAAGAAGGAGAACACCAAGAACTCCAAGATCTAGATCCAAGGGGTTCCCCTCACCTAGAGGAGAAAGTGATTGGTGGAAACGTGGATCTAGATCTCCTCTCTCTTTTCCCTCAAAAACTAGCAAGAATCCATGGAGGGATTGAGAGTTAGCAAGCTCGAAGAAGGTCAACAATGGGGGAAGAACACGAGCTCAAAGGATAAGGTTCATTGGGGAAGAAGACCCCCTTTTATAGGTGGGAAAAAATCCAACTGTTATGCTCACAGCCCGCACCGAGCGGTACTACCACTCCAAGGAGCGGTACTACCGCTAGGGTGGTAGTAGCCCTTTGAAACACAAAAGCGAGGAGGCAAAAAAGCCAGAAGAACCATCGGAGCGGTAGTACCACTTGACCTCATGGTACTACCGCTAGGGGTAGCGGTACTACTGCTTGCGAGCGGTACTAAAAAATTACATCCGTGCCTACCATCGCTGGACTTGTGACGAGTTTTTGGTCCCAAGCGGAAGTAGCCACGGAAGTAGCCGCGGTAGTACTGCTCCAAGCGGTAGTACCGCTCCCAAGAGCGGTAGTAAAAAATTACATCCGCTCCTATCCGCGGTAGTACCGCTGCAGCCTTTTTAGAACACCAAAACTGATACAACTTCTGCAAACGGACTCCGAATTCGACAAAACCAAGTTTGTTGGAAAGCTAGCGACAAGGGCTAACACAATCTTGATAGAAATACCAATAAGAAGCAAATGAGAAAAGGCCCAAAAGAAAATGGTGAGAACCCTTCCTCGGATAAGACTGGTAAAACCTCCAACACCGAAAACATCATAGAAGACGCATGCAAACTCCATTTTCGATGAACTCAAGCTTGTCATCAAGATGACCATAAGCTCTAAGACTCACAAAGAGAGCCAAACAAGAACCAAGAAACATGATGCAAGGATGCAATGGTTTGAGCTCTCGATGAACGATACGATCAAGCTACTTACTTGAGAGCCCCCCTTGATAGTACGGCTATGGATCCTATAACCCGGTCTCCCAACTACCACCATGAGACCGGTAAAATAGAAAACCTATCAAGGGCAAACCTTTGCCTTGCACATGATCCACTTGAGCTAGATGATGACGATCTTGTCCTCCTGAAGATGGACCACCTTTCTTGATTGCGTTGGGTCGATGGAGACGAGATGATTGCTCCCCCATACTCCACTATGGGTGAGTCACTCTTCGGCACATCTTCACAAGTCCATTGGCACCACAATGGATGGCAAGCTTCAAGCACTTGATCTCTTCATGATTCCCCACTTGAACTTGCACACGGCAATCTTGATGACGATCACCACTTGATGTCATCCTTCCCATGGGTTGTATGATATCATCCTCTTGACGCAAGCCCATGGACACGTACCATACCATGGGATCACTTGATCCCTCTCGGTACATCTTCTACTCTTTGTGAGTTGATCAACTTGATTCACTCTTGACTTAGTCTTGATCAACCTTGAATCTTTCCAACTCTCTTCGTTTGGATGATGTCTTGAAGGCTTTGGTTTGTTCTGGCTTTGGTTTGTTCCTAAGCATACGCATCTCCTACGCATGCATTATTGGTTGTTGCATTGCATGGTGATGCATAATTCCTTACATAAACTCCTTGAAACCAACACATGGACTTCAAGAAATGCCTATGGAAAAATCCTTCAAATATAACTCAATGCAATCATTAGTCCATAGAGAATGTCATCAATTACCAAAACCACACATGGGGGCACCGCATGTCCTTTCAATCTCCCCCATTTTGGTAATTGATGACAATCACTTTCAAGAGAGTTTATATAAGGAATTATGCATCACCATGCAATGCAACAACCAATAATGCATGCGTAGGAGATGCGTATGCTTAGGAACAAACCAAAGCCAGAAGAGACAACTCTCTAAACTTCTCCACAAAACTCTCTGAAACTTCTCCCCCATTGGCATCGATTGCCAAAATGGGCTAAAAGCTTAGAAGGCCAATATAAAATGTGTTCCTCCATAAATTGTGTAGTTCTCAACAAGAGAGTGGAATGCAATATACATATCCAACGGTAAATAGTTGGAGGAAGACAAACTATATTGAGGCCCAAAGATTGCAAAAGAAAGATATGCCACAAAGACATAATTAAAGAGAGAAACAAGCAATCAAGCAATCAAAAGATACCAATTGAACCAACTAGGCCAATGATCCTACAAGCCACATGAATAAAGGATATTATGATAAGAGCGGAGCAGTGTTCTAAAGAAACTAGAGAAGCTCCCCATGATTTGTGCACATCAAGAATTTTTGTATTTGGATACAAAGTGCACAAAATAGGATCATAGCTCCGCCAAAATCAACAGAAACTTACAACAAGTGCAAGAGAGCATATAGGAAACTAAGCCTAGTACTTGCAACAAACACATGGTTGAGAAACAAGTAAGAGAGGCAACTTAAGAGTGGGCTCAACCAAAAAGATGTGTGTGAGTCAAGGCAATGCACTTGAGAAGACTAATGTATAGAAGAGCATTAAGCATCAATAAAGTCTTCAAAGAATGAGGCACACAGTGCAAGGCCTATCATTCCCACACACAACTAGCAAATGGGTTCACAAGCTTACTAATAAGCATATAGAGAACCTATGCTTGTGACAACCCGAGGTGAAGATAGAAGATGAAAGGCGCATCAAGACGAGGGATGCCAATTAAGATGGCAAAAACCTCGTAAATATAAGCATGAGGAAAATAATCTTCACCACACAAGAGCGCATCAAGATGCAACGATAGAAGACACGCACTCAAGGCAAAAGCTTTCACAGAGCCACCAAAGAAATAACATAAGAAAGACAAGGTGGACGTGAAAGAAAGGATATCATCTAGATATGCAACTTCTTTCAAGTGTATAAGATTCTAGGTAGACGAAATCATGATATATATATATATATATATACAAAGAAGGATGTACACCCGAAATAGTTACAACACGAAGGAACAAGATATCCAAAAGGAAGTCATACATATACCAACAAGATATTTGCTTGAGAGCATAGCACGTGGCTAGATATGGTCTTATTGTATATAAATGAATTCCAACCACACGAACATCAAAGACATCACAACTAGCAACAAGAAATCATTGTTGGGATGCTTTGAGAAAGGAAACAAGTATCACAAGAAAGAATGGATAACATGCCATGATACAACCTACACAAGGTTGATGCAAGAAATGTGTGCATGAAGTATATGAAGATACTTGTTACCGAGATAACATTGGAAGGATGTAGTAGATACCAATTGAAGGTACAAAGTAGTTCATTAATCATCCTAGCTTGACTCCAATAAGCACATGGTGACAACACCTTCCTTGTGAGTGAGCCAAGCATCCAATGCATCTCCACTTGTTCCTAGAACAACAACACAAACAAAATGGTACCCAAACTCATTGGGACCAAAGAGTTAGAGAACCAACAACACATAGGACAAACTCCACATAAATATGTGCATATAGATATGAAAATGAATTTCATGCACATCTCATCCAATTTGAGACTTGGTGGAGTTCCCCCTATATATTGGGTCAAAGAAAGAAAACATGCCAAAGAAACTACAAGAAGTAAATATGCATGCTCAAGACTTTCAAGAACCGAGACCAAAAGACAAAGAAATACCAAGCAAAGAAAAGATACCAAATGAATAAATCATCACTTGGAGGATATCCATAAAAGACACATCAAGGAATGAGATATCCATTGATACACTCAAAAAGAAAGATGTCAAACTCCCAAAAGAGAGAATGGTTCCAAACAAACCAAGCCCTCTACAAAGTTTCATGATGGCACAAAGCACCAAAAAGAAACGGCTTGCCTTCCACAAACACACACTTGATAAGGATCACAAGATGAGTGTTTTATAGAGAATAAGATAGCTCTCCCAAGACTAGTGCATTATAGAGAATTTGCATTTGAATACAAAATGCACGAGGTGGGATCGCCACTTTCACTATATCTAGAAAACACTAGACAAGGTCAAGAAATTAACAAGATCCACAAGTGGTATGGAATACAATGGGAGTTGACACAATCCTAGGCAAGAGATAAATCAAATAAAAGCAAAGGCCAATGTAAAGATGATCAATAATTTCTACCACACATAAGTGAGTACCAATTGTCAAAAGACAAGAAGTATTTGGAAATAATTCCCGGTGGTAGATAACAAGGATATCCGACATCATCTTCACACCAAACAAAAGCAAATTGCAACTTGTAGAGCTAACATGCCACCTAGGAACAAGATAATTTACAATATCAATTCTAGGTGACAATATCTCAAATGTACACATTTTCTAGGCTAGTAATATACACATAGCATATTACTCCCCCATAATGTGATACCAATTAAAGATAAACCAGAGGCAAAATAACGATCCAACATGAGATAACACTACAAAAAAATACACTTCCGTGATGATACGTGTTTGTCACAGTAGGTCGCTTTTTTGTCATGCATGTACATCCATGACAAATTTATGACAGAATCAAGATAGTCATACCTGTTGAGGGAGTCCTGGATTAGGGGGTGTTCGGGTAGCCGGACTATACCTTCAGCCAGACTCCAGGACTATGAAGATACAAGATTGAAGACTTCGTCCCGTGTTCGGATGGGACTTTCCTTGGCGTGGAAGGCAAGCTTGGCGATGCGAATATTCAAGATCTCCTACCATTGTAACCGACTTTGTGTAACCCTAACCCTCTCCGGTGTCTATGTAAACCGGAGGGTTTTAGTCCGTAGCACAACTTCATCAGACAACAATCATACCATAGGGTAGCTTTTAGGGTTTAGCCTCCTTGATCTCATGGTAGATCTACTCTTGTACTACCCATATCATCAATATTAATCAAGCAGGACGTAGGGTTTTACCTCCATCAAGAGGGCCCGAACCTGGGTAAAACATCGTGTTCCTTGCCTCCTGTTACCATCCGGCTTAGACGCATAGTTCGGGACCCCCTACTCGAGATCCGCCGGTTTTGACACCGACATTGGTGCTTTCATTGAGAGTTCCTCTGTGTCGTCGCCTTTAGGCCCGATGGCTCCTTCGATCATCAACAACGATGCAGTCCAGGGTGAGACTTTTCTCCCTGGACAGATCTTCGTCTTCGGCGGCTTCGCACTGCGGGCCAAGTCGCTTGGCCACCTTGAGCAGATCGAAAGCTACGCCCCTGGCCATCACGTCAGGTTTGGAAGCCTAAACTACACGGCTGACATCCTCGGGGACTTGATCTTCGACGGATTCGAGCCACAGCCAAGTGCGCCGCACTGTCTTGATGGGCATGATATAGCTCTGCCGTCGAACAGTGCCTTGGAGGCCGCACACGCACCGGTTCCGACCATTGATTCGGAGCCTACTGCGCCGATCGAGGATCAGCGGTTGGACGCTGCCTCAGGGGCTGCGATCTCAGAGGCGATCGAGCCAAACTCCAGCCCCGCACTCCGCATGGCCCGTGACTCCGAGGAGCCGGATTCCTTTCCGAACTTCGAGCCTCCCGCGCCCCTGCCGATCGAATCCGATTGGGTGCCGATAATGGAGTTCACCGCCGCAGACATCTTTCAGCACTCGCCCTTCGGCGACATCCTGAATTCGCTAAAGTCTCTCTCTTTATCAGGAGAGCCCTGGCCGGACTACGGTCAGCAAGGATGGGATTCGGATGATGAAGAAATTCAAAACCCACCCACCACCCACTTCGTAGCCACTGTCGACGACTTAACCGACATGCTCGACTTCGACTCCGAAGACATCGACGGTATGGACGATGATGCAGGAGACAACCAAGAACCAACGCCTATAGGGCATTGGACAACCACCTCATCTCACGATGTGTACATGGTGGATACCCCTAAAGGAAGCAACAACGAGGAAAACAGGGATGGAAAGAGGGATCGATCTCTCGAAAAACAATAAAAGCATCGGCATAAACGCCGACCCAAGCCCCGCCTCGATAAAGACCCAGCCATAGAGCAGGATGAGCCGGTAGACGATGAGCATGCCTTAGAGAAACCGTCCCAACAGGACAACCCGGATAGAGAAACCGAACATCCCTCCCCCGGCGAAAATGGCATTCCGGACGACCCTACGCCGGACAAGCCCACGAAGCAGAAGAACCTCCACAAACGGCTCGTTGCAACCGCACGCAGCCTGAAAAAGCATAAGCGGAAGCTAAAAACTGCGGAAGATGCACTCAGGATCAGATGGAGTAAAGTAATCAATACCGCAGACAAATACGGCGACAGTCGCCGCACTAAAAGCTATCCGAAGAGAAAGCTACTGCCTGAATTCAACGAGGAGGCCTTCGAACCCTCGCATTCCAAAAGTGAGAAAGCCACACGGTCGGATAGATGACCCCATGGCCAGCATAAAGCGGCAAGCAGCGCCGCACTTAAGCCGGCATGCGACCCACTTAAGGATTCGCATCATGGCCCAGCCAGGTCCATTTACGGGCCAAGAAAGCAAGCTCTTGTAAGCAATGCAGTAAAGCCATTATCAGAATCCGGCACACCCAAATACAGGGGTGCCGCACACCCCCTATGTTTCACCGATGAGGTCCTGGATTATGAATTTGCAGCTGGATTCAAACCCATAAACATAGAGGCATATGATGGAACAACAGACCCTGGAGTCTGGATCGAGGATTATATCCTCCACATACATATGGATAGAGGAGATGACCTCCACGCCATAAAATACTTACCCCTCAAGCTTAAAGGCCAGCCCGACATTGGCTCAAAAGCCTTCCTGAAAACACAATCGGAAGTTGGGAAGAGCTCGAGGACGCTTTCCGAGCAAATTTTCAAGGGACCTATGTCCGCCCTCCGGATGCAGACGATCTTAGTCACATAACTCAACAGCCCGGAGAGTCAGCTCGGCAATTCTGGAATAGATTTCTTACTAAAAAGAATCAGATAGTCGACTGTCCGGACGCTGAAGCCTTAGCGGCTTTCAGGCATAATGTCCGAGACGAATGGCTCGCCAGACACCTCGGCCAAGAAAAGCCAAGAACAATGGCCGCACTAACAAGCCTCATGACCCGCTTTTGCGCAGGAGAGGACAGCTGGTTGGCAAGATGCAGCACCAGTGACCCAAGTACATCCGAAACTAGGGATGGAAACGGAAAACCGCGACGCAATAAGGACCGTCGCCGGACTAAGGAAAAAAGTCTGAAGAGCACGGCATTCAACGCCAGATTCAAAAGCTCATGACAGAATCGGAAAAAGCCGCCCCTCGAAGATAATAGGGACGACCTATCCAACCTAAACAAAATCTTGGATAGGATATGTCAAATACAAAGCACTCCCGGAAAGCCTGCTAACCATACCCACAGAGATTGTTGGGTTTTCAAACAATCCGACAGACTCAACGCTAAACACAAGGGGCTCGACACACCAAGCGAAGACGAGGACGAACCCCAAAAGCAGAGTACCAGGAAACAAAAGAATTTCCCACAAGAAGTAAAAACAGTAAACTTACTCCACATAACAAAACGTGCGGCGCCCATAAAGGTACGCGCCCCACGGCCTATCCCAAAGGAATCCCGCCACTGGTTGTCAAAACCAATCATCTTCGATCATCTGGATTATTCTAGAAGCTTCAGGAACCCAGGCTGGACTGCCCTGGTACTCGATCCAATAATTGGCGGACTCCAGTTTTCAAATGTCCTTATGGACGGTGGCAGCAGACTCAACCTGATATATCAGGACTCAATCCGCCACATGGGGATCGACCCAAAAAGAATTCGCCACAGCAAAACCTCCTTTCAAGGAGTAACGCCAGGTCCGGACACCCATTGCATGGGTTTTCTCCGGCTCGAGGTTATTTTCGGCTCTGCCGATAACTTCCGTCGTGAAAAGCTGACTTTCCACATCGTCCCATTCTCAAGTCGCTATCAAGCACTACTGGGACGCGAAGCTTTCGCCCGCTTTAACGCAATACCGCATTATGCATCTCTTACGCTTAAGATGCCCGGTCCACATGGCATCATCTCCTTAAAGGGGAAGCAGTGAGAACACCTCCCCCAAGCGGAGGATTGTGCGGCCGCTTTAACAGCCCCACGATACAATGGCTTCACCAGCCAGAACATCGGAACAGGTCATTAAGACCACGGACACGGATAGACGAGTCCGGCACAAAAGTATCATTGATAAAGGCTTAGTGGCCATATACCCCTGCACTAGGGGCTTCACACGTATAAAATAAGAGACAATAAAGCTCAATCTTTCATATTTTACTTTACACTTTGTTTATTTCATATAACTTTTGTTCGGCACGCCCCTTTTTCAACTTAGTTACTCTCTTTTTACAGATGAATGTCGTGCTGCGCCCGTCCAGGATATGGCACAACGGAGACACATGCGCAGACGTGCAGTAGGGACCCGTTCCAAGGATTCTTTTTAGATTAAGACCGTGTGTAAACCTTTTTTACTGTCTCTTGTTGATACACATCCCCTGGTTCTATGACCAAGGAGGAGGCTGGCATCTTGGCATGTGGCCACGTCAGAAGTCTTGCGGGTACCTGGACACTAGGGGCTTATACCTCAGAGCGTTACCTCGCCCGCTCTCATAAAGACCGAATACCTTAGGGAGTGTTCGGCGTCGCGAGTTTGGCCTTATATGCATCAGCTCCGAGTCATGATTTTGGTCAAATGTTGGGTTGCCCGGCTCCTGTGTTCGGCCGCCTTATGTTCCGCTCTATCGGCTAAGGCGGCACCAGGAGAACTACTGCGATTGTGCCCTGGTTCGGCCAGGCGAGCACCTCAGTAGAGAAAGCCGAAAACCGACTGTCATGATATGGCGTGAGACTGGTCAACCACTCGATGACTCTCCGGAATTTGTAGGATTCCTCCGCATTAACGAAGGCCCGTTTCCCGGCCAGGCACATACGCGCCTCGAATTCGGGCGAGCGCAGTCGCCACCAGGGGCTACCTAAATAGTCCCATTGTCAAGCTCCTATGGCTAAGTGAAAGTGTTAAAGCATTATAGTCCGGTTGCCTAGCTCGCTGCGCTATCACCTCCTTTGTAGGACCAAGACGTTGGATTAAGTGTGAAAATGCGCCTTCTGCGAGCACCCCCGCACTATGTGCGTGGGGGCTGAAGCCAACGACTGCAATCTTTCAGATTTTGTATATATATCTTAAAAGGGCCGCACAGGACGTGTTCCAAATACTTGAAGGCACAAGTATAAAAGGCTACTACAATTCATCAAAATATTGCTTTATAATTACATATGCTATCAGAACATAGCATCCTTCGAGCACTGCATCTCTACTACACGAGCGCCTTCAAGGACTTCCTAAAAATAGTGCTCGGAGGGTACTCGGCTTTTGTCTGAATCTCGGGATGCAACAACGGTAGTCTCCATCTCTGCCCAGTATGTCTTGACACGGGCAAGAGCCATCCATGCGCCCTCTATGCATGCTGACCTCTTCATCACATTGATACGTGGCACCGCGTCAAGGAATTGCTGCACCAAGCTGAAATAACTCTTCGGCTCCGATCTCCCCGGCCACAGATGACCCACGACGTACTTCATGGCGAGTCCGGACAATTTATTCAGTTCGGCCCATTGAGCCAGACGATCGTCCACTGCCAGTGGACGCTCTGGATTCTGGAACTGCGACCAAAAAAGCCTTTCCACTTGGCGATCTTCTTGATCTCGAAAGTATTCGGTCGCATCAGCAGCACTCGCTGCCAAATCCAGATAGGCGTCCTCCGCACTCCACATTCGGTCCAACGGAGCAAACTTCGGATCGCAAAACTTCCTCCGCAGCATAAAGGGCTTTCCAGCCGCAATCTATCCAGCCTGACACAGCTCCTCCTTCGCAGCTCTCATCGCAGAGCGAGCGTCCTTGGCATCAGCAACGGCCTTCTCTAAGTCCGTCTGTCTCACCCGGTCTTCTTTCTCAAGAAACTTGCAACGGTCAGCAGCACTTTTTAACTTCACGGCCATCACGGCCATCTCCTTCTTGCTTCGGCAGTGAGCAGCCTGTTCGGCTCTCAGCTCTTCAAGGGCCTTCTCGGCAGCCGCATCACTTTTCCTGGCTTGTTCCTTAGCTCGGGCAAGTTCCGCCCGAAGACTCTCCACGGCGGCCGCACCATCTGCGTCAAGCACACACATTGTAATATACTGGCATAAATCTCCTCTTACCAGATGCCGCTCGAGGAATTGCATACCTTGAGCCTCATCAAGCCGCTCGTTGACGCGCGCGATGTCGGCATCTACCACGTCAAGTTGCCGCTTTAGTTTGGCAAAATCATCAGTTCGGCTCGATTCCGGACACTTCGCCACCTGTATACAAAGGCGACATTTTAGACCTGGGATTATGATCCTCTGCGCGCCGTCAATTTTGACAACGCACAGAGTCTCAGGGGCTACTATCTACACAGGGCGCATCTTGTTTATGCGCAACTGACAAAGAAGTACATTATCAAATGTACCTCAAAACCCGTCAGCAAACTTCTGACGGCCTCATGCAATCCGCTTTCCATGGACGAAATTCTTCCAATCACCGTACCCATCAATGCACGGTGCTCCTCTGAGATAGAAGCTCGCCCCAGCAGAATCATCAGCTCCTTTGACCGCGCATCGGAAGGTGCCGGACTCGTCCTATGACCTCCATCGAAGGCCAGACGCGGAGAACCTTGGGGGGACATATGGCTACCTTCCACCCCTGCCGGATTCGGAGAAACCCTCCGCGACGACACCTCAGGGTCGCCCGCCTCGCCAGGCGGTACGGCAGGGGGAGGCGTTCCACTCTCCATCATCTCCGGAAGAAGATCCCCCGAAGACGAGCTCTCTGAGAAGGGCTGAGGTCCGAGCTACAAAGTAAAATTTCGGTTAATCTTCTCAGATAAAAAGCAAGGATTTCTCTCATCCCTCTAAAGGAAAATCTTTCTCTACTTACGGCTCGCTGGAGGGCTGATCCCTTTGAGGGCGTAGTTCGGCCGAGGATCTCCCCGGCGTCGAACCCTCTGACGAGGAATTTCCCCCCCGCTTTGAGGCCATGGTCTCCGGGTCGTCAGAGGCGGCCCTCTTCATCCCCTTAGGAGAGGAATTGTCGGTTCTTCCCTTCGGAGCAGCCTCCTTCGAGGAGGCCATAGTTTCCTTGTCCTCCCCCTCACTTCCCTCCAAAGGCGCGATCTTCAACATCCTGACTAGCACGGGATCCGGCCTGGTCTCAGGAAGGGGAGCCGGACACCTGATCAGCTTTGCCTTCGCTATCCGCTCCTGTTTAAAAGGACAGCTCTTTTAGGGGCGAATTTATGACAATTTTACGGATAGCGAGTCCGGTCACAAGGTTACTTACTTGAGTATCCGGGCGATTGCAGCTTAAACCTGCGTCCTCGGTCAAATCCGGACACATTGCTTGTGATCCGAAGAACATTTTATACATCTCCACGGGCGTTGCGCCCATAAAATGCTGGAGAGCTCGTGGTCCCTCTGGATTAAACTCCCACAGACGAAGGGAGCGACGTTTGCCGGGCAGTGTTCGGCGAATCAGCATGACCTGCGTCACCTTGACCAGGTTGAGGTCTCTTTCTAAGAGATCCCTAATGCGGCTCTGCAACAAGGGCACGTCTTTGGATAACCCCCAATCTAATCCTTTGTTGACCCATGACGCTAGCCGTGGTGGGGGACCCGAGCGAAAGGCAGGAGGCGCCCCCCACCTGGTGCTCCTGGGAGCGGTGATATAGAACCACTCTCGTTGCGACAAGCCGAGCTCCTCTTGAAAGGAGCCCTCGGGCCATGCAGCATCAGCATTCTTACTTATGACAGCGCCTCCGCACTCTGCGTGTCGTCCCTCGATCATCTTCGGCTCCACTCCAAAAGTCTTGAGCCATAATCCGAAGTGAGGAGTAACACGGAGGAACGCTTCGCACACAACGATGAATGAGGAAATGTGGAGGATGGACTCCGGAGCTAAGTCATGAAATTCCATCCCATAATAGAACATCAGCCCCCTCACGAAGGGATCCATCGGGAAGCCTAACCCCCGAAGGAAGTGAGACATGAACACTACGCTCTCACCGGGTTGGGGACTGGGAATAGCCCGCCTTTGAGCAGGCAATCTATGCAAAATTTTGGCGGTCAAGAACTTAGCCTCTCTCAACTTTAGCACGTCCTCCTCCGTGACGGAGGAGGGCATCCATCGGCCTTGAAGGTCGGAACCGGACATTGTCGAAGGTCCGAAGCGCCTGGAATCTGGAGCCTAGGGTGTTGGAACTCGAGGCGACGGGCAAACTTGTTTTGAGATTGGAGAAAAGGAGTAAGGCCTTGGTCTCTTTATAAGAGGTTGAATACCAGGAGCCCTCCCCATAACCGTTTGGGACTCGCCTTTAATCGAGAAGACATGCTAACGGGCACGATTGGGTTACCCACGTCCGTATTGATGAGAATCCCGTAAATAAAGGGGACATGATCTCTGCTTTGACAAGACGTGCCAAGGAAGCCGCCTCGCAAAACACGCTGAGGTGGAAAAGTGAAAACGATTCGAATAAAGGCTTGGCCGTAGTGTGATGTCACGCTGCGGAATA
Source organism: Triticum aestivum (assembly GCF_018294505.1). Taxonomy (NCBI): domain Eukaryota; kingdom Viridiplantae; phylum Streptophyta; class Magnoliopsida; order Poales; family Poaceae; genus Triticum; species Triticum aestivum. The sequence goes on along the minus strand of NC_057812.1, from coordinate 705,914,120 downwards.
CGTCAGCGGATTAGATTTGTGTTAATATTATTCTCTCTGTGGCAATACGTGGAAACTTATTTTGCAGAGCCGGACACTACTCTTGGTGTTTACAAACTTTTATGAAGAATTTGGAGGAGGAACCCGCCTTGCAATGCCGAAGACAATCTACGCGCCGGAATCGTCGTCATTGAAGCCTGGTTCAGGGGCTATTGAGGGAGTCCTGGATTAGGGGGTGTTCGGGTAGCCGGACTATACCTTCAGCCGGACTCCAGGACTATGAAGATACAAGATTGAAGACTTCGTCCCGTGTCCGGATGGGACTTTCCTTGGCGTGGAAGGCAAGCTTGGCAATGCGGATATTCAAGATCTCCTACCATTGTAACCGACTTTGTGTAACCCTAACCCTCTCCGGTGTCTATATAAACCGGAGGGTTTTAGTCCGTAGCACAACTTCATCAGACAACAATCATACCATAGGCTAGCTTTTGGGGTTTAGCCTCCTTGATCTTGTGGTAGACCTACACTTGTACTACCCATATCATCAATATTAATCAAGCAGGACGTAGGGTTTTACCTCCATCAAGAGGGCCCGAACCTGGGTAAAACATCGTGTTCCTTGCCTCCTGTTACCATCTGGCTTAGACGCACAGTTCGGGACCCCCTACCCGAGATCCGCCGGTTTTGACACCGACACCTGTGTTGTCGTAGAAGTGTTCCATGACATTACCAAAATTATCATCACGGAAGTGTCCACTTCCATGATGATAAATCGCGCGTCACAGAAGTGTTTTCGTCAAGAGTGACCGACACGTGGCATCCACCGTAACGGAACGCCGTTAAGCTATCAGGTCGGATTTTGGATCCGATAACCCGTTAACAGCCCCGACCAATGGGAAATTTCCACGTGTAAAATTCTTATTGGCCGGACGAAACACGTGTCAGCTCGTCAGTGGGTCAGATAGGCGCCTATGATACGTCGACACGTGGCACGGCCCAACAAAGGCCCATTCCTGTGTAAAGGCCGGCCCGTTTGACTTGGTCAAAAGCTGGCGGGCCGGCCCATGGAAAGCCTGTTAACAGCCTGTTCGAATATAGCCCATTTATAGCCCGCTAACCCAAGGCCCGTTACGCTCTATCCGAATTAGGCCCAGTAGCGTCATCTGGGCCATCCAATATGATTCCATCCCGTTTTCACTTCTGGCCCATGTATGGTCCATGACGTCTTTCGACCCATATGAGGCCCTATGTAACTCTTGGCCTATTAACGGCCCGTGGTGAAACTGGCCCGCAATGAACAGTGTATCACTTTACACCCGTTAACGGCCCGTGGTGAAACTGGCCCGTGATGAACAGTGTATCACTTTATACCCATTAACGGCCTGTTATACTGTTGGGCCGTTTCCAGCCCATGTTATCTTCCGGCCTTCTTCAGAGCCCATTTATTCTTGGGCTCATTTCTAGCATTCCTTTACTTACGGCCCGTTATTGTCATTTTCTGCTTGTGGGCCAAATTCAGTCCGTGGTTACAGTCAGCCCATTTGTGGTCCGTTAATACGTTGGGCCGTTTTCATAGCATCATCAAATATGGCCTATTAATGATGGCCCATTATGGTTGGCCCATGAACGGACGATTCCAACTCTAGCCCGTTTACGGCCAGAATGCGGTCTGTTCAGCCCATGTTTGGCCAATCGATCATACGGGTCGTATAAGGCCCATTGATGATACGGCCCGTAGAAGACCCATGGATGATACGGCCCGTAGAAGGCCCATTGTTTCTACAGCCCGTAGAAGGCCCACTGCTTCTACGGCCCGTAGAAGGCCCACTATTTATACGGCCCGTAGAAGGCCCATAGTTTCTACGGCCCGTAGGAGGCCCAGTGTCACTACAGTAAATATTAGCCCATGGTTATTCTGGCCTAGTTTGAAAAAAATAGGTTATTGCAGCCACTAGCAAACCACAGAAAAAGAACTGCACTGACTACAAGCAAACAAATAAACAAGACAACAAGGAAATAAATAAGCAAGCAACTTACACTAGGCTATCACGGCTATTACACATATTACATGCACTGGGCATCAAAGTTCGCCATCAGTGCAAATATAGGTGAAAGCATCGATATGGTTGACTAGAGGGGGGGTGAATAGGCAACTACCAATTTTTAACTTTTCTTTATCAAATTAAACTTTGCATCAAAGTAGGTTGTCTAGATGTGCAACTAGGTGAGCAACCTATATGATGCAAAACCAACAAGCAAGCTAGCAAGCAAGAGAAGTAACACTAAAGAGCTTGCACAAGTAAAGGTAAGAGATAACCAAGAGTGGATCCGGTGAAGACGAGGATGTGTTACCGAAGTTCCTTCCCTTTGAGGGGAAGTACGTCTCCGTTGGAGCGGTGTGGAGGCACGATGCTCCCCAAGAAGCCACTAGGGCCACCGTATTCTCCTCACGCCCTCACACAATGCGAGATGCCGTCATTCCACTATTGGTGCCCTTGAAGGCGGCGACCGGACCTTTACAAACAAGGTTGGGGTAATCTCCACAACTTAATCGGAGGCTCCCAACAAAACCATGAAGCTTCACCACAATGGACTATGGCTCCGTGGTGACCTCAACCGTCTAGGGTGCTCAAACACCCAAGAGTAACAAGATCCGCTAGGGATGAGTGGGGGAATCGAAAAACCCTTGGTGGAAGTGTAGATCGGGGCCTTCTCAACCACTCCTGAGCAAATCAACAAGTTTGATTGGCTAGAGAGATAGATCGGGCGAAAATGGAGCTTGGAGCATTTAATGGAGCTTGAGCAATAAATGGAGCTTGGGGAGGAAGAGATTGGTCAAAGAGAAGAAGGGGACCCCCTTTTATAATGGGGGCAACAATCCAACCGTTGCCCCTTACCAACCAGCCCCGCACAGGGCGGTACTACCGCTGAGAGGGGGCGGTACTACTGGTAGGTTAGCGGTACTGCCACGCCAGCCAGCGGCACTGCCGCGCAGAGGAGACTAGTAGGGAATAGGACCCAACGCGGTACTACCGCGGTGGTAGGGGCGGTACTACCGCCTCTACAACCGCAACCAGTGCCGCAAAACCCGACACGAGAAAAAGACCCCTTGAGTCGAGGCGGTAGGAGCCACATAGCCCAGCGGTACTACGGCAATGGGGTCACGGGCGGTACTACTGCCGTGGAGTGGTACTGCCGCTTGTGACCCTTCGATCGTACTACCGCTGGTAGTGCGGTACTACTGCTGGGGCACATAAGAGAGAGAGAATCTCTCCAAAGAGGCTGAGGACGAGGCGGAGGTGCCAGGCACCCCAGCGGTACTACTGCTGTGGAGCCACGGGCGGTACTACCGCTGTGGAGCAGTACTGCCGCTTGTGGCTCCTCAGCGGTACTACCGCTGGGTTGCGCGGTACTACCGCTTGGGCCCAAACAGGATAAGGAAGAGAGGAGAGATCTCTACAATGGAATGGAAAAGCTCGGAGGGTGAGAAGCTGATGTGTACGTGTTGATTCCACCCATGCAATACCCCAGCGGACCCCCTCTTGATAGTACGGTGCCCTCTACGCAACTAGTCCACCGAGAAAGAAACGAAAGAGCTATACCGTCTTGAAATATACTCCGAGGGGAAGAAAACGTCTCGTGCCGGGGGAGAATCTGTGAATTATTCAAAGCACAAGATTAGTCCACAAACATGTTGTCATCAATCACCAAAACTACCTTGAGAGAGATATGCCGTAACAATATCCCCTTTTTTGGTGGATTGATGACAACTAGGGATTTGTGCAAGGAAAAGAAATAAAAGAAGAAAACTCTGAACTACAAAATATAGACGGGCTCCCCCAGAATGTGTGCACCTAGATAGTGGAGCATTTGGAGCAAGACACACACATTCGGATCAACACTCCCCCTATATTTTATAGTCCAACAATACTAAGCACAAGATATATGAGAGAAGAGAATAAAACAGGACAAGCATGCATCTCATAATAAACTACAGTACTGAATAGACATAAGTAATAAGGTAGCGATAGGGAGCATATGTCTCACACCATATGTCTAGAACTTAGGTCTCACAGGCACCAAACCAAACCAAATAAAGATACCGAGAGAACACACAAGAAACCACCACAAGACAACTCAAAGCACGGCAATAACACAAATCCCTACACTCTCTCCCCCTTTGGCAGCGAGACACCAAAAAGGGGAAAGAGTGACACTACGACTCCAGGTGATGGGAAGATGAAGATCTCGAACATCACATCTCTACATCTTCATCGTGGGTCGAAAACTGCTCGGCATCGGAGTCGGTCCAAGGGCAATGCTGATGAATCCATTCCTCCTCTTCAGTGATCTGACCCTCAGACCCACTGGCAACTGTCGCTCCCATCTGACGCATGAGCTCCTTGTGGCGCGTCTTGGCATGCTTCTCCGCCACATGAGTCATGTACTGACCATGAGACTCCATGCAGAAAAGCTTCTTCATCTTGCGTTTAAGCTTCTGTGCCCACGACGGTTCTGTACTAGAGGGCCCAAAGTCCTCGTCATGATCATCAATAGCAGCCCCACCCTCGGTCCCCATGGCAACAGCAGCAGCAGATGGATCCCCCATGGCAGCAGCAGCAGACGGACCCCCTGTGTGAGGCGCTGGAGTGGCCCAATTGTCCTTCTTCCTCAGACACTTGATCTCATGAGAAACCAAGTCTCCAGTTTCTAGCAACACTCTGGGATAAGTCTGTGCCCAGGCCCTCTCAATGAGCCTCATGATGAATGGACCATATATAGGGCACTTGTGCTCAGACATGGTAGAGAGAAGTTCAGACCACATGACATGAGAAATATCCAGGCTCTCTCCAGTGCTTGCTTCCTTCTCATGCTGACAGAAAAGGAGCATGTCCACGAGGTAAGAGTGGACCATATCCAGATTCCCGATCTGAGGGAAGAGAGTCTCACGGAAGATGCGATGAAGAATGTCCAGATACGAAGACAGCTCATAGGTCTTCTTCTCAGTTACTGGGTGAACTTTCACAGTCCAGTAGGGCCAAAGGGCTTGCTCGTGGGTGGACGTAGCATTGCGGTGAGGGCGGAAACCGACAGGATTCTCAAGCTCGTGATCCACCACATCAAGTAACTCCATGAAAGACTTCCACTTGACGGAAAGCATCTTGCCATTGGTCATCCATGTCAGAGTCCTATCGACATCCGTCCCAAGATGGACGATGGCATAGAATTGAGCCACCAAATCCGCATCGAAATCCTTGTTGAATTGCATGATCCTGAGAATGTTCAGCTGAGTGCACATCTGAAGGACTTCGCCAAAGTACTCTGGGTCCTTCTCCATAGCATCAGTGTCAATGGAGCGAACATCAACAAAGAGATTCTTCTTGGCCTTGATCACATCAAAGTAGATGGCAAACTAAAAACGGTTCCAGAACGGGCGGTTGACCAAAGTGGGTTCTTGGTCCACCGCATAGGGGTTGCGGCGCCGCTTCTCCCAAAACTCCTTGTTGGTCATCTCAGTCATAGTCTTCCCTTTTGGCTTGTTGGCGGATCTCTTCGTTTGCTGAGGAGGTGGAGGAACACTTGTGGATGCACTTGCTGGAGGCGGTTGGGTGCTCGAGGAGCCACCGGCTGGCTCAGAGGTGCGGTAGCGTTTTGATGTTGCATGCTCGGGGTTGATACGGCGAGCTTGATGCTCAGAATGGTCATCACCTGGAGCCAAACACAAGAACACACAAAACAACCAGAAAGAACGAGCATAAGCCAACAAACACAATAAAAATAATCAAGGTAAGGTAGGAATTTGATGGAATTTGGCATGCAGCGGTAGTACCGTGACATGTCCGCGGTAGTACCACCCCAAAGAGAGCGGTAGTACCGCTCGAGGTCAAGCGGTAGTACCACTCCAACGAGAGCGGTAGTACTGCTCGAGGCGGAGAAACAGCAGTTTCCTACAGCACAAGGCAGAGAAACAGCGGTTTCCTACTACCATGGTCAGATCCGGCACTACCGGCCTGCCAAATTCAAAAATATTCCTACCAAACTCTAATCGAGATAGTCTAGTTGCCTTCTCCAACCAACTCAAGCCTAGATTTAGCCAAAAATCTAGAGATGCAACCACCATTGCCCCTAAGAAACAATATCTAAAAACGAGACAAAAGGAAAGAAGGAACGGGGACAATACCAGCATCCATGGCAAGAGAACGGGTGGGGATCGACTCCACCAAAGGAAATGGAGAGGGACGCCCCGGAGACGGAGATCCGTCGGAGCCCTCCCGCGGCGAGTGGAGGCTGGAGAGAGGAAGAGGAAAGAGGGGGCGAAGTGAATGGGTATGGGGGAGAAGAAACCTCCCCCTGCCCTGATATAACCCCCTGGTCCCGTCCCTCAGCGGTAGTACCGTGCTGGGGGGCGGTAGTACCGCTTATGAGCGGTACTACCGCGCACCACCAGTGGTAGTACCGCCCAGCACGCCACGGCAACCAAACAAACAAGGCTTTTGCTCGAAGGAAAGACAAAAACGGCAAGAAAAAGAGCACACCAGCAAACGACCAAGACACACCTCTCAAAAGAGGGCGGTGGCCGAGGCCACCTATGTTTGAGTCAAAAGGTATGGCGCCGCGAAGATTTTAACCTTGGGCCCATGACCAAAACTCGTCTTTGAAGCACAAGTACCATCAACAATGGCTAAAGTGAAAGACTTGATCAATTTATGCATAATGGGGGGAGGGAGAGTTCATTGAGAGAACAGCACTCCCCCTATGTACATGCCTACACCTAAACTAGACAACAAAATGAGCGTGGTGGGGTGTGCAAGGATTCAAGCCACATTGCTCGAATCAATGATATTTAGCTCATGCCTTAACTCACGAAATCTTGCTTCATCCAAGGGCTTCGTGAAAATATCTGCAAGGTTGTCATGAGTGTTGACATAGTTGAGCTCGATCTCTCCTCGCCTAATGTGATCCCGGATGAAGTGATACTGAATCTCAATATGCTTCGTCTTAAAGTGTTGCACCGGGTTGAGAGAGATCTTGATGGCACTTTCATTGTCACACCAAAGAGGCACTTTGTCACAAGTGACACCGTAATCCTTTAAAGTTTGCCTCATCCATAGGAGTTGTGCACAACAACTACCGGCGGCAACATACTCCGCCTCAGTGGACGAGAGAGACACACAACTTTGCTTTTTGGAAGACCAACTTACCAAAGGGCAACCAAGGAATTGGCACCCTCCGGAAGTGGACTTCCTATCCACTTTGTCTCCCGACCAATCGGAATTCGAGTACCCTACAAGCTTGAAGTTTGATCCTCTTGGGTACCATAAGCCAAAGTTTGAGGTATGAGCCAAATATCAAAAGATTCGTTTGACCGCCACATAGTGACTTTCCTTAGGTGCGGCTTGAAACCGTGCACAAATTCCCACACTCAACATGATGTCCGGTCTAGATGCACAAAGGTAAAGCAAGGATCCAATCATGGAATGATATACCTTTTGATCCACCACTTTACCATTGGGATCTAAGTCAAGTTGGCACTTGGTGGGCATTGGAGTGGAAGCCGGCTTGACGTCACTTAGCTTGAATCTCTTGAGCATGTCTTGAGTGTATTTGGATTGATTGATGAAGGTTCCTTCTCTTCTTTGCTTCACTTCGAACCCTAGAAAGAACTTCAACTCTCCCATGGAGGACATCTCGAACTTTGAGGTCATGAGAGCGGCAAATTCCTCATTGAAAGCTTTGTTAGGAGAACCAAAGATAATATCATCAACGTATAATTGGCACACAAACAACTCCCCTTTGACCTTCTTAGTAAAAAGAGTGGGGTCGATTAGCCCAACTTCAAAACCACGGTCTTGTAACAACTCGGTAAGGTGGTCATACCACGCACATGGGGCTTGTTTAAGGCCATAGAGTGCCTTATCGAGTTGATACACATGATCGGGAAAGTAGGGATCCTCGAACCCGGGGGGGTTGCTTGACGTAAACCAACTCATTGATAGGACCATTAAGAAAAGCACTCTTCACATCCATTTATTGTAACTTAAAGTTATGATGAGAAGCATATGCAATCAACATGCGAATGGATTCAAGACGAGCAACGGGAGCAAAGGTTTCCCTGTAGTTGATACCCTCGACTTGGGAGTAGCCTTGTGCTACCAAACGAGCCTTGTTGTGAATGATAATCCCATGGGCATCTTGCTTGTTCTTAAATATCCACTTGGTTCCTATGACATTGTGATTCCCGGTCGGTCTTGGCACCAATCTCCACACTTTGTTGCGCTCAAAGTTGTTGAGTTCTTCATGCATGGCATTGAGCCAATCCGGATCTTCTAGCACTTCATAGACTTTGTGGGGTTCCACACAAGAGACAAACGCGTGATGCTCACAATAATTTGCTAATTGTCTATGAGTGCTTACCCCCTTTCTTAAGCTTCCAAGCACATTCGTCATGAGATGATCCTTGGTGGAGAGCTTGGAAGCAACCTTGGCGTCATGGCGCTCTAATTCCTCCTCGGGGGTGAGACGAGGAGTGGTCACTTGATCATCTTGAGCGTCGTCTTGGGCTTGTTCTTGTTCTTGAACTTGCTCGGAGGAGAGAACTTGACCTTGGGCATCACTTGATGTGTCAACACCGTCTTGAGTGTGATCTTGCCCTTGGTCATGTTCTTGAGGATGAGGGCCTTCATGTTGTTCTTCGGAAGCGTGTGGGCCTTGGGTTGGTGATGGCTCCACTTGAGTGGAGCTTTGTCCTTCTCCTTCAGCCACAAGGGGTTCCTCAATGGGTAGGATAAAGCCAACACCCATTCTTCTTATGGCTTGGGGAGGAATTTCATCACCTACATCACAAGTGCCACTTTGCTCCACTTGGGAGCCGTTATTCTCATCAAACTCCACGTTACACGTCTCCTCAATAAGTCCCGTGGATTTATTGAGGACACGGTAAGCATGAGAGTTTGTAGCATAACCAACAAATATGCCCTCATAAGCTCTAGCCTCAAATTTAGACAACCGAACACCTTTCTTGAGAATGAAACACTTACACCCGAATACCCGGAAGTACTTGAGATTGGGCTTGTTACCGGTGAGTATCTCATATGGAGTCTTGTTCAAGCCCTTGCAGAGGTAGAGCCGATTGGATGCATGACATGCGGTGTTGATGGCTTAGGCCCAAAAGTTGTACGGAGACTTGAACTCTGCCATCATGGTCCTTGCCGCATCCATCAACATCCGGTTCTTCCTCTCCGCAACACCGTTTTGTTGAGGGGTGTATGGTGCGGAATATTGATGCTTGATTCCCTCATCACTAAGAAATTCATCCAACGTGTAGTTATTGAACTCGGTGCCGTTGTCACTTCTTATTGTCATGATCTTTGCATTGTGTTGACGTTGTGCTTCATTTGCAAAGTCAATGACGGTTTGTTGGGTCTCGCTCTTCCTCTTGAAGAAATACACCCACGTGTACCTTGAGTAGTCATCCACAATCACCAAGCAATACTTCCTACCTCCAAGACTATCGAAGGATGGAGGCCCAAAGAGATCCATGTGAAGGAGCTCCAAAGGCCTCTTCAAATAAATGATAGTCGTGGGAGGGTGAGCCTTCTCATGTAGCTTTCCTTCAATACAGGCACTGCAAGCACGATCTTTAGCAAAACTAGCATTCGTTAGTCCACGGACATGGTCCCCCTTGGGAAGACTTTGCAAAGATCTCATATTGACATGGGCTAAACGGCGATGCCAAAGCCATCCCACATCAACTTTAGCCATTAGGCATGTCGCGGTCTTAGTGGGTCGCTCCGAAAAGTTAATCACATATAGACCGTTCTCGACATGCCCAACAAAGGCTACTTTAAGAGTCTTGCTCCACAAGAGGGCCACGGTATCGATATCAAAGAAAGTGGCAAAGCCCATGATTGCAAGTTGACGAACGCAAAGTAAATTGTATGCAAGGGACTCAACAAGCATGACCTTCTCGATCGTGAGATCATGAGAGATGACCACCTTGCCAAGTCCCAATACCTTAGAAGATGAGGCGTCACCCCACTTGACATTGGTGGGCATAGATGGAACCTTGTGCACGTCCACCACCAAGTCCTTGCTTCCGGTCATATGATTTTTAGCTCTGCTATCGAGCAACCATGATCCCCCACCGGAAGCAAACACCTACAAGAGATCAATGTTTGGTTTTAGGTACCCATTTTGTAATGGGTCCTTTGATGTTAGTAAAAAGGGTTTTTGGAACCCAAATAGACCATTCAATGTATTCATGAGGAGAACCAACAAATTTGGCATAAACATGCCCATCACTAGCACGACATAACACATAAGAAGGAATAAAATCGCCGGCTTTGTTGGGAGGGGTGACATTGCCCTTCTTGACATTGTTCTTCTTCTTCTCCCTAGAGGCACTCTCTCCCTCCTTCACAAAGGTTTGCATGAGAGGAGGAGGTCGTTTGGTCTTGTCATTCTTCTTCTTGTTCTTGGAGTCGGGCACGTACCCAACCCCTTCCTTGGCCACAACTCCCTTTTGGTTGATCAAGAGATCGTTGAGGTTCTTCTTGCCTTGTATGCAAGTCTCAAGACCTCTCTCAAGTTGCCCCTTTAGCTTAGCGTTCTCCTCAACGAGATGCACATGCTCACAACACGGGTTAGTAGCATTTGCATTATCAATTAACATCATACGAGGGAAAGTGGCTTTTTCCTTGGTTAGCTTTACTTGAAGTTGATCATGAGACTCTTTGAGGCTAGCATGAGCACCCTTCAAGACGTTGTGAGCCTTGTCAAGTAGATCAAACTCCTCTTTGAGTCTAGCAAGATCAACCTCAAGTTTGGCCTTCTCGGAGTTTAGCACATGAGAAACTATGAGGACATGATCATAATCTTTCTTTAACTTAGCATGATCAATGTTGTGTGACTCCTCAAGAGCCAAACGAAGACCGCGCTCTTCCTCAAGAGCATTGGAAAGATCCGAAATCTCATCGGCATAGTCATGACTATGCCCTTCCATCTTAGTGATGGTGTCTTCGTGAGCCTCGATCATGTCATTGGCTTCACCAAGTTGTTCCAAGAGAGCAACAAAGTGCTTCTTGGATTTTCCCTTGAGTTTGCCCATAAAGGCCTCAAACTCGTTAGCCTCCACATTAGCTCCCTCAAGTTCATTAATGCTATCCATCGGAGAAGGATGATTAATGATGGTAGTTTTGATATTGGGGGTTACCTTGTTGGTGTCTTTAGCCATGAGGCACTTGGCTGTGATGCTCTCATTGGGTGAGTCAAAGAGAGACACCCGTGAAGTCGTCGCAATGGCAACGGAGGCCATGGCAACTGACTCATCATCTTCATCATTGTCATCATCCTCATTGTACTCTTCTTGTACAACCAATGCCTTGGGAGGAGTCTTCTTGGTGAAGTTGTTCTTGTTGGGGAACGACTTGGCCTTGTATTTTCAGATGAGCTTGCCACCATTGTCTTCCCTCTTCTCATACAAGCATTCCACAACAAAATGACTCACGTTGCCACAATTGTAGCAAGTCCTTACACGTTGCTTGCCCCTCGTGCCACTCGAGTTGTTTTTGCTAAAGTTTGGCCTCGAGTTTTTCTTGCTCCAAAATTGCCTTGAAGCAAGTGCCATGTGTTCATGATATGCGTACTTCGTATCTTTGGGGTTGCTCTCCTCTTCTTCCTCTTCTTCTTCTTCAACGGTGAGCTTGGCCTTCAATGCAAGGTTAGGCTTCTTTGCCCGTTGAGAATGGAGCACCGCATTGTCGGCGGTCTTGTCCAAAATGTTCATGGCCACAAACTCATCCAACACTTCGCTTGAGGTTGAAGTGTGGAAGTCCGGTCTTTGACGAATGACGGAGGACATGGCCTTGTGGTAGGGCATCATTGCCTTGAGGAATTTGCACTTGATCCAATTGTCATCCGTGTCCTTGCTCCCGTGATCTCATAGTGAGACCGCAAGTTTGGTTACTCTCCGATAAAGCTCACGAGGTTCTTCATCTTCTTTCATAGCAAACTCATCGGCCTCATCTTGCACCACTTCATAGTTGGAGTGTTGAATGCTTGCGCTTCCCCGGTAGAGAGAGACAACACAATGCCATGAATCTTTGGCCAAGGCGAAGGGACGAAGATGAGGTAGGTCTTCGGGTGGAATTGCATCTTGAATGATAAAGAGAGCATTCTCATTGAATTGATTATCCGCGGCTTCTCGAGGAGTGAAGTTGCTTGGATCATGCGGATAAAAACCTTCTTCAATGATTCTCCAAAGGTTAGTGTTCACATGATTTAAATGACGTCTAAAGCGGTAAACCCAAGAATCAAAGTCCTCATTTTTCACAATCTTAGGGGGAGGACCGGCATGATTCAAATGAGTAGAAGGAACCGGTCCACCATAAACAAGTGGTGGTTCCACATGAGCAAAGATGCCGGTGCCATTTTTACCACTAGAAGATGGAGCATTTTCACTACTAGCTTCCCCCTTGTCGGGGATAGCATCCGTCACCTTGTTGGTGGGATCACCCACTTTCAACGGTGCGGTGGAAAGTTTAAGCCCCTCAAGAAATTTAGTAAACGTGCTTTCAACCTCGGTCGTCATGGAGGTCTTCAATGTCTCTAAGGCCACATTGAATTCCTCATGAGAGACCGAGGTTCCCCCATCGCCCGTGGACGAGATCGGATTCACACCGGAGTGTTCCTCCATGCCGTCTACGGTATCAACCATACTCTTTGGACAGTAAAGTCCTTAATAAAGAGACGAGGCTCTGATACCAATTGAAAGGATCGATATCGTTGACTAGAGGGGGTGAATAGGCAACTACCAATTTTTAACTTTTCTTTATCAAATTAAACTTTGCATCAAAGTAGGTTGTCTAGATGTGCAACTAGGTGAGCAACCTATATGATGCAAAACCAACAAGCAAGCTAGCAAGCAAGAGAAGTAACACTAAAGAGCTTGCACAAGTAAAGGTAAGAGATAACCAAGAGTGGATCCGGTGAAGACGAGGATGTGTTACCGAAGTTCCTTCCCTTTGAGGGGAAGTACGTCTCCATTGGAGCGGTGTGGAGGCACGATGCTCCCCAAGAAGCCACTAGGGCCACCGTATTCTCCTCACGCCCTCACACAATGCGAGATGCCGTGATTCCACTATTGGTGCCCTTGAAGGTGGCGACCGAACCTTTACAAACAAGGTTGGGGCAATCTCCACAACTTAATCAGAGGCTCCCAACAAAACCACGAAGCTTCACCACAATGGACTATGGCTCCATGGTGACCTCAACCGTCTAGGGTGCTCAAACACCCAAGAGTAACAAGATCCGCTAGGGATGAGTGGGGGAATCGAAAATCCCTTGGTGGAAGTGTAGATCAGGGCCTTCTCAACCACTCCTGAGCAAATCAACAAGTTTGATTGGCTAGAGAGATAGATCGGGCAAAAATGGAGCTTGGAGCATTTAATGGAGCTTGAGCAATAAATGGAGCTTGGGGAGGAAGAGATAGGTCAAAGAGAAGAAGGGGACCCCCTTTTATAGTGGGGACAACAATCCAACCGTTGCCCCTCACCAACCAGCCCCGCACAGGGCGGTACTACTGCTAAGAGGGGCGGTACTACCGCCAGGCCAGCGGTACTGCCGCGCCAGCCAGCGGCACTGCCGCACAGAGGAGACTAGTAGGGAATAGGACCCAACACGGTACTACCGTGGTGGTAGGGGCGGTACTACCGCTCTTGGAACGGTACTACCGCCTCTACAACTGCAACTAGTGCTGCAAAACCCGACACGAGAAAAAGACCCCTCGAGTCGAGGCGGTAGGAGCCACACAGCCCAGCGGTACTACGGCAGCGGGGTCACAGGTGGTACTACCACCGTGGAGCGGTACTGCCGCTTGTGACCCTTCGGCCGTACTACCGCTGGTAGTGCGGTACTACCGCTGGGGCACAGAAGAGAGAGAGAGAATCTCTCCAAAGAGGCTAAGGACGAGGCAGAGGTGCCAGGCACCCCAGCGGTACTACTGCTGTGGAGCCACGGGCGGTACTACCGTTGTGGAGCGGTACTGCCGCTTGTGGCTCCTCAGCGGTACTACCGCTGGGTTGCGCGATACTACCGCTTGGACCCAGACAGGATAAGGAAGAGAGGAGAGATCTCTACAATGGAATGGAAAAGCTCGAAGGGTGAGAAGCTGATGTGTATGTGTTGATTCCACCCATGCAATACCCCAGCGGACCCCCTCTTGATAGTACGGTGCCCTCTACGCAACTAGTCCGCCGAGAAAGAAACGAAAGAGCTACACCGTCTTGAAATATACTCTAAGGGGAAGAAAACATCTCGTGCCAGGGGAGAATCTGTGAATTATTCAAAGCACAAGATTAGTCCGCAAACATGTTGTCATCAATCACCAAAACTACCTTGAGAGAGATATGCCATAACAATAGGGAACACAACAGCATATAAACGCCGCAGCAAAACAAGTCCACAACTGAAACCACTTCAGAAGAGCTCAAGAAACAATATCCTGGGTACCCATAATGCTGGCAAGATGCTTAGCAAGCTTATTAACTTTCTCTTGTTTGGCGCTTAAGTCCTCCAGCGCTTGCTGTTGCACCAGAAAGTATGCATCTGAATTCTGCAGGGACTTCCTCAGTCCTTCGGCTTCCTGTCGCATAACATCTGATTGATGTCTTTCAACTTGAAGTTGAGACTCAAGAAGCCGAACTGATTCAGGCAACGAGTTCGAAGAGCTGGTGCCAGCAGTGGTAGCCAGTAACTCGAACACTACATCAAGACAGGACTTTGGGGTTGTCTCAGTGTCTTCAATATAGTTTTTATCAGCTTTCTTGGAGACCAACAGGGATGTCTCACTATCTTGAACCTTATCTGCATTACTTCCTTTACCATTGCATAACAGGGTACTCTTCTCCAATATTTTATCCGCGTTCTAAAAGAGAAACAAACAAACACATCTCAGGTTTACCAGTTCAGTAGTAAGGTGGACAGGATAACAGCATGAAACAAACATATAACTATGTAGTATGGTCACTGTATGGTCTATATCATTCTAGTTTATGTTGCCAAATTAAGATAGATACAGTTCGAATCATATCTATTTAAGACAAAGCAGCATAGACAGAATATAAGTGTGGGAAACTACACAGCAATAACAACACTTGTAATGTGCATGGCATGAGAACATAAATGTTTATTCAATTGAAACTGAAATCAACATAGAGCAAGTTACAATAGCAAACAACCAAACACGTTGAAGAAACAGGTTTAAAACATACTTGTTGCGCCATTGGAGTTTCAATTGCATCCTTCAAATTTGAAATTAGTTGGTATCAGTAAATACATGCAAGAGCAAAGTAGTATGAACCATAGCTACGGAACCTGACCTGAGAACAATTCTTCTTCTGCTTTAAGCGTTGACTTCGGGTTCGGAGTGGTGGTCCTCGTGATTTGGGCACTGCAGTTGCCTTACTAACTGCTCGTGTTTGGGTGCTCTGTGGTGGAGACGGTGCTGTGTCAACGGGAACTGGGTGTCTATCTGCTGGGGTTGGGGTTAGAAGGGGTGTAGCTGGTTCTTTGTCCAACTGGGTAGGGGTACAATCTGCATGAGTGTGGGTTATGTGTGGTGGGGCTGGTTCTTGGGCAAGTACAGCCGTGGTTCTACCTGCATCGACAGGTAGCACGATCTTTTCTGAAGACCGTGTTTTTACTCCCACAGATACTGCCATCACTCCCTCCAATTGAAATGGTTGATAAACAAGAAAAGTAATTGAATGTACAGACATTGTAAGATAGACAGGTGCAATGGATAGTAGGTAAGAAAACAGGGCATGAAATAATTCACATTTATGTTGTCTAAGCAAACAGAATAGCAGGACATAATTTCACATATATGATGGCTAATTAAACAGGATAGCATGACACAATTTCACATGTATGATGGCTAACTAAACATGATAGAATGACATACTTCATAATATGATGACTATGTAAACATGATGACATGATATAACTATACGATGTGTCTATTAAAGTGGTTGGCATGCCATAAATCACAAACATGCCGTCGATGGAAACATGATGGCATGATATAATTCACGGATAGAATGACATAATTTAAATATGATGACTATGTAAACAGGATGAGATGATATAACTATATTATGTCTTTAGAAAATGGGTTGGCATGCCATAATTCAGATACATGCTGTCTATGTAAACATCGTAGCATGACATAATTCAAATATATGATTTATATACTAAGTAAGTGAGCAGAGGGCAATCGCATATATGATGTGTCAACTAAGCATAATTCAAATATATGATTTATATACTAAGTAAGTGAGCAGAGGGCAATCGCATATATGATGTGTCATTCAATATTGTGTATATGATGTAAAAACTAAGCATTGTAATACAACATATGCATTATATGAGTAATATAACTCTGCCAAGTTTGAGCATACACCTCAGGGGGATAATAGGACTGGTCATCTGCCTCTGAATCCTCCTCTAAAGAGCTATCTGTAACCAACAAGATATCTGCTTTAGCAGGTAGCATTGTCTGCTCTAAAGACCTTGTTTTCACTCCAGATTTCTCCATCACCAATTCAAATGGCTGATGCACAGGAAGAGCAGTTGAATATACAAACATTGTCGACAAAAGCAATGAGAAATACAAAAAAAAGGACGGCATGATATAATTCACATATATGACGCTTGCCTAAACAGCATGGCATTGCATAATTCACATACATAATGCCTTGCAACAAGATAACATTGCATAATGCACATATATAATGTCTTGCAACAAGATGGCATTGCATAATTCACATATATGGTAATTAGACACTAACAGGTGCATTCACACGAAGCACTAAGCAAATGACATAGCAATGCAAGATACATATGCACGATATGAGCAACATAACCCTGCCAAGTTAGGGCATGCACCTCGGGGGGGAATATGACTGGTCATCTGTCTCTGAATCCTCCTCTGAGGAGCTATCGGTAACCAGCAAGACATGCGCTTCGTCAGATAGCATTGTCTGCTCTGAAGACCTTGTTTCCACTCCAGATTTTTCCATGACCGTGCCGAATGGCTGATGCACAGGAAGAGTAATTGAATGTACTAAAATTGTTGACAAATTTAACACGTAATAAAAAAATGATGGCATGATATAATTCACATATAAGATGACTGGCTAACCAGGGTGGCATTGCAAAATTCACATATATGATGCCTGGCTAGACAAGATGGCATTGCATGATTCACATATACGATAAAGAAACTAAACAGATGGCATTGACACAAAGCATGTCTAAACTAAGCAGATGACATCTTTAATGTATACAGTAAGCAATGCAAGGCACCATATGCATGATATTACCAACATCAGCATGCCAAGTTAGAGCGAAGACCTCATGGGGTAAATAGGAGTGGTCTTCTCCTTCTGAATCCCCCTCAGAACAGTTATCTTCCTCTTGATTACGATCCGAAATGGGTGGAGGGGGGCTGCCTTTGCGCCCACCATGGAACGACGTCTGCATGAAATTTTATTGCCACGCAAGGCTCGTCTCTTTTGCTCTACATGATCAGTTCCATTGTGTACAATAACTGGCATGCATAGGAATAAAACATAGTGAGATTATGTAAGGAGTGCATGCACAAATCCAGAGTGATGGTAGCAAACTGTGGATAGACCCAAAACCAATGATAGCAGGCAGATAATAGCTTTAGTTAAAAAATACAGATAATGGCTCCTTTAATGTTTGTTTGCACCCAACATGAAACTCATAGTAGACACCGGAGATTAACCAGATAGTAGACAGATAGTACTGATTGCTGCCCCAATATGTACCCCACAACCATTTAAAAACTCAAGTTTCAGCATTAGTTTGGACCTGACTCGGAGTCTAATAGGTGAACACGACGATAATGTAGCATGTCATCATATTAAGCGACGCATAACGTAAGCAGACACGGAAGAGTGCGACCTCTCTTGCGGACCCGTGTAGTCCTCAAGGTCATCTGCTCAGTTGATGATGGTAATGCAGTTGCCGTGGCTGCCGGCGGCGGGGAAGAAGATCTGAGGCGGCGAAAGACAGTCTGGAGAGCGGATCCCTGCTGTGGTGAACCCTTCCGTCGTTGGAGCAGCTGAGCTGGGGTGGAACACAGCGCCGCAGGAGCAGGACAAACCACACAAGGTTTTCTTTGACACATATCTGTAACAGAAGTAATTGAGTAAGGGCTTGTTTGAATTTGAGGATTCTAACAATGCAGGATAGGAAATAGACAGGAATAGGATAGGAATGCACGTGCAAAACAGAGAATTTAAAAACACAGGATTTCTGCCAATCTGGGTGTTTGATTCACAACAATTGGAAGATCACAGGATGCAAAAAAGCATGGTGAGATTAAGTCAAACCACAAGAAAATGTACGGTTATAATGCTATTATGCTACTATCTCTTAGTCTTGTGCTTGATGAATAGGAATATGAAAAGGAGGAGAAGTGGAAATTAGAATTCCTACGGTTTTTCTTTCAAGGAGACACTAAAGGAACAAATCCTACAGTTTTCCTTTGCTCCATTCCTTTGCACCAAATTCATGAAAAGTAGTACCATAGGAAACTTTCCAATTCCGATGTTTTTCATTCACTTTTCCTTTCAAGCACTGGCGATTCTAGTAGGCAGGCTTGAGCAAGGAAAATCCTACACTAAAAAATGTTTTTGTGCTACTTCTATTACTTTGGACCCAGGCCACTGCCATACTAGCTCAACTCCCAGGCCCATCGACAAATGCACAGCTCAAACGCGCAGAGATAAATAATGATGGCGTTCAAGAGAGTCCATCACGGATAGCTAAGTTGCCTGGTACCTCACTGCTTGTCATATAGTAGGATAAAATAATCGTATTTCCCGTTACTACGAGTGCTCAGTGGACAATATATATAACATGTAGAGTAAAAAAGAGATGCAACAAGTGTACAACCTCTTTGGCGAAGCCATGTCGATCTCAGCGTGATTGGGTTGGCCGGTGAGGATGCTCCGGCTGACTTGGCTGTCGGAGGAGGGGAAGAAGATCTTAGGCGTCTGGAGATGGAGCCCGAGGTACTGCTCCGCTGTGATGGAGGGTTTCGTCGTTGGAGCAGCTCCGGTGAGTTGTACGACGCCGAGGCTGAAGCAGGACAAGAGAGACAACGAACAACGTTAACCTGAGTGGAATTCTAATAGCATCTCCAATACATGACGTAAAATACATAACCACAAAGTTCTAGATGTAAAATACATCAGCCGCTCATCTCTGAACTTAACTCTCAAAATTGAATTTAACTGTCGAAATTGAACTTAACTGTCGAAACTGAACTTAACTGTCGAAACTGAATTTTGCTGTCGAAACTGAATTTTGCTGTCGAAACTGAACGCACTAGCAAGGTGAGGCTACACGTCGGTCGACTGACTTTTTCATCTCTGGTCAGTCGATTTTGCAACCGTTGGATACGAAATCAAGGGCCTGTGGTTCATCTTCAACCTCCACCCCCCCTGAGCCGGCCAAACAGCAGCCCTCCGCCGCCCGTGGCCGGCGGTGCACCACCCCGCCCGCCCTGAAAACACTCCCCACTGCCGCCCCGGCCATCCCTCTAGGCCACCCCGTGCCGAGCTTTTTCTCCGGTGATCCCCACGCCACCGCCCCGCCACCGCCGGCGACCACCGCCCCCATCCTGAACCCTAAGATAGATAGTGGGGTATCTCTCCAGCGAGCCCCCCTCCCCGCTGCGGCTGGTTCTTCCTTCACCCCGGCGAGCCCCCCCACCACCTGAAAATCGACTGACCCAAAAGTCGATTCAGTCGACTGAAGTGTAGCTAAATCGGAGCAGCATTGCAAGCAAGAGCAAGAGCGAGAGCAGCAGCATGAGCAAGAGCAATAGCAAGAGCAGACCAGGCAGGGGACCGAGAGCAAGAGCAGAGCAGCAGCGCGAGCGAGAGCTAAAGCAATAACGTGTCCTACTGATGTGGACATCGCCGCCGAGGGAGCGACGCCATGGAGGAAGTGGCTGGCGACGCCGCCGTGGATGGAGCCGCGCCGTGTCGGCTCGGGACCGAGTGCCGGCAGCACCGTGAGATCGAATTAAGAAGAAAATGCGGCAATTAGTGTACAACCTCTTTGGTGGCGCCGATTAGGCCGCAGCTTCATCCAAGGAAACGGTGATGATGATGCTCTTCCGGTGGTGCAGGTGAAGACGACGGTGTGGGAATGGAGGTGGCATGAAAGATGAGGGGAACGTCAGGGCAACTCCTTGGAGGTGGAGGATGGGGTGGCTGAACCGGCGGGACAATGAGATCGACGATGGATCCTCATCCGGTACGGTGGATGAGGGACGTCGAGGTGTTGCTATGGACGATGTCGTCGGGGAAGAGGCTCCGGCTGGGTGGCGGACGGAGCAAGGTGTGGGGTTTCGTCGCGGGTTTTCGCGGCCTCGGTGTATGAATGGGTGGGCGGATGGGATGGCAGTGGGGAACCATGGCTTAGAGACGTGTTTGTCCGAAATGTGGGGTAAGTTACGAAAGTACCCCCACCGATTTGAGGCGGTTCTTTCGGTTCAGGGGTACCACGGGCATTTCGCGTGTCGGGATTTCACAGGAGGTGGGAGTTTTCGCGCGCGTTGTAATTTCGGAATAGCAAGGCGCGGGTTGAGATGGAGGGAGTTGTCGGAGCACAACGAGACAAAGATATATCTTAAATATTTCGGGCTAACAAGGCGCGGGTTGAAGAGGCGGGAGTTTCGCAGCACGATAGACAGAGACGCTAGCTTGAATTTTCGGCATAACAAGGCGCGGCTTGAAATTTCGGAAGAACAAGCTTAACGTGTACCCAAAAAAGACAATTTGCACCTCAACACGCACAACACACACACAAACACCATTTAGACTAGAGTAAGGTACACGTGCATTGCACGCATGAGATTTGGCAACCAAATTATGAATAAATACCACATTATAGCATGCAAGCTTTGAGTCATATATGCATGATGTAGATGTTCGTTTAATTCTTATAGTTCATTTCATTCAAAATCATCTAGTTTTTATAAGAAAGCTAATCTATTTTAAGATTCATGGAATTGTGCGTCGTAAGACATAAAGTAAAAACAAATAATGGCAAATCATGTAGAAAAACATTTGGGCAATTCTGATACGGAAGATTCTAGAACAAATAAGAAGTGCTTGTGTTTTGATGTTTGTGCATTATGCTTAAGTTCAACCATGGAGTCTTCTAGATTATACATGTGGCGAAATCTGGTGGAATCTAGATGATATCCAACGGCCAGTAGTGCTCAAATTTGCCATCTTTGGACCATCGGATTCGCCTCATCCAACGACCATCTTTCAAAGTTAAAGTTACCCGCACACAATATAAAAATATAATATAATATATATAGGGGTATAGATATAGATATGTGATGCAAAAGCCGCCCATCATCTCCAATTAGAATAGTGTGTCCATGCACGGATGCGACGTGGCCAAATGATGTCTGCCATCGGTATCTCAAATTCAAATCAGTCTGACCTTGTTCAATGTGTATACATTACAACATGCTCGTTTCCAAACCACACCGCGCAGATCTCCGTTATATTCATGCATGCATGGGTTTCAAACATCAGGATCTCTTATTCAAATATTTGAATTCAACTTTACATTGATTGTGACCTCACCTATTCAGCTATTCTTTACACCCACACAGTAGTCTTCTCTTTATAATTGTACCACTAACTTTCTCTCGTGCATGCATGCACACACACTACCAGTCGGCATTATCCATCGCACGCATGCAATCTTTTTCTTCAGGTCGGTCTCCCATGAAGGCACACACCACACACATCCCCCTCTCCATCATATCGGGCATTCTTTATCTCTCACGCGTGCATGCGCAACGATCGATGTTCCTCTATGTATGTGTGTATATAGCTAGGTCTTTCATAGTTTTCCACACAAACCGATCAATCGATATATCCAGTGAGGTCTCACCCTCTTTCCCACGTCCACATCGATCAATCTATACCTCTCTATATAGGATTAACATATATAGCTAATACACCCACATTAATTATGTATCCAACGTCCCCCTCTCATCATCCATGCCTTCCGCTTCATCTCTCAGACGCGTGCACAATGGCGAAGACAGGGGCAGTAAGGGCCCTGCCCCCTCCCCCCTAACATCACTATATATCAAGGCTAATATGAATGTGATCATTAGACAATTGCTGCTAAAAATGGTTTAAGTTCATGAATTGACCCTCCTCGTAAAGGATTAGCAATGCTTGGCCCCCTAGCTCATTTATTTTTCATGGCTCCGCCACTGCGCGCATCAGCGCACGTGTTCGCCCCCTCTCTCTAAATATCGATCTCGCACTTGTGCATTCCTTCATAGTCTCCCTCCACTCGGCCCCTCGCACCATCTTCTAGCCCCCCACCGGATTTTGCCACATGTACAATCTAGCAGACTCCATGGTTGAACTTAAGCATAATGCACAAACCTCAAAACAACAGTGGTTCTCTTTTGTTCTAGAATCTTCCGTATCATAACTGCCCAAACTTTTTTCTAGTTGAATTGCCATTATTTGTTTTTACTTTATGCTTTACAACGCACAATTCCATGAATCATAAAATAGATTAAGGGCTTCTTTGATTCAAAGGATTCTCAAAGGAATTTTGGAGGATTCTAATCATTAGGAATTTTTCCTATCTTGGTTGTTTGATTCGTAGGATTGTAAACCATAGGAATTTTTCCATATGATTCATTTGCACTAGATTTCATAGGAAACATCCCATCCACTCAAACCTCTTTGAAAGAATTCTGCGTTTTTTCTATGCACAATCAAACACTCGTACAATCCTGTAGGATTCAAGACGACATTCCACTATAATCCCATGTTTTTCCTATTCCCGCGTTCTTAGCTTTTTTATAAAAACTAATTGATTTTGAATGAGATGAACTATAAGAATTAAACGAAGGGCTACATCAGGCATATATGACTCAGAGCTTACATGCTATAGTGTGGTATTTATTCATAATTTGGTTGCAAAATCTGATGCGTGCAATGCACGTGTACCTTACTAGTACTTCGAGTATGTGCAAAACACGTAAATTAGAATACCAATGGCACGCTACACAGTGTCTCTCTTACAGTTCATGAAGCCACGTGGCACATGTGGAGGCGTTGTCGCGACCTCCTTGCGTGGATTGATCACAGTGACGTGCTGCTGGTTCCAGAAGAATGTACTCGTCCTCCCTGAGCCATACTGGCGGTACATGCACGAAGCGAAGATGTGCACGCACGCCATGCACGCACTCATTCCCTCGCACGCACACGCGGGTACACGGGCGGACGCAATTTTGTACCAAGATCCACCCCATGTGATAATTTGACGCGTGTAAAGTCGTTCACTTCATTGATGGTCAATTAATACAGCGCATGCAAATTGAGTGGACGTGAGGGCGGAAGAAAGACATTATTACTCCACTGCGCGCATGCGAGTAGTTAAATCGTGGGTTGCTAGTAGTACTTCCATTGGTCTCCTTCGTATTTTGTGCCAATTTTTGACAGTAACATAATATTTACGCATTTGAGCAGTGTAGTACTTGAAATTTATGTTCCGCTAAACTCATCGGGAGCCGTTTCGGGCCTCGAAACCAAAACCATCAATTAATCTTTACCTTGTTCCCATCACATTCGAAAGCCTGCTCACACCTACTAGTAGTACGTACCAAACCTGAACGTGTTCCCACTATGCAGGTATTAGTACTAGTGCTAGTACTTAGGTTATAAAAAGGGGAACTACCTAACCGAAAATCACTCTACCTTTCCTCCTCATAAGTGCTTCTTCTTCGTCCGTCGTTGCCATGGCCGGTGAGCAGAGCTCTAGGTCGAGAACTACTCGTAACAAGGGAGCGGCAACCAAGGCTGCGGAAAAAAAAGAGGGCTCGCCGCCACGCAGAGACCTCGAAAGATCTCTCACGGGCAGGCGATGGCTCCCAGGAGCGCCCTAGCCGCGGAGGCGAACATGCCGAGCCGGCGGAGCTGGAGTCGTTATCCCTCGACGGCATGCCCGATCAGCTCAATAAGCAAAAGGAGTTCATCCAAGGCTTGATGGAGTTGCTGAAGGAGAGCCTCGACGACATGCCCGCTGAGCTCAATCAGCAGGGGGAGTTGACCGCCGGCTTGGTGATGCTGCTGAAGAAGAGCATTGCCTCGGAGAAGAAGGCGACCGGCGAAATCCTGCGACTTCGGGAGGACAATGCGAAGCTCTGCCACGAGATCGACCTGTTGAAGGAGAAGAACGCCGGCTGGAAGAAGCTGCATGAGAATAGTAGTTCCTCGATGAAGATGCTGCAGGCCCTCGCCATGGAACAGAAGGAAGAGTTGGCGAAGCTCCGCATCGAGCACCCGGCTGCTGTCAAGGTACGTAATATGGCCGTGGAATAGATGATGAAGGCTCGCATCGAGAAATGCCGCGTCATGGACACAATGATGAAGATGGCGGAGGAGACACGCAAGGAGATGGAGGTCGTGCAGGCGATGAGGAAGCAGTTACGACTCCGCGGCGAATTAGATCATTTGGGGTGATAATATTCCTTCTTCTTTTGCTCCTGTGTTTCATCTTTTGCTTCGGGTGTTTCGCCGCACGTGTCACGTTCTCTGCGAGGCATGAATAGAACAATGTTTTTTTGAGGGAATGAATAGAACAATGCTAACAATGAGATGACTAGCAAATTAGATCATTTTTTATCGCCATATGGCACTGGGCTGCCGTGTTTCGTGCTCCTCTGTCGCAGTACTACTCTAGTGGAAAACTTGAGTATACCGCACGGTTCTTTGCTCCTCCTCGATCAGGTCATTGGCGCATTTATACGAGCAGTCAAATCACAATGCCCCGCCTTCCAGCAGTAATGAGCCGTCAAATCACAAAGGCCCTCGCCTCTCGTGAAACCGACCAAGCTAGACTGCCCCGCCCTCTAGCCTTTTAAAAAATGTATACTTTTGTACAACAGTAGTATCGATGGATTGCGCCATGGAGCAAAACTTGAAATTAAAAAAAAGGTGGTACATATAGAGAGCGCTCGTCGCCAAATTATGCATATAGTACTATTAAAAAGGCTAGTCACAATAATGGTGTCCAGCACAACCCACCCCTCAAATAAAACTAAGAGGGTGCTTGGATACGTTTTAGTCCCATGACTAAAAGTAGTGGGACTAAAACATGCTAGCCTCACCCATGCTTGGATCCAAATACTAAAAAGGCTAAAATCAAGTTAATGAGCATTTATTATCCTCCAAACCCTCCAATCCAGAACTCGCCTGTGTTAAAGGAGAGGAGTTAAATGAGTAGAGAGAGGACTAATCCACATTTTAGTAGGGGTACCCCTGACTAAAAATTTAGTCTCAAGACTAGTTTTAGCCCCTCTTTAGTCAGGGGTGCTTGGAACTTTAGCCTCTTAAAGAGACTATTTTTAGTCAGACTAAAATAAGTCCCTTGGATCCAAGCACCCTCTAAGCATCCTGGAATTCTTTGACAAAACTAAGCACCCTGAAATTCTTTGACAACTAAACTGCTGGCTATATGATGTTGGCCATATATATTGTACGTATATAATGTGAAGAAACGAGTGGTAGTACTATACCAACTAAAAGATGAAATGTAAGAAATACTAGTATGTACGTACTAAAGAGTTAAAGTAACGAGAAGAAACATAACATAGTTCTGCTGGGGGCTCAGCACAACACACCCCTCAAATTAAATTAAGCACACCTG
This sequence comes from Triticum aestivum, assembly GCF_018294505.1. NCBI lineage: Eukaryota > Viridiplantae > Streptophyta > Magnoliopsida > Poales > Poaceae > Triticum > Triticum aestivum. Next base: position 705,888,338 of record NC_057812.1, on the reverse strand, counting down.
AAATTAAACTTTGCAACTATTCCGGTAGACACTGCATTAGAACCACCATGAGCAACGACACTGCCACCTTACTCGGAGTCCTCGTCCACGTCCTCGACTTCGTCCTTGTCCCTCTTCCTCTTGGCCGATACTTCTTTGCTTGAACCGCACACTTGGCTGTTGCTCTTCATCCAACCCTTGTAGATATTAAAGCAAGGGTAGCCATCCATTGCAGCATACTGGATGTGGTCTATATCTAGTACATTCTGCTGCCATGCATGATCATGAAACGTGTATGGAGGTTTCACCAGTTTACCGTACGAAGGATGAACCATGGCTCCTGCCAGGGTTAGCATTGAAGGCTGACGAGAGGGCACCAGCCAATTCTTCTGGAGGTCGAAGGGTTGCCTACAACGAGGCCTATCCGACCAGGATTTCTTTGTCGTTACCAAAGTCTACAGTAACGAATTTGACTAGGTTACTCCCGAGGAAGTCCTTAAAATCCTGGCACTCAACGTCAGCATGTCATATGTGGTAGACCAAGCATAAGTCATGCACGCAAACCTGGATCACGGCGGGCTTCTTCCTCTCTTCGTCCTTTAGATCCTTCTCTTGTCCCAGGACTGTGGTGTACTCAACATCTAGCCCAGCGACCCACTCATCATCTGAGTTTTCGAACATGTGTCTGAAGCGAGAAAGGCATCCTTTCACCGTCGCGAAAGAATGGCTGTAGATGACGTCGAACTCATCGCTGGTGATGGTTCTAACCTTGTACTCACCGCCGATCATGGAGATTTGGGACGCCATGGATTTGGGAGGAGGGTTGGGATTAGTGGAACTGCCGTAATGTGAATGGACGGGACGACTAGGAGCGAACCGCCGTAGTATTGAAGGAGATGCGGGGACGAGTAGGAGCAAACTGCCAGCGTGCGAACGGCAGGGTAGTGGCTTTCCATTCTCCCATGATATGGGCTTCCGAGATCCCTTGGATCTGAGATCGAATGGTTGCATGGCGTGATTCTAGACCTATGGGTGAATATCCTATCCTGGAGGGTTATTCTGCAAATTTTCAGCAACTTAGCATGCGACCGTTTGATCTCAGATCCAAGGGCTGCCAGCAGCCCGTATCATGGTCGCGCCTACCACGATCGTCGCGTCGCTCGCGCGGTCGCGCCCTTGGAGATTTAACACGATGCGTTAGGCTATCTGATGTTGGCATGTCATACATAGTCATCACTTAGTCACTCATACTACAGCAAGGTTGGTTATAAGTGTATTTTTTGGTACTCCTCTCTATCTCTTTCTTCGTACTCAAGGAAGAAACGGTGCTAGTAAGCGCGTGTATTTATTGCATTTGCCAAGGAGTGACCTCTTCCAATGAAATGGTGTTGCTAAGTTTGCTTTATTTAATTAGCTATAGACTCAAAATTGTCTTTTCACCTAGGTACACGCGCTTAGCACCGTTTCTTCCTTGGGTCACCAAACTATTCTCTCTCTTCTTGATTAACTTGCTACATCAGACTTTATGCCTATGTGGCAAGCTTAAGCACCTGTAGGAGCAAGTAAAAGTAAGTACAATAGTGCGCTTTACATGGCATTTTTGCATATGTGGAGGAAAGAGAGGCAAGGAAAAAGTGGAGAAGTGGGCTCTCATGCAAGAGCCAGCCTCTACTACATGGTGGAGCATTGGGAGAGGCACCTGTATGGAGGTGGTCAGGAATCTAGGAGACTCACGCCGGTCGTAGCGCCGCAGTTAAAATGATAATGGCAAGTCAAATCACGGGGCCCCACCTGTCCAGCAGTAACTCGCTGTCAAATCACACAGCCCTACGTTTGCAGCAGCCTACTCCCTCGTCTTCTCGCGTCTCTGTCGAACCGACTAGGTGGAACTGCCCCGCCGCCTACCGCGCAGGAAAAGCCCCGCCCTCGACTTTTAAATAGTATACAGTATACTAATTTTGTATCCATGAATTGCGCCCGCACCATGGAGCAAAGCGTCTAGAAAACGGAGGAGACACGGTGGTCTTGCAATAGAGAAGAGGGAGAGGCGAGACGGTGGTTTTGGAATGGAGATGATGGAGAGGAGAGGAGGTGGTTTTGCAATGGAGAAGAGGGAGAGGAGCGTGCGGCAGCGATTTAGGATTGGACAAGAGGGCCGGCGCACTCTGACTGGATCAAAATATTAACTTTACTGCCGAGCCGGATGCCCTGATTTGGCAGCTGGACAATAAGGGGAAGTATTCCTCCAGCTCCCTCTATCATGTTATCAACTTTAGAGGGGTTCAACCCATGTTTATCCCTGCTGTCTGGAAATTGAGAGTTCCCCCTAAAATTCATGTATTTCTATGGTTCCTCTCCAAAAACAAATTGATGACTAAGGATAACCTTAGGAAGACACACATCATCAAACCCCTTGATTGTGTTTACTGCTTGGAACAAGAGTCTTGTTCCCACCTATTTTTTGAATGTATAGTTGCTAAACATCTCTGGGCCCACATTGAGGAATATTTCTCTAGTCAGATTGGCTCATCCTTCGAATCTATCGCCAGATTCTGGATTGCTACCAAAAAGTGCTCAGTTTTAAACAATGTTAGCTCAGCTGTCCTTTGGTGCCTCTGGAAATATAGAAATGCTATGATTTTCAGTAACACCTCCTGGATTTCCATTCCGCAGGTCTTGAGGTTGATTAGGAACATGGTGAGGAACTGGGCGATTCTCTCCTCCGGATCGGACAAGGACAAGTTGATGAGCTTCGTGGAAACCCTAACAATATCCCTCCAGAAACCATTGGCGATCACTTGTGGCTGAACAAGGCTCGACCTGCTCTGGGGCTGAACCCGTGGGCTCGTCTCAAGATCTCTGATGAAGATGATGGGCACCTGGAGCCGAAAAAGAGGGACATCCACCATGCTACGCCTTCCAGCCCGGTCTCTCCGCTTGCTTACTGGTCGCCGCAGGCTGACACGGCCCCTCGGCTGAAGACCATAAAGGCTTCGCTGGACCCTCCTTGTGTCATTTGAGTGCTCTATCCGCTCTACCTTTGGCACTGCTCGGGTGATTTGTGTTATTCAGAGAACTTGTTCATCCACCCCCCCTAGTTTGTAGCTTTTCTACCTTTGCTTTCAAACTGCTCTTTGAGCTGCTGTATCAGAATATGTTGTGGTTTCATTCTCAGCAATGGAACCGGGGAGATGCTCCCTGTTTTTCTAAAAAAAAATCTTTCATATGTTATTATATATTATTTTTATTGTCATCATATATTTAACAGATACTTACATATGTAAGAAAACAATATCCCACGTCTTATTAACTTAAAAAAATAATTTCTTAACAAATAAAATCCTGGATTGTTTTGGCACGAAAATCCTAGTGATTGTGTACAAAGCTTGATAAGATTTAAGGACGAATGTAATAATATCACTTATTATTTAAATATATTTATAACAAAATGCTCAACCCCTTTTTAGTTTTTGATAATATTGCTGGCCCAACCCAACATTATAATTAGAATCAACCCAGCAAAATCGTGTATTTCGAGAAAGTGCAAATGGCCTATAATTTTTTAGGAAATAAAATAAACGGGCCGCATGGATGCTACATTATTTGTTCACCTAGCCTAGCTAATGGCTGTAATTCAAAAAAAGATCAAATTGACTGTAAATTCTACCGCGTAAAAAAAAGACTGTAAATTCTGAAAAAATGGGTTGAATACGTGCCACATTTTTTGAGGCTGAAATGCGGGCCAATAGGTCGAAGCCAATGCAAGTCGTTGTCAATTTAGTCAACAAATGATTCTAACATGTTAGCCGTTGGATTTAGATCCAACGACAGGCATCCATCTTCAATCTCTCGTCTTCTTCCTCCAGCACCGTCGGGACCACCTCCCGCCTCCTACTGCTGGCAGCTCTGCTTAGCACGCTTCACTATGAAGCACTACTCCATCATTGGCCAGGCCATCCCTCCACCCCTCCACACCTCCTGTTCTTCTCCACCGACTGCCGAACCACACCGCACTAGAACCAGTTAACCCTCGTACACCTCTCCGTCTGCGACTCTACTCCCGCGTCTTCCCATCTCCGGCTTGTTGCTGTCCGGGGCCTCACCGTCGTCCACCACCTTGGATGCACTCGGCGTGGCGTGGTCAATGTGGTCAACGAACGACACCATCAGAAGTAGACTGTGCGTGGAGAGGCTGACAGCTGGGTCCACGGCCGCACACAAGGAAATGCCTCTTTATTACGCGCAAAATAATGATTCCTCCACCTGACGTCTGGGACCCACCGGAAGGGCCTCTGTATTTCGCGAAATAAAGTGCCCCCCGCTCACATGTCGGACCCACTAGCTATCTTCGCACGCAAGGAAGTGCCTCCTTATTACGCACAAAAAATGAATATTTCCCCTGCCAGCTGGAACCCAGCATAGTGGGAGGCTGACTTGTGGGCCTACCAAGTTGACGGGGACGGAGGGCTTTGTCAACTTAGTTAATATGAATGATTCTAGCTCATGTTACCGTACAATGTTCATCCAACGGCTGTAGTGCTTCTTCAACCTCTGGTCTTCTTTCTCCAGCCACCCAAACCAGCGCCGGTCGTGCCGCGTGCTCCTGCCTCCCGTGGCCGGCTGTGATGCCGCGGAGGCCTCACCGCCCCCTACTACTCCCACCGTTGGCCAGACCATCCCTCTACTCACCCACACCCCCTGTTAATCTGCGGCGACAGCAGCCTCACACCGCAGCCGAACCAATGAACCCCCGTACTCCTCTTCGTGTGGGCATCCACTGCTGCGTCTTCCCCGGCTCCGAGTCGTCCCCTTCCTAGTCCTCGCCGTTGTCCACCGCCCTGGTGCTCTCGACGCGGCGTGGTCAACATGGTCAATGATCGACTTCCATCGGAAGAGTACTGTACATGCAGAGGCTGACAGCTGGGTCCACGGCAGCCGCAAGGAAGTGCCTCCTTATTACACGGAAAATAATTATTCCTCCACCTGACAGCAGGGACCCACCGGATGGGCCACCAGTATTTTGCGAAAAAAATCGTTTCCCCCTGACTAATGGGACCCACCGGACGGGCCACCGTATTTCGTGAAAAAAAAAACGTTCCCCCCGCTGTCAGCTCGGACCCACCGGAAGTGCCTCCTTATTACGCACAAAAAAATGAATACTCCCCCGGCTAGCTGGGACCCACCTTGCTGGGAGGCTGACTTGTGGGCCTACTAAGTTGACGGGGACGAAGGGCTTTGTCAACTTAGTCAATATGAACGATTCTAGCTCCAGTGACCGTACGATGTCCATCCAAGGGTCGTAGTGCTTCTTCAACCTCTAGTCTTCTTGCTCCAGCCGCCCAAAGCAGCGCTGGTCGTGCCGCATGCTCCTGCCTCCCCTGGCCGGCTGTGCTGCCGCAGAGGCCTCACCGCCCCCTACTATTCCCACCGCTGACCAGGCCCTGCGGCGACGGCAGCCTCACATCGCAGCCGAACCAGTGAACCCTCGTAGTCCTCTCCGCGCGGGCTTCCACTGCCGCGTCGTACCCTTCCTAGGCCTCGCTGTCGTCCACCGCCGTGGTGCTCTTCGCGCGGCGTGGTCAACGTGGTCAAGAAACGACTTCCATTGGAAGAGTATTGAACGTGGAGAGGCTGACAGCTGGGTGCACGGCCACAGCCCAGTTTTTTGTGATTTGCCAAGTAAGTCGCTTTGTTAGGCCTGTTGGGCTGCAAATCTTTCAAGACGAGGAGAGCTTTCATTCGGTTGGCCGAGAAAATGGCCCATCAGTAATGAGAAATGGGTTGTACATTTTTAAAACACATCAAACCGGCAATTAGTTTCAAATATCTTTTTTTCATTTCAAGATTTTAAATTACATTAATTTTTATGCATGGAGAATTTGTTGGATTTTATATTGATATACATTTATTTTTAAAATCAGTTTGAATGTGAGTCGAAATTTCGGGATTAAAAACAGTTCGGACCGCACCGAAATATGCAAAATTTCGTATAATTTTTTAACTGTTGCCACAATATGGGCTGCAATGCTAACAAAAAGAATATGGGCTCCAAAAAAACCTTAAGAATTAGCAAATGGGCTGTAAATTATTAGAAATAAATGGAAGATGGGATGTATGCTGTTTTCCACAGATTTGAGGCTTTCCTAAAAAAAGGTTGACGCACAAGCACTGACTGTTGGATGTCCATCCAACGGCCATCGTGCTTCTTCAATCTCTGCTCTTCCTTCTCCAGCCGCTCAAACAAGCGCCGGCGGGACTGCCTGCTCCCTCCTCCTCGTGGCCGGCTGTGCTACCGCGCAGGCCTCACCGCCCAACCATACTCCCATCGCTGGCCTAGCCATCCATCTACTCACCCACACCTGCTGTTATTCTCCGGCGATGGCAGACGAACTAGTAAACCCTCGTACAGGCGTACTCCCCTCCACGTGGGAAACAACTGTCGAGTCTTCCCTGCCTCCATGTCATCCCCTTCCTAGGCCTCACCGTCGTCCACTGCCCTGGTGCTCTCGGCGCGGCGTGGTCAACGTGGTCAAGGAACGACTTCCATCGGACGTGGACTGTACGTGGAGAGGCTGACAGCTGGGTCCATGGCGGCAGCAAGGAAGTGCCTCCTTATTACACGGAAAATAATGATTCCTCCACCTGACAGCAGGGACCCATCGGACGGGCCACCGTATTTCGCGAAAAAAACGTTTCCCCCTGACTACTGGGGCCCACCAGCTACACCTTCACACGCAAGGAAGTGCATCCGGGTAAAAAAACGATGAGCCCCCCTGACTGCTGGGACCCACCAGCTACATCTTCGCATGCAAGGAAGTGCGTCCGGGCAAAAAAAAACAAAATGATTCGCCCCCCTGACTGCTGGGACCCACCAGCCCCCCGACTGCTGGGACCCAGCAGCTACATCTTCGCACGCAAGGAAGTGCGTCCGGCCAAAAAAACGATTCGCCCCCTGACTGCTGGGACCCACCAGCTACATCTTCGCAGGCAAGGAAGTGCCTGACAGTCAGGACCCATCTGGTCGAAGCGTACGTGGCATTGTCATTCTGGTCGCGAACGTGTACGCACATATATACTGGTGGATGTAGAGGCGCGCACGTGTCGTAGTAGAGGCGGCCCGGGTGCAAGAAAGAAAATACGGCCATGTATGTGTACATACGGGCGGGGTCTCGAACGCCTACTCGCGCATACGTACGGCGAGGGCTCGTGTACATGGTTGGGTCCAAACGGAGAAATAGCATCGTCGTCGTGTTCATGGGTCAGAACGGAATGCGTGGTCGTGTTCATCGGGAGGGCTTGGACGGAAGAGGCGATGGAAACGAGGCCTGGCGTACCGCACAACGGAGGAAACGGACCTCCTATGGTCGAAATGGGGGTCCTGTTGATCGAGAGGGGTGTGGCGTACCGCAAAACGGAGGAAATGGACCTCCTACGGTCGAAACAGGGGTCCTGTTGATCGGGAGGGGTGTGGTGTACCGCAAAATGGAGGAAACGGACCTCCTACGGTCGAAAAGGGGGTCCTGTTGATTGGGAGGGGTGTGGCGTACCGCAAAACGGAGGAAACGGACTTGTGTTGGAGCGCTACGGTCGAAACGGGGGTCCTGTTCATCGGGAGGGGTGTGGCGTACCGCAAAACGGGACTCCATGGGATACTGTTCATCTCCACCGTCGACCCCCTCCAGCCTCCACGAGCTACTGTTCATCCATCGTCGACCTCCTCCAGTCTCCACGGACTCCTGTTCATCCAGCTTCCACCGCGCGCTACTCCACCGGCTACTGTTCAACCACCCCTCCACTGTCTACTGTTCATCCAGCCCTCCACACCACGGGGTCCTGTTCAACCACCCCTCCACAGGCACCCCTCCACCGTCTACTGTTCATCCTTCCCTCCACACCACGGGGTCCTATTCATCCACCCCTCCACGGGCACCCCTCCACCGTCTACTGTTCATCCAGCCCTCCACCACACCACGGGGTCCTGTTCATCCACAGGCAACGCCACCGCTCACTGTTCATCCAACCCCCCTCCCCCCTGCAACGCTCACTGTTCATCCCATCGATCGGCTTTAGGTAGCAGCAGTAGCCAAGGAATCGCTCGATCGGGTTCAGTTAACAGCCATCGATCGATCGCTCGCGTTCAGTAACGCGTAGCCTGCAGTGCAATCGCTCGGGTTCAGTTAGAGCCCAACGCCTCGCTCGGGTTCAGTTAGAGCCAACACCTCGCGCACACGTGCATACGTGTACGAGAGAAACGCGCATCGCTCGGCCCCCGACCTCCCACCGTAACCGGGAACTCCCCAAAATTTTCCTCCCCCTCGCTTCTACCATGATTTTTTCCGTCATGGACGGCCCAAAGAATGTCATGCAGCTGCGTCTCCGGCCCGCCCAGGACGAAAAGCCCATTTTCTGTCATGATTTTTTGTCATAGAAGTAGGAGCCCACCGCATCTATGATGATACCGGGTTTTGTCACAATTATCGTCATAGAAGTGTCATATGTATGACAGAAAAAATTCATCCGGCCCAAAATGTCACGGATGTGTCTTTTTTTAGTGTAGTTAATGGACAATAAGAATTTGAATTTCTCATGAGAAGACATACCACATAGCGACTAGATAATCTTGAAATATCAATACTAGATGGTATTACTCATGTACACACATATATAGGATTGTGAGGTGCACAAAGCACATCACTCCCCCATAATGGGATATTCCATTAATTTCTCACAAGAGCCAACTAAGAAAAGAACAAGATGCAAAAGGCTCAATGCATGACACACACGTACATGATGGGCAAACCAACACACACATACTTGATTGCTCAAGATAATCAAGTTAGAAGCACAACATATACAAACACATGCAAGGAACAAAACCAAACATGCAAAGGGGTAAGTAACTATCAATGTAAACACTTTAAGCACGAGTTACCGCATGGAGAAACATTGGATATAAGATAGAAACTTGATAATTCGAATAACTTGGCTTGAGACAATTAGAATGATGAAGTCCCCTTAATTCTTCATAAAGTAGCCAAGTCTCCAATGCCCTCCAACAACACCTATTGATCAAGTTTGAGCTTGTTGGTCCCCAACCAAGTTGGGTCCTAAGAGGTTAGTCACAATAGGCTTGGCTACCAAATGGTTCTCTTCTTGACACCACTTTGAGTACCAACAACTTTGGCAAACACATTGCCAACCTTATCCTTCCCAAGAGAATAGATATCATCAATAATAATTAGGTTGGATAAGTTACCACTAGTGCATGAAGAGGCGAGGTGACCTTTCTCACGACATAAGTAGCAACGTCTACTCTTCACTTTCTTCTCACTTGATTTCTCAACTTGAGAAGCATTAGCTTGAGAATTCTTGGGAAGAGGACTTTCTTCAACTTGTGGTTGAGCATGAGATCGAACTTGTGGCCGCTTCCCTTGTTGCTTGTCACTAATGGCCTTCTTCTTCAATGGGCAAGATCTAACATGATGCCCTTCTACTTTGCACTTGAAGCAAACAATCTTGGCCGAATTCTTGACTTGTTCTTGGCCCTTCTTTTTGTTCATCTTGGACTTCTTCTTCTTCTTCTTCTTCTTCTTCTTCTTCTTCTTCTTCTTCTTCTTCTTCTTCTTCTTCTTCTTGGAGTTGAATCCAAGTCCACCTTTGTCATTGGGGGATTTTTGCACACTCAAGATATTGTTGAGTGTGAATTTCCCTTCATGACTCTTTTCCAAGTCTTTCTTCAAAGAAGTGACTTGGGCCTGGAGCTCTTTGATTTCCTCTACATGGTTAGTCTCAACACAAGTACTAGAGGAAGTATAAGCTTCATTGTTAGAGCAACAAGGCAGGGAAAGCAATTCATCACAAGATGTACCAACATTGTGAGTAGATGAATTACAAGGACTAGCACATGGCAACATAGCATTTTGACTAGAAGTAGTGCTAGTATCCACATGAGGCTCACTAGATGTTACCTTAGCAATCATGGCCTCATGAGCTATCTTTAGCACATTATGGGATACTAGAAGATCATCATGAGAGCTTGAGAGCTTTTCATGACTTTCTTCCAATTTCCCATAATTGCTAGATAGCAACTCAAGTTGAGCCCGTAGCTCAACATTCTCCTTCAAAATGGATGCTTCACAAGTAATAGAGTTAGTAGCACAAGCATCATCATTAACAACAAGAGGAGAGGACAACTTGGAAAGCTCTTTTAAATAAGAAGCTTCAAGTTGAGCATGAGACTCGGTGAGTTTGATGAGCTCACCCTTAATGACCCTTGAGCCATTTTCGAGGTGCTCAAAATCCTCAAGGAGTCTAGCATGAGCAACTTCAAGCTTAGCATTTTTAGTTTCAAAATCATTGGCCACCACAAGAGCTCTATCACGAGATTCCCTCACTCTAGATAATTCTAGAGCAAAAGTCTCCTCAAGAGATTCCTTGGTGGTTTGTTCAAGTTCAAGAGCTTGAGAGAGGTCCGCAATCTCATTAGCGTAATCACGCTCATGACCTTCCATTTTATCAATGGTGACCTCATGCTCCTCAAGACGAGATTCCAACTCATCAATATATTTCTTGCCCTCAGTAGCAATAGACATGATTTCCATGAAGTTGGAACGAGCAATTTTATTCTTAAGAAGAGCTTTAAAAATCATTTCCCCCTTAATTTTTAAGGAGGCAACATCATCATTCCCTTCATCATAATCAACATCATTGTCACTCTTGCCATCATCAATATCATCACAAGATATATTGGGATTCAAAGTGGGAGATACCTTTGAAGCCTTGGCCATAAGGCAAAATGCAATAGAGGATGATTTAGGATCCCTTGAAGCACCATCCAAGACCACATCTTGTTCCATGGAGTGTTGGGTTTCCTCTACATTGTTAGCACAACAACTCGAGGAAATACATGCATTTTCATCATGGCAACAAGATATAGCAAGCATATCATCATGAGATTTAGTCAAGCAATTTCTACATGATATGCAAGGACTATCAACACAAGCATGTGAAACATTTCGAGTGCTCGAAGTGCTAAAGTCCAAAGATGAAGCATTGCAATAAGAAAGTGATGAAGGATTATCAACAATGAGCCCACTATCATCATTGCAATGAACACCACTACTCACCATGTCATTACCTTGTGGCAAACCACACGTAGGTGAAGTAGAAGAAGTTGAGAACACAACACGGCCGGAGGTGGAGGGCGAACAATCATCCCCACAAAACTTGGACACGCCATATTTATCTTGAAGCTTTGTCGACAACTCATGAGCATCCCGGAACGGCATGAGTTGAAATATAACTACATTGCTCAAAGCATCGAAAAGCACATTAGAAGCTTGAGCATTGAGATAAGAGCTTTTCTCATCATCTAAAGATAATCTTAGGGGATCCTTTGGAGGAGAAAAACCCATATCTACAATTCACTCTAAATTTGGGTCCATGACCCTAAAGACATTAAGCATGCGAATTACCCAAACATCAAAATTTATGCCATCGAAGCTAAGAGTGTCAAAGAATCCTAATCCCCTAGTCGACATATTTACTCTCTAGGTGGTTAAGCCTAACAAAGAGAGACAAGACTCTGATACCAATTGAAAGATCGTGGATGTCGCCTAGAGGGGGGGTGAATAGGCGCTTTAAAATAATTACGTTTTAGGCTTGAACAAATGCAGAATAAACCTAGCGGTTAATTTGTCAAACACAAAACCTACAACAACTAGGCTCACCTATGTGCACCAACAACTTATACTAAGCAAGATAAACAACTATGTGATAGCAAGATATATGACAAGAAACAATATGGCTATCACAAAGTAAAGTGCATAAGTAAAGGGCTCGGGTAAGAGATAACCGAGGCACGCAGAGACGATGATGTATCCCGACACCCTTGCGGATGCTAATCTCCGTTTGGAGCGGTGTGGAGGCACAATGCTCCTCAAGAAGCCACTAGGGCCACCGTAATCTCCTCACGCCCTCGCACAATGCAAGATGTCGTGATTCCACTAAGGGACCCTTGAGGGCGGTCACCAAACCCGTACAAATGGCAACCCTTGGGGACGGTCACCGAACCCGTACACTTTGGCAACCCTTGGGGGTGGTCACCGGTACCCATCAAATTGCTCGGGGCGATCTCCACAACCTAATTAGAGACCCCGATGCTTGCCCGGAGCTTTACACCACAATGATTGAGCTCCGAACACCACCAACCATCTAGGGCGCCCAAGCACCCAAGAGGAACAAGCTCAAAGGTACCAAGCACCCAAGAGTAATAAGCTTCTCAACTTGTAACTTCCACGTATCACGTGGAGAACTCAAACCGATGCACCAAATGCAATGGCAAGGGCACACGGAGTGCCCAAGTCCTTCTCTCTCAAATCCCACCGAAGCAACTAATGCTAGGGAGGAAAATGAGAGGAAGAACAAGAAGGAGAACACCAAGAACTCCAAGATCTATATCCAAGGGGTTCCCCTCACCTAGAGGAGAAAGTGATTGGTGGAAACGTGGATCTAGATCTCCTCTCTCTTTTCCCTCAAAAACTAGCAAGAATCCATGGAGGGATTGAGAGTTAGCAAGCTCGAAGAAGGTCAACAATGAGGAAAGAACACGAGCTCAAAGGATAAGGTTCATTGGGGAAGAAGACCCCCTTTTATAGGTGGGGAAAAATCCAACCGTTATGCTCACAGCCCGCACCGAGCGGTACTACCGCTAGGGCGGTAGTAGCCCTTTGAAACACAATAGCGAGGAGGCAAAAAGCCAGAAGAACCGTCGGAGCGGTAGTACCGCTTGACCTCACGGTACTACCGCTAGGGGTAGCGGTACTACTGCTAAGGGTAGCGGTACTACTGCTTGCGAGCGGTACTAAAAAATTACATCTGTGCCTACCACCACTGGACTTGTGACGAGTTTTTGGTCCCGAGCGGAAGTAGCTACGGAAGTAGCCGCGGTAGTACTGCTCCAAGCGGTAGTACCGCTCCCAAGAGCGGTAGTAAAAAATTACATCCGCTCCTGTTCGCGGTAGTACCGCAACAGCCTTTTCAGAACACCAAAACTGACACAACTTCTGCAAACGAACTCTGAATTCGACGAAACCAAGTTTGTTGTAAAGCTAGCGACAAGGGCTAACACAATCTTGATAGAAATACCAATAAGAAGCAAATTAATAAACACCCAAAAGAAAATGGTGAGAACCCTTCCTCGGATAAGAGCGGTAAAACCTCCAACACCGAAAACATCATAGAAGACGCATGCAAACTCCGTTTTCGATTAACTCAAGCTTGTCATCAAGATGACCATAAGCTCTAAGACTCACAAAGAGAACCAAACAAGAATCAAGAAACATGATGCAAGGATGCAATGGTTTGAGCTCTCGACGAACGATACGATCAAGCTACTCACTTGAGAGCCCCCTTGATAGTATGGCTTCGATCCTATAACCCGGTCTCCCAACTACCACCATGAGAACGGTAAAATAGAAAACCTATCAAGGGCAAACCTTTGCCTTGCACATGATCCACTTGAGCTAGATGATGACGATCTTGTCCTCCTCAAGATGGACCACATTTCTTGATTGCGTTGGGTCGATGGAGATGTGACGCCCCAAGGCCGGAGCTTCAGATTCCTTCGAGGGTTTCCGTGATTCATCGTGTGATTTGTTTGGTTCGTTGCATTCATCATTGCTTCATGTGCATTGCATCATGTCATCATGCAACCCGTTCTAAATCTCAACTAAATAAGTTGCATGGATCTTCGGTCCATTTAAACCAAGGGAATTCACGTGGTGATTCTCTTTACAACATATACCCCAATATTAGGGAGCTATAAAATTATATTCCAATAATTTGGAATCACCCATAAACACACTTGCAAATATTTCCCATGTCTTTTCTACTTCAAGTTTGACTTCAAAACCTTGCCCGCATCTCTCTTCCCTTTTGCCGAGGTTCCTCCAAAAATTTCAACGTTTTTGGACACTTCAAAAACCAAGTCCTAGTTCAAACCCATTTGAATTAAATTCAAACGAGTTTGAATTTAAACTTTCGGTCATGCCCACTTCCATTTTTTTCCTGGTTCAAGCTCATTTTCGAGAGCCCGGGAACATTATCCGCATGCCAAAGTCCCTTCTCTAACCTTTTTCCTTTCTCTCTTTCCTTTCTTCCTATTTTTTTACTGTTTGGGTAAATAAGAGAGAAGGAGAAGTGAGCCCAGCAGCCCAGCCAGGCCTCTGGCCACTTCCTTCACTACCGGGCCGGCCTCTAAGGCCCAGCCACGCCCCGCTGTAAACCCTAGCCTCGATGCCCGTCTCTCGCCATCTCCCTCTCGATCCCTCCTGCTCGTTCCCACCGCCGCCAGAGGCACGCATCGCACCAGGGGCCTCGATCCCACTCACCCTCTCCCCTCGAACCTCTTCCCCGATCCCATCCTCCAGCGCCGCCAGCCTCCCTGTCCCATCCTCCCGATCCGCTTCCCCGCGTCGATGCCTCGCCGCCGCTGGACTTCGCTTCGTCTGCGCCTCCCCAAGCCGCGCCCGTCGCCCGGCATGGCCCGCGAGGCCATCAGCATCGCCATGCCCCTGCTGCCTCCCTTCCTTGGCGACCTCGACCTCCATGCCTCGCCGGCCTTCCTCAGCAAACGGCGGCCGCACCTCCGCCTAGCCTCCTCTGAACGCTGCCGGCCGAGCTCAAAGCTCCACTGCTGCACCTCGTCGCCGGAGTTCTGCTTCCTCTACCTCGCTGCTCGTCCCGGCCGCGTTGACTACGTCCTTTGCTTCGACCCACAGCGCCGTTCGTCTCCTCTCTGCTTCGTTGCGGGATGCAGCCTGCGCCAAGTCCCAGCGAGCCCTTGCTCCTTCCCTCGCTGCCCGCAAGACCGAGGCATGACCGAGACCCCGTGAGCGTCAAGTTCTTCCACGAAGCCTGAACGACTACAGGCCGGGACGCCAAGTCCAACGACCACTGAACAGGGAACATCACCAAGTACCTCGACGTGTTTTTTTGCCAAGTACCGCGACACTCAGATTCCTCGGATCAGTCAAGTTCATCTACAAAAACGTGTATGCCTGTTGTCGAGACTATAAAGTACCTCTTCGCGAGTACCACTACCATTGCGTGGATCCGCCAAGACCGTGGAGTAAACGAACAAGTACCCCTACGCGCGAAGACGCCAAGACCGTTTCGGGATTCACCAAGTACCACTACGGCCGGAGATCTCGACGTCCAACGCCTAAAACGATCACTGAATCGGAGATAACGCCAAGTACTAAGTCAACGAAAACCGCCAAGTTCGTCTTCCGCCGTCTCCGAAATCACCAAGTACCACGACGATATGAGAACAACTACCGTCAACCCTCAAAGCCTTCGTGGACGTCAAGTCCCTCGCCGTGATCCCGAGCATCTACGAAAATTGTGCAACTAAGAACGTGAACGACTACCACCGCCAAGATCACAAGTACCTCTACCGTCGTCATGTACCCCTACTTCCACTACCAAACGTCCCGAGAACGTCTACTTCCCTTACACCGCATCGAACTTGAACCCTTCCGATAACGCACGCTTTGAAGGTATAACCTCGAGACGACCGTCCGTGAACTAATGCATGTGTGATGTATGAGATGGTCGTGTTTGCTCCGTGCTCGAATTGTCGGTGCATGTTGCCCCTCTTTTGCCTTGTCACCATCGTTGACTCATGGGACACCCGGTATCCGGGAGCGCCCCATCGTCTTTTGCACGCATCCGCACCCTTGCTTCCTTTGCACCGGTATCTCCGTGAGCTACCGGAACCGATATGTTGCCCTGGTACCATTTTCGGAATCATCGTCGTGGCCCCTTTCCTTTCCACCATGGTGACAACTGCTTCATAATGCTCTTGTCAACTTTTAATAAAAATTGCATAATCTTGAACATGTCCTCCGCATCATGATAATAACATTTAAATGTTAACTTGTTGTTGCACCAAATTGCTAATGCATATGGGGATTTACCGGATTCGTTATTTGTTATATCCGGCCCTATTTAAATTGTTTAGATAGTATAGTTTTGTTATGCTTCACCTCTTGCCATGTTAACCAACATTTAAATTTGTTGAGTACCTAACCGGGAGAGAACTAAATAATTAATGTGGTGTTCCGGCAATATGCAACTCGTTGCATATTGAGCTCCACTTAATTTGTAGGATTGTTTGTGCTCTTTGCCATGCCATGCCTCTTTAATCCGGACATGCATCATACTTGTTTGCGCCCCGTGACATGCTTATGTGTTGGTTGTTTACTATGTTGTTTGCTTCTTTTCCGGTGTTGCTTCTTCGAGTTAGTTCCGATAACGTCGCGTTTGTGAGGATCCGTTCGACTACGTCCGTTTGTCTTCTTCATGGACTCGTTCTTCTTCCTTGCGGATCTCAGGCAAGATGACCATACCCTCGAAATCACTTCTATCTTTGCTTGCTAGTTGCTCGCTATTTTGCTATGTCTATGCTGCGATACCTACCACTTGCTTATCATGCCTCCCATATTGTTAAACCAAGCCTCTAACCCACCTTGTCCTAGCAAACCGTTGTTTGGCTATGTTACCGCTTTGCTCAGCCCCTCTTATAGCGTTGTTAGTTGCAGGTGAAGATTGGAGTTTGTTCCATGTTGGAACATGGATATGTTGGGATATCACAATATCTCTTATTTAATTAATGCATCTATATACTTGGTAAAGGGTGGAAGGCTCGGCCTTATGCCTGGTGTTTTGTTCCACTCTTGCCGCCCTAGTTTCCGTCATATCGGTGTTATGTTCCCGGATTTTGCGTTCCTTACGCGGTTGAGTTATAATGGGAACCCCTTGACAATTCGCCTTGAATAAAACTCCTCCAGCAATGACCAACATTGGTTTTACCATTTGCCACCTAGCCTTTTCTTTCCCTTGGGTTCTGCAGACTCAAGGGCCCTCTTTATTTTAACCCCCCCGGGCCAATGCTCCTCTGAGTGTTGGTCCGAACTGGGCAGCCTGTGGGGCCACCTCGGGAAAACTCGAGGGTTGGTTTTACTCGTAGCTTGACCTATCTGAGTGTGCCATGAGAACGAGATATGTGCAGCTCCTATCGGGATTTGTCGGCACATTCGGGCGGTGTTGCTGGACTTGTTTTACCATTGTCGAGGATGTCTTGTAACCGGGATTCCGAGCCTGGTCGGGTCTTCCCGCTAGAAGGAATATCTTTCGTTGACCGTGAGAGCTTGTGATGGGCTAAGTTGGGACACCCCTGCAAGGATTTGAACTTTCGAAAGCCGTGCCCGCGGTTATGGGCAGATGGGAATTTGTTAATGTCCGGTTGTAGAAAACCTAAAGTTGATCTTAATTAAAATACATCAACCGCGTGTGTAACCGTGATGGTCTCTTTCCGGCGGAGTCCGGAAAGTGAACACGGTGTTGGAGTTATGCTTGACGTAGGTTGTTCTAGGATCACTTCTTGATCATAGTTGTTCGACCGTGCTTTGCCTTCTCTTCCCGCTCTCATTTGCGTATGTTAGCCACCATATATGCTAGTCGCTTGCTGCAGCTTCACGTCATACATTTTACCCTTCCTATAAGCTTAAATAGTCTTGATCGCGAGGGTGTAAGATTGCTGAGTCCCTGTGACTCACAGATACTTCCAAAACCAGTTTGCAGGTGCCGATGATACCGTGCAGATGACGCAACCAAGCTCAAGGAGGAGCTCGTTGAAGATCTTGTCCTTTATGTTGTTTCGTACTAGTTGATCAGTAGTGGAGCCCAGTTGGGGTCGATCGGGGATCTGTGTAGCATTTGGGGTAGTCTTCTTTTATTTTGATTCCGTAGTCGGACCTTGATTGTATTTGGATGATGTAATGCTTTATTCATGTAATTGTGTGAAGTGGCGATTGTAAGCCAACTATGTATCTTTTTCCCTTATGTATTACATGGGTTGTGTGAAGATTACCTCACTTGCGACATTGCTTTCAATGCGGTTATGCCTCTAAGTCGTGCTACGATACGTGGGAGATATAGCCGCATCGAGAGCGTTACAGGAGACTAGATGATTGCTCCCCCATACTCCACTATGGGTGAGCCACTCTTCGATACATCTTCACAAGTCCATTGACACCACAATGGATGGCAAGCTTCAAGCACTGGATCTCTTCGTGATTCTCCACTTGAACTTGCACACGGCAATCTTGATGACGATCACCACTTGATGTCATCCTTTCCATGGGTTGTATGCTATCATCCTCTTGACGCAAGCCCATGGACACGTACCATACCATGGGATCACTTGATCCCTCTCGATACATCTTCTACTCTTTGTGAGTTGATCAACTTGATTCACTCTTGACTTAGTCTTGATCAACCTTGAATCTTTCCAACTCCCTTCGTTTGGATGATGTCTTGGAGATAAACATGAATGATCACACAATCTTCTTCTTAAAGACATGCTTGCAATAAGCTCAACACTCACATGACCAATCTTTGGATAATTCCTTAATAGCACATTGATCAACCCATAAACTCCTTGAAACCAACACATGGACTTCAAGAAATGCCTATGGAAAAATCCTTCAAATATAACTCAATGCAACCATTAGTCCATAGAGAATGTCATCAATTACCAAAACCACACATGGGGGCACCGCATGTCCTTTCACTGGTGCCTTTGCTCCGGTTTGTAGTTTAGGTTAGGGTTTCTTAGTCCTCGCAGGTGCGGTGCTCGGGCGGATGGCTGCACTACTTCTTCGAGTTTATCTTCCGGGCATTGATCCTTCTCGTGTTTGTTCATCTGGACGTAGTCGACGGAGCTCTGACGTAGATTCATGCCTTCTCTTTGTTTGTGGCGATATTTGATGTCAGGTGCCTCAGATCTATGCAAGGGTTTCAACGGTGACGACAGCGGCTCCAGGGCGTTGGTACTAGGGGCACGTGCACGATGACTTCCCGGCTATAATCGACAAGGTCAAACCGGCTCCGAAGGGGAGCGGCGACAGCGGCGTGTCGGCGGCTCGTTCGATTGTTTGGGGTATTGGAATCTCAATGTAATTTTTACTATATTCGAGATGCTTTGTACTTCCGCTGAAATTTGATAATAGATCTAGATCATTTTTCACAAAAAAAAATATGGTCATCTACATCTATACTGTATTTAATAAAAACATTAATCAAACAATTATATCCTACCTAATATTAGTGCATAATTTACTTATTTTAGAGGTGTGCGTAATTTATGTTTGCCCGATATTAATGTGCAACGGTGTAACTCAAAAGGAAAGGGACGATGGGTCTGCGAGGCCTATGCAAAACGGGTGCATTCGGTTTATTCGGTAGCATCTGACCCCTCTGTTCTCCATCCGACGGCTCAGATCCCACGGGTGCATTCGGTTTATCAGCTCTCCGGGTTGTTCGAGCAGTAGCAGCTAATCCCAGTCTAGTCCCCTCCCGAGCGACACATCCAGCTCCACCATCACTCCCCTCCCCTCCCTCCCGACCTCGCCGCCGCCGCCGCGCCTGCGACCCGCCCTCGCCCTCCGCCACCCCCCACCAGCCGAGTCGGGCCTCTCCCCCTCCCCCACAACCCCGAGCTCCTCCCCGAACACGAGCTCGTCCTCTGCCTCGGCGACCCAAAGGTGAGCATGCATGCGCTGGTGGATGTGGTGGTTAGGCAGATCTTCGGATTACCGAATGATATCACTCGCCTGCATAGGCCTCTAACCCGCATTTTAGACACGGGGATTTCCTGGTGCATCGAACACCTGGTGTTGCTTCCTGTCGTAATGGTCTCAGCACGTGATGCCTAAGATCTGGAAGTTCGTGGTGTGGTTCCCCCCTCCAGATTCCCTTTGCGCTTCTTGTAGTTGTGAAATATGATTGCCAGCTCTTGGTGTCCTGCTATTTTCCGTAGTATTCGTTCAGATTTGAAATGACGATTTTGGCATGTATTTTGTCGTTAGGATTTTATCTGACTGTCCTGGAAGTTCGATTGGTTTTTAATGGCAAGCCGGGGACGTAATTTGTATTAAGAATTGTTTTCTCTTAGGATGACTTTAGTGGTGGCTTATATTGTTTGCAAGCTTGTCGTTTGTTACGCCCTCCGTCCCATAATGTAAAAGCGTTTTTGACACCACACTAGTGTAAAAAATGCTCTTATATTATAAGACGGACGGATTACGTACTACCTCCGTTTCTAACTATAAGATGTTTTGGATATTGCAGTTTTGACTACACGCGGATTAAAATGAGTGAATATACACGCTAAAACGCGTCTACGATGCATACGAATCTGAGAAAATAGATAGAGAAAAGCTAAAACACCTTATATTTAGGAACGGCGGAAGTACTTTTTTTCAGTTTTCTATGCTAATCGAGTAAATTGCTATATAGTATATACGATATATTAAAATCTTATTTTCAGAGTTGTGTCGACACGTCTAAGTTCATGTTTTGTTATTTGATTGGTACTATAATTGCACTCCATTGTTACTTAGGCAAGGGTATTATTCTTCTCTACTAGGAGCACTACAAATCCTGATATCATTATCTATGACCCTAACTCAAAGAGTTTATTTTTGAGGGGATAACTAAGAGCTTTTGGATCGCCTCGTGCATACATCTATATATACACGTCTATATCTATATCTATGCTTGCTAATGTAAAAAGAGTTAGTCGCGGAGATCCAGTAAATCTCACTCATTCAACCACATATATCCAACGGTCTACGCCGCGCAGGTGTTTAACATGTTTAGCACCCTCTACTAGTTGATATCATGTCTAATATCAACGCCAACATTAATCAAGTAATTATATCCTACCTAATATTAATGTGTAATTTAATTCTTGCACAATACTAATGTGCAATACAATTAATATCTTACCTAATATTAATGTGCATTGCACACACACAATTACTGGTGTAACGGAAAAGGAAAGGGACGATCGGTTTGCGAGGCCTATGCAAAATGTACCTGCAGCCCATCTCCTGGTAGCATCTGATCCCTCTATTCTCTATCCGGTGGCTCAGATCCCATGGGTGCATTCGGTGCATCAGTTCTCCGGTTCGAGTAGCTAACCCTAGTCCCCTCCCGAGCAACAACAACACATCCAGATCCACCACCATTCCCCTCCCTCCCACAGGACCCTAGCCGCCGCCAAGCCTGCGACGCCCTCCGCCGCCCCCACCAGCCAGGCTTCTTCTCTTCCTCCCCGACCCCGTGTTCCTTCTCTGCCTCCCCGAACACGAGCTCGTCCTCTGCCTCGGCGACCCAAAGGTGAGCATGCGCTGGTGGACGTGGTTGTTAGGCAGATCTTCCGAGTATTGAATGATGTGTCTCAGCTGCATAGGCCTCTAACCCGCATTTTAGAGACGGGGATTTCTTGGTGAATTGAACACTTGGTATTGCTTCTTGTCTTAATGGTCTAAGCATGTGAAGATGCCTAAGATCTAGAAGTTCGTGATCTGGTTTCCCCCTCCAAATTCCTTATATGCTTCTTGTAGTTGTAAATTAGGATTATCAGCTCTTGATGTTCTGCTATTTCCGTAGTACTGGTTCAAATTTGAAATGATGATTTTTGACATTATTTATTGTAAAGATTTATCTAATTGTATTGGAAGTTTGATTAGGGACGTAATTTTGTTTTAAGAACTGTTCTGTTTTTAGAATAACTGAGTAGTGGCTGACATTGCTTGCAAGCTTGTTGTTTGCTACTTACTTTTTTAGTTCTCTATGCTAATCGACTAAATCACTATATACAATATATTAAAATCTTATTTTCAGAGTTGTGTCGACGTGTCCAAGTTCATGTTTTGTTGGTAGTGTAATTGTACTCCATTGTTACTTGGGCAAGGGTATTATTCTTCTCTACTACTACAAGTCCTGATATCCTTTTTAGTGTTCCATGATGTTGACTGAAGTAAAAATACATTTATGATTCTCTTTCCTGTAGGTTATCAAAAAACCTTTCTCGGAAATGGAATACAGTTCAGATGACGATTCGGATATTAGCGATTCTGAGATTGACGAGTATGGAGCCAAAATTCAGGCCCGCCTGCTTTCAGGAGATTTAAAGTTCAGGAATGGTGATAGTTACAGCTGCCCATTCTGTACTGGCAGGAAGAATAAAGATTACAACATGCAAAGCCTTCTTCAGCATTCCTCAGGAGTAGGTGCAGCACCTAATCGACCGGCAAAAGATAAAGCATCGCACCGTGCCCTTGCCAAGCATTTGAAGAATGGCGTTGCTAAACCTTCTGACCCACAGCAGGCACAGCAAATTGCTGTAGAGCCGCAGCAGCCGCAGCAAATTGCTGTAGAGCCGCAGCCTCTTCCAAACAGACATGAGAAGTTTGTGTGGCCCTGGATGGGAGTTCTAGTTAATGTACCTACTGAATGGAAGGACGGGCGTCAAGTCGGAGAAAGTGGAAATCGTTTGAAGGGGGAATTATCGCAATTTTGCCCACTGAAGGTTATTCCATTATGGAATTTTCGAGGTCATACAGGGAATGCTATTGTTGAGTTTGCAAAAAACTGGAATGGTTTCAGAAATGCACTTGCGTTTGAAAAGTACTTTGAGGCAGGAGGTTGTGGCAGAAGGGACTGGAAGCAAAACATGAATCAAGGGTCAAAGCTTTGTGGATGGGTCGCAAGGGCTGAAGATTACAATTTTCCGGGGCTAATTGGGGACCACTTAAGGAAAAATGCTGACTTGAAAACTATCGATGATCTTGAGAATGAAGGAACGCGTAAAAATAATAAACTTGTAGCTAATTTAGCTAACCAAATTGAGGTCAAGAATAAGTATTTACAGGAGCTTGAACTTAGATACAATGAGACAACTGTGTCACTTGAGAAAATGATGGGGCAAAGGGAACAACGTCTCCAGGCATATAATGAAGGTTTGTGTTAATTTTGGATGGTTATCTTTTTTATATTGTACATGTGTCAAGATGCATGTTCTTCTGTCATCAGCATCTTCATGTTTTCAGTTATTATAATTATTCACCAAAACTTGTTACTACTAGAAATTCGGAAGATGCAGCAGCTAGCTCGCAGACATTCTGAAAAGATCATCGATGAGAACCAAAATCTGCGTTCAGAACTGGAGTCGAAGATGAGTGAACTAAATGCAAGATCCAAAGAGCTTGATGACCTTGCTGCAAAAAGTTCTCATGACAAAAGTAATCTTGAGCAGGAGAAGCAGAAGGTCTGCGATTTTCTTGGCTCTGCGTCTCATCTATTTTTGCACCATCTTTAAATCTCTTGAAGTAGACTCAAGTGGCCCCAGTAACCCCGATATGCAGTGTTGAGCTTTTAGTGGGTGCATCAGACCAATAAATATGAATTCATGAAGATCACTCATAATACTAGTTCACAAGATTATCGGTCTGACATCATTTTACATACTATACTAAGGCATGAAAGTGTACAAGATTAGGCCCTGTTGCTTAGAAATATGCGTGCAACTTATGTATTTTTTTTGCTTGAATTCAGAATGCTATTAAATCAAACCATCTTAAGTTGGCAACAGCGGAACAACAGAGAGCTGATGAGGATGTGGTGAAGCTTGTGAGAGATCAGAAGGTATACGCGTCCTTGTTCTTTTTGTGTGCTGTGATGGTTCGGTTTTTTGAACATGTC
The DNA here is from genome assembly GCF_018294505.1 of Triticum aestivum. Taxonomy (NCBI): domain Eukaryota; kingdom Viridiplantae; phylum Streptophyta; class Magnoliopsida; order Poales; family Poaceae; genus Triticum; species Triticum aestivum. The sequence goes on along the minus strand of NC_057812.1, from coordinate 705,864,743 downwards.
TTGTATGTTAGTCTTACTCTATGGAAACTGCAGAGAGAGAAAGTTGCTGCTTTAAACAAGATCCTGGAGTTAGAACAGCAGTTGGAAGCAAAACAAACGCTTGAATTGGAAATACAGCAGCTGAAGGGCAAATTGGAAGTGATGAAGCATATGCCAGGTCATGAAGATTCAGTCTCGAAGGATAAAATCAATGAACTTAGTGAGGAGCTGCAAGATAAGATGGATGAACTGGATGCTATGGAGTCACTTAACCAAACTCTGGTTATTAAAGAAAGCAAAAGCAATACTGAGATGCAAGAAGCTCGGAAGGAGCTGGAAAATGTATGTTTATTTTAAAAAGTCATCAAACTGCGATGCGTACAGTGCTATGTTGCTTCAGCGATGTGATTTACCTATTTAATTCTTCAGATCTTATGGATTATTCATCTTTTCATCTACTGCATGTTCCACAGGGCTTGCTTAATCTTCCAGGTGGCCGAGCACATATAGGGATCAAGAGAATGGGCGAGCTTGATCTGAAAGCAGTTTCAAATGTTCTCGGACAGAAGTTGTCGAAAGAGGATGCAGAAGTTACTGCTGCCATCCTTTGTTCAAAGTGGGAAGCCGAAATAAAGAATCCAGAATGGCACCCTTTTAGGGCTGTCATGGTTGATGGAAAGGAAATGGTATGGATCTTCATTTGTAAGAAACCACTGCTTGTACTACCTCCGTCCTGGTTTATTGGTCCCCTTTGTATTCCGTTTCAAATTTTGACCATAGATTAAACGAATAAAATGTTCATGCATGTCACCAAAAATTATATCATTGAAAACCATGTCCAAATATGAATCCAACGATATAATTTTTGTTGACATGCATTAACATTTTGTTAGTTAAATCTTTGGTCAAAATTTGGCACAAATTACTAAGGGGACCTATAAACCAGGACGGAGGTAGTACATGCTTGGGTAGCTTACTATATATATACTGTTTCATATAGCAGCCATTTGATTATACATGTTTAGAGTCTCATTAACTGGGTTATCTTGTTTTACTTGTAACAATTAATGGTGCATGCTTGCTGCGTTTTAGGAAAGAATCAATGCTGACGACGCAAAGCTTCGAGAATTAAAAGATGAGCATGGCGAAGAAATATATTCGTTGGTGACCAAGGCGCTGCGTGAGTACAATGTTAACAGCACCAGGTATCCCGTAGGAGAGCTGTGGAACTTCAGGGAAGAACGGAAGGCGTCTCTCAAGGAAGCTGTCCAGGTGGTCCTGAGACAGTGGCGAGCCAACAGGAGGAAGCGTTGATTGAGCCCAATCAATGTCGCTTCTTTCCTCCTGGCCTGGACATCAGCATTATTGTTGTTTGATAAATCTCTAGGGACCATCTACCCCATGTTGGACACAAATCGAATAAGAAATAATCCTGTTGTTGCAGTAGTAGTATCATTAGTGAAAGTCTCTATCCATCTGTGTAGACAAGCTTGAATAAAGACTTGCAGTAGTATCAGCACCTGCAAGCACGCCATCGACCCGATCATCGGCGTCTGTTGGTAAGCGCCGCTGTATGCTTTGTTGTCTTAAGTTGCTGATAGTAATTCAGAGGAGTGTTTGTTTGTTGTCTGAATTAATGATGATGGCATCCTGTATAAGTGTAGATGTAGGAATGCACATTGTATGCATGACGAGTAAGCTTACTTGTGAGCAAGCTTGTCTGAACTGGGCCTAGATGCATTGATGCAGGAAGTGTGCTCACGGTTCTAGGAAGGTCAACATACTTTTGGGTACTTTGCTATAGTTGAAACCTACTCACTCGCCCGTGTTTGGGCTTCGACCATCAACAAAGATCTTGGTTGTAACTTGCTGGTACTATGGTTGGAGCATAGGAAACATTGTAATGAGGAGCATGAGCTCGGTTTAGACCGTCGTGAGATAGGTTAGTTTTACCCTACTGATGACAGTGTCGCTCAGCCCCCGGAGCAGTCTGCAGTGGCTATACGAGCACTTGCCGCAAACCTCATGGCGGCCTCAAGTGCACACCCCAGGGCAAGGAAAGAAAACTGGGTTCCACCTTCACAGGAATTTTTCAAAGTATAAATGTTGATGCCTCATTCGATGAGGACAATCTCCAGGGTACTGCTGGTGCAGTGATCAGAGACAGCAAGCGGAGATTCATTGCTGCCAGAAACTCAAAAATCGTTGATGCATACGATGTTCTATCTGGAGAAGCAATGACACTGAGGGGAGGTCTCAACTCAAAGTACATCATTTTCTTTTGAAGGAAAGTAAACACATCATTCAACACCTCAAATCATGTTGAAAGCACAAACAGGCAGGAAAGCAACTTGTACTACAACCAAATCCCACATGCTTTGGCTTAGGACATTTTGTAGTTGTACAGTGTAACCTGCCATCAGACAAATAACCTTCACCAACTGCTACTGATTCAAACCTCAGTGAGCACATGTATTTTGGGTTTGGATCAAATTAATACTAGTTCAACAACCTTTATACCAATAAAATTAGCAACAGAGGACCCCCAAAGAATAGTTGCTTTGTTGCATCTATACCCATCTGGACCAATATCATTCGCACAGGATGCACGACTACAACAGCTGAATATTGACAAAGTTACACAGCTACATTTTTACAACAGGAGGCCGAATAGTTACAGCGGGCACTCAATGACTAACCTAGAGCTTGTGTACACTCCGACTCCTGATGCCTGGTAGCAACAACCAGGCAAAACAGCTGGGACTGGGATCACATGTGCCTCAATGCGATCGCCGGAACCTAAACCACATGTACAGGTGCGCTTTCCTCCCCAACCTCGCTACCGATCAGCAGGTGCAGCAATCTATGTTAGGACACGGCCATCGCCGTATCTTTGTTATTGTGCTAGCTAGCTCTCCATTGCGCTCTCGGCGTCGTCGAGCACGTCCGCGCTTTCATCAAGAAGGTTGTCGCACAACTCCAGGAGCTCGTCGGCCAGCGGAGGGATGTGAGGATGCCGCGTCTCGTTGTACATGTGCGCATTGTCTGCTATCTGCGCCACGTCATTCCTGAATTCATACCTGTTTTTGTACTCCATCTTCCTCGCCTTGTCCCTGATGGTACCCAGATCCATTGGGCGCTGGATTACGTCGTAGTAATCGGGAGCGACTTTCTTTGTCACTGGTTTAAGAAACAGCAATGATATAGCAGTCTGGTTCCGCAAGTGATCAACTATCTTTTCCAATATGTTGGAGAGCTCAACCTGCATCAGGATGCAAACAAGTTCAGTTCACCTTTCAACAGATAAAACAAGTTCAGTTCAAATTTCAAATTCCTAGTCTAGCAAAGAAACAAACATCAATTGGCTCTGTTTGGTCTTTCAAACAAGCTGTGGCATCCCTATCTGGTGTGTGTAGAGAATGCTACTAGGAACTGGTTGAAAAACTAAATGATGTACGATGTTGAAGGTAATGATTAAAATGAGAAAATCGAGAATATAAAATAAAATAGATGACGTATGATGATCCAAGTGATTTTCTATACTACTGTGGTTTCATCTCTTCACAGATAAACATGTTAATGAGTTGAGGTCATACATTTGAGTGAGACTGTTTCGTTGAGAAAGATATGAATAATTGCCAGAAGAAGAAAACACAAGGACTTCCATACAATTATTGGTAATCCCTTATATTTCTGTAATTAATTGAAGTGTGGCTACAAGTAACTCATAAAGCGGAATCGGTAAAATGGTCGTAGACAAACATTAAAACAATGAACATTTCACAAAACATGAGTGAAAACAAGTACCTCTCCTCCTCTGCGTCGCTTCGCTGATGGAGCATAATCTGTCATATCAGCTGGAGTACGTCTTTTTGATGCTCGATCTCTTTCAGGTACCTTTCTGTCATTTCTGTATGGCCTGTGATCAAGAATGTCAGCATCTCGAAAATCATGTTTTTTCTTTTTCTTGCTTTTCTTCTTTGCCTTCTGGAGCTCTTCCTCCCGGCTATAAATCCTAGCTTCAATTAGCCTCTGTTCCTGTCTCTCTCGCTGCTCTTTAAACGCTCTCCAGGATTCATCACCTCCCGTTACTTCTTTGCTTTTCCTGTTACCATCCCGACCCAACCTATCATGTGAGGAATTCATCTGGCTGGGCTCTCCAGCATACCAACCATCATCATCTCTGCTGTTCTTCTCAAAACTTGACAATTCAGCAATTTTCCTTATCTTTCTAGGCTCCTGACTACTCCTAACTTCAATAGCTCTTAGCTGGTCTACATGTCCTTTAGGCTGCTTGATGATGACCTTCTTACGAGGTACATCCTTCTCTACTTCAGCAGGAGGCCGTATCACAACTGATGGCTTAGGAGTATCAGGAGGATAATCTTCAGTCTTAGGCTTACTGTATATTTTAATCTTGCTAACCTTTCCAGTAGATCTCAAATCTGTAGAATCCGTTGTAAGTTTATCAGAAACCAAAGAACCTGCCACTGACATATTCCGTTCCAAGGACTTCTCAGGTGCCCCACATCTGAATTTTACTGGTTTGATCTTTTCAATGCTTTCTTGCCCTTCAGTTTCAGGAACATCAGAAGAAACCTTGGCTACCAACCTCCTGCCCAGTGTCTTCGTTTGACCATGACTTGCTACATCAAGAGGATTAGGTCTGTAGGAAATCGCATCCATTTCCGAGGTTTCTGGATCCTCCCCATACTTGGGGCACAATTTGTTGGTCCGCATATGTCCAAGCTATAATAGCAATTTGACACACAAAGTCAGGAGGGAATTCAGAACATGTGAGTAACTGAATGTAGTATGATGCCTTACCTGACCGCAAGCTCCACATACAAGACTGTCCCCCCTTGCTCCCTGCCTCTTCTCCTTAAAATAAGAAAAGACAAGCCACATAAGAATAAAGAAGAGGAGATATGATCATTGCTATAAATGCTACTCTTATTTCAAGTCAATAAGTTGAAAACATGAACCATAGGTTCCTTGACACAAGAATTCAATTTGGTTAGTCTAAGTAGCTATCTGGAAGCCAAAAAAAAAAAAACCTACAACAGTATTACCGTCACTAAATAGTCACAAGAATACAAACATGGCACCGCACTAACTCATCAGCTAGTCATTGTGCAGTCTAGTAAATAGAACATCATCAGTATAAACTTACTGCACCTTTAGATGTCACTGCCTGTCTGCCTAGCAAAATGAACTGATCCAGACCCATTAATATTTACTTAGTGTGTGGATGAATTTACAGTACTAAATAGGATAGCTCTGAAAAATTGACCAGATTAATAAAGGTAAACCGGATTTCAAACATTGGTTTGGTATCCATTGTGAAGTTTGCTTATGATGTAAAGGCATCAAAAGTACCTCGAGTCTTTAAAAAACATTTGGAAAAAGAAGCAAATTTGTAATTGACTAAAATAAGAAGACAAGCTTCCCAAAATATCTAACTTTTCAATAATTTACCATATTTCATTCCAAATTTTGTTATATATTTTGTGAGAAAATTGCACAAACCACCAACTATTGGGGTCGGTTTTGCACAGAACACCTACTCTACAGGTTTGTTGGACAAGACACCACCTATCGGTGTAATCTGTTGCAGCTAGTTCTAATCCATCGTTTTGGCTTGGGTGACAAGATTCCTGGTAGGTCGGTCCCGCTTGTAAGTGTGCATGTGGCAAGGAAAAGGCCACATCAGCTGGTCAATTTTTTTAATGGGCCAACTAAATCTGCCAATATCCCGCAAACCTGTGGTCCAAATGAGCTAAAAAAGTTCCAGGTCAGTACTGAGTACATGTATTACTAACTGGATTCTTTTGTATCTTATTTAAATTTAAATTCGAATTTTGAACCAAAAACTTGAATGAGCCAACACATACTAACAATTTCAACCAAACCGGTGTGCACTTACAAGCGGTACACACCCGTCAGGATTCATGTCAACTGAGCCAAACGTTGGATTAGAGCTAGCTGCAATAGATTACACAAATAGGTGGTGTTTTATGCAACAAACCAGTAGAGTAGGTGCTCTGTGCAAAATCGACCCCAATAGTTGTAATATGCTCTATATTTTGTTTAGGAACAAGCCCAATTTATAAACCAACAAACTCTGGCAAAAAAAAAACATGCTGCTGTTTTCACAGTATAATTGGCAGTCTGGATTGTCGACTGTTATGCTAGAGTGACAATATCAACCATATTAGAGCCACTACAACAACATATGGTGTCGGTGCAAGTTCCTTGGTGTGCGAGATCATGCACAGTATCAATAATCAAATATGCAAAGAGGCAAAAAAAAAGGAAAACTAATAACAGAAGACAAAATAATGTACATTTAAATACAACTTGCCACAAAATCTCAGTAGGAACTACACATGTGAAAGTCAATGCTCTCCAGCTGGGATATAATACCAGTTCATAAATAACAATCATGCTCTAAACTTACCTTTAAACCATCCTTTCCTTGAACATTTTTCTTTTTAACCAGAATGATATCGTTTGCATCAACTGCCAGCTTGGTTTTCAGTTTGGAGGATAAGCCACCTTCAGTAAAAGAACTGTCAACCTGCACGCAGTCATATGAGTCTATTAGAGCTCGTTTCTGCTAGTATGGCAGCAAAAATGAATCAGCAACAACCATGACTAGATTTTGAACTTCAGATGAGCTTCTGATACCTCTTTCGCTCCTCTTGGCGTGCTCTCCTTTGGCGTCAATGCCTTAAACTGCTTCGTTTTATTGGCACCCTGATTCGTCGTATCCACAGGTTGTTTCTTCCTCTTCGGGTCATTGCCACTCTCTGCACATAATAGTCTGTTAATCAAAATTACTAACTTGGTATGTGGAAAGCAAAGTTATGGAAGTAGCAATCAACAACCTTCGAGCAATTTTTTTACTAGAGCAGCTTCTGCTTGATCATCTTGAATTTCCTCGTTAAACTGAGCTTGGGTAGGGCACCTTCTCATTTTGAGCCCTCTCATTCCGTCTGCTTTATCGCTTCTCAGGTCTGCAGTACCAACTTCTTCATCGTCAAATTCTTCAGCATCCAGCAAGTTCTCAAGATCCCCGGCAAACGAGTCCAAATCACTATGGGCTTCTGTATCACTGCCATTGTCATCACCGTCTATAGCAGAAAGCGACTGAATTTGTCTGTCCCAAATTTCCTGACATTTCTCTTTAGTTTGCTGTTGAAGCTGCATGAAAGACATCCTTTGTCCACGTGCAAACTTGCTAACTGGAATTTCATCAATTGTAATTCCTGACGCTGCTTGCTCACTTGAAAGCTTCCTCACCATAGCAATACGATGCCACCTTGTTAATTTATCAATTTGCTCGTCTGGAACTCCGAATTTGAGAAGCAACTATTTACAACAATATCAATGGCAAGCATTAGTGATCAGTGTAAAAAAGACAGAAAAAAAGGCATGACACATATATAAAAATAGGTCAGATTTTCATTTATGTTCAATCACATGAGAGAGGTACGTCTCACTTGTCTGCCATAGCCAATGGCATTTTGGGCCAACTATATTTCTTATGTTAATGTATGGAGGTAATTATTCCTTTCTCTGCAGGGATCGACATGTAACTTTCTTCATAAACCAGTCAATAAAATAACCCTTTGAAAGGCTGCCAATGCACATTTATGTTCTCACTGATACATGTTCCATGATCCTAAGTCATGTTAACGTCTGGACCCCCTGGCAATGTTAGTGTGTGTAGTGCTGCTAAATCATTGGGTTTGACGGTACCTCTCGGGCGGCATCCATGCTTAACCTGCGGAGGTCAGCATCTGTTCCAGTAACAGTGGTACCTTTGGCTGCAGCTGACTTTTTCTTATGAGATGAATTGGAGACAGGTGCTTTTGGAGTTACTCGCACATAGCTAAATCCTAGTCCACGGCCAGATGGATCACCAACACCAGTAATTTCTAGTCTTTCAATATTCTCTCTGTCCTGCATACACCCAAGAAAATTAGATTAGAACAGTTGAATTCACACACCAATAGACAAGGAACACTAATAATGTACTATACTTTCATTTATTAAAAGAAGGAGCAGACAAACTTGCACTTAAACATACATACATGAACCATCTAACTAGAGCTGCCACTGGTACATGCAAGAAATATAATACTCATCTGTAGCACCCAGATCATAAAAGAAAAACTCTCTGAACACCCATCTGTAAGGATAGAGTTTGTCATGGTGTTGCTGTGGTGTATACCGCTCGAGGTCACAGGGGAGAAGTCTGATCCCTCCATCCCTCCATCCCACTCTCCCATCTCCTTATTTCCCTTTTTATGCCCTCACCATCTCTTTTCAACTCTACCCTGTACCCACTAGGTATGACTGTACCCGCTCAGCATAACAGCTTTAGTGGGCAAATCTGAATAACATGCAGCAGTGGAAGACTATATGCTTGCACACAAAATAACTTGTATACCTAGAATCAAAATCTCTGATACTGGCCACTAATTTGATGAATCTTACACCATCAAAATCAAGTAATGTGAAATGGCTGGCTCTGCGCATACACAAATTTAATGCATCTCTACACATACATACCGAATACATCCCACAGCCTCCTCTATCAAGTTCTAGAGATCTGTTAGTGCTTGACTTTAAGTGGGGCGCCCGCCCCTGCTCCTAGCCTGACCTAGCTCCCGCCGCCATCGAACTCCTCGCCGGTAGCCCGCCCTCCCTCCTCCTCCCCATGTCGACCTCTGGCACGAATTCCCAGCGGGCACCGTTGGCTGGAGACAGACGACGAGAGCTCCAGTGCGCGCTCATATCGCGACGTGGTGAGCAGCTCCCTTGCCTCCTCCCATGAGCATGGCGCCCCCCCCCCCCCCCGGTCGCGCGTGTCCCTGCCTCCGCCTGCCTTGGCCTGCGCTCTGAGTCCCACCGCGCCTGCGGGCCCACAAAGATCGACGCTGACGGCTTCCAGCAGTCATGACACAAGAATCAGCGCCGGTGCCCCCATCGCTCTGGCGTGGCCTCCCCCATTCGCCCTATCAACTTCCTTTCCCGAAAGTGGCTACCGGTATGTGCTCCCGTTGCCTCGACCCTGGCCATCCTGTGCGGGAGTGCACCAACCAAGTCCGCTGCCATTGGTGCCTCCTATCCGGCCATGAGGCCAAGGGCTGCGAAGAGTGCCGCGCCAGTCACGCTCGTTCCCGCGCGGCCCAGCGCGCCGCCTCAGCCTCTCCCTTCGCGCATCACCCATGGGCGTCCTGCGTCGGTCGATGAGCCAAGGTAGGCGTCCCGCCGTGCGGACTCCCTGGCTCTCCCGCTATCGCCTGCTTCCCGCGCGGCCACACCCGCTGAAGAGCCCGCTCCAGAGCGCGTCATTATCTCCCACTCTATCGAGATGGAGGAAACAGAGGAGGTGCTAGCGCGCCTTGGTGACCACCATCACCGGCATGTCCGCTGGCGAAGTGGAAGCTCTTCTTCATGAGACCCTCGAGCTCTAGCCCGGCGACTTCTCGATCCACCTTCGCCACCCCGAGGACTTCTTGCTCATCTTCGCCAGCTCATGGACCGCGTCTCCGGTGATCATTTGATCCAAGGCGTGAACTTCACCCTCTTGTTGCGACCATGGTGCAAGCTCACCCCTGCCGCGGCATCCTGGAAATCGTTGAGACCTTGCTGTCACGCCTCCCTTCACGACAGTCGGCATGCCACACCCCCACCCCGTCTGCCCTGCGACAGATGACTTCGTGGCCTGGTCAAGGCGGGTCCCGCCTCCATAGTCGCTTTGCCAAAAGGCGCAAGCGCCAACATAAAAAGAAGGTTCTACATGGCGCCTCTGGGCCCACCACTCCTACCATTGCCACGGCCGTGGTCGGGCCCTTGCATGCCCCTGGACCAGTCGTCCACCCGCTTGCAACAGCTGGCGCTAGCCCTCTGGCTGATGCCCTGATCGGCCCTGGCTTGGACCCCCCGCTGTGGTACCCTACCCGTTGTCACCTTCCGCGCACGAGACCAGTCAAGTTGAACTGGCCATGGCAACCAACTGCCTGAGCGCTGCCCGCCTCGAGAGTCATGCACCCTCCTCGCCCTCTCACGTGCCGAGTGGCACTGATCCCAAAGCAGCTTTGTAGGCAGCCAAAGCACCTGTGATGCCAACCAAGTGCCTAATTCGCAGCCATCTCCTGTGCTTGGCGCGCCCGAGGAGGATCGTCGCTCTGGAACAGCTGTTGCGATGGCTCCCATCGACAATGCGGACCCGATGATTGTCAGCAGCGTGGATGTGCTTGGAGTTCAACACCCACCCCTGCCGCTGCTTCTCCCGCCAATTCCACCCCAAGGCCCGCACCTCCAATTCAGCTCGTGGCCCAGTCTCGCGGCCCGCGGAGCCACATCAGGGCCCGTGCGGCAGCATGCCGCCCCCGACCACCTCGCCTGCTTTCCGGCCCGCGAGCCATTTCACCACACCACCTGTGATCCTTTGTCAACCCAACTCGCGCAACCCGCAGCCTCCAACCTAGACGCTTGGCGAGTTTCTGATGGCGGCCACCCGCAACCTCTGCGCAACCCTCCCAAACCACGTCAAGCGAGTGCGCCGCCCTGGCATCAACTTCTTGTACCACCATGTCCGTTCGGCGAGAACCAAGGCCACCAACGCCTCGGCACCCCCCCCCCCACTGATGAGCTACGCGCCCAGGTGCAAATCCTGCGCACGCTGGGCATCGTCGGGCTTGTTCAGACAATCACTACAGCGGAGATGCGCGCCTACGATGGACTATTCGCCGCGCCCCTTTCCCGCGACGTGCTGGCAACCACCGAGAACTGTCGGATGATCCTACCCCGCCTCCATGCATGCCAGCGCCGGCCATGGGCCTCACGGCGTCCTAGGTCTTGCGGCGCCGCCTCTCCCGTCGCCCCCTGACCAATGTATCACACCAAAATTATGATTTGGAATGTGCAAGGCCTGAATGCTTGCGCAAGGCGCTAGGCGATCCGCTCGTTGATCCTCTTAGTGGACACATAATCAACCATCGCCTCCATGAACCCCGCACCGGCCTCAGTGAGCACGATCGTGTGGTTGCCGCTGGCAACGTCCACGGCGATTCGACTGGCACCCTTGTCAGCACTGCCTCGACGATGGCGTTGGGCGGCGCCAGCCGGCGGAACACATAGATCCTAGAAACATAGTTGGCCTTATGGAGCACGGTGAGTGGGATGACGTCGGCCCTGCTGGCCGGAGGTACACAACAGGTATCAAAGTCAGGTTTGATCGCCTTGGACGTGCATGATGATCTTCATGACGAGAATTGCATGGTTACAAAGAAAATAAAGACGCCGTATCAGTACCACCATGCAGTGCGTTCTTGCCTTACTGCATGTGTCCTTAGACCTCAATCCCTCGTCGTCCGCAACCCATATCCATGCACAAGCTAGCTAGCGGCACAACTCGTTGCCTGCCAATCGCTGGAAGATTCCAAACCCAACACACAAAACAAAATTGGGTGTGCTCGGCTCATTTTCACTGGCAGCACTGGATTTGTCATCTTTGTTTCCCATGCTACATTGAGTTTGGGTTTTTTTATACACCTACAGATAGGTCAACCGAGGTGAGGTGCACATGCACTAGATATTCATGTACTTGGTCACTTACTAGCCTGTCATTTCCATCTTAGAATAGTATTTCATGTTGCTACATGGTAAAGCAGTGTCCATATTCTCTCAATATATATTCAGCAACAAATGATAGATGAAGATTATCCATGGTCTCTCTAGAACACATCAAAGATTACTATGTCCTTTGCACCAACCGTGGTTTTAGCCCACATGCTATCATTTAATAAGCAAATAAATTGTTCTGGTTAAATGAGTGCATCAATTGAAAATATATATAGTGAAGTACCTGGTTGGTACAAGCAACAAAATTGCTGGTAAGGTTCCAGCTAGTGATTTGCAACTCCCTCTCAATATGTGCTGCAGCAGCGAGCTCAATTGCTTCATCGGGAAGCTGATTCATTGCAGAAGCAAGTCCCACAGGCTGAGTAAGCTTCTCGATTCCTAAACGATTGAGACGATGCAGACCAGCTTGCATACTCTCATGACAGCAGACCTGGAGAATTGGAAGTTTCAGACTTTCAGTTACCATAAACTCAATAGCAAGACAAGACCCCCTTTCAAAGCGAAAATTAAACTACAAAAGAACAAGGGTGGTTAGTGGTTACACTACCACAAACAAATCATGGCCAGTTTCGTGAGGATCTTTATTTACTTGAGATGTGCGAAAAATTGATTATCAACCTAGCCGCTAATCTTGAGCAAGTCATGGCCATCCATTCCTTCTTAAGCACTCCCTAGAACTACCAGTCTCTCTACGAAACCTATAATACAGCTTACTAGTTACTTCGAAAAATGCAATTTACTACACACCACTTATTGATATTACTCTGAAATTAGTAAGAGTGCTGAAACTGACAGTCATCTCTTATACTAGAATTAAAAATATAAGGCCTGCTTTTCAGTTGGTCTTGTTTCGAAACCAAGAGTTGTGCTTTTCCACTCCAACCACTTGTATTGATGTCAAGAGGGAGAGATTTAAGTAATTGATTATTCCAATAAACAGAAAAAATCGGTACAAATTTTCTACTATTTGTCCTTGATTTTATACTTTAATTCATGCATGAGAGTTTGGGGCTTTGGAACGGAGGAACTGAGTGACCGATCAACCTGGTTATTCTCATATATCATGTGTGTTATGACTGACCAGCATACACATTTCTTTACGAGAGGAGTCTTTGAAAATTTTCATCAACAAGTAGTTGCTTATCACAAGTGACAAAGGTATTTTTTAGAAACTCACACTTTCTGGTGACACCAATCTTCTAAGCTCCTCCTCTGACGGAATCCGGAAGTCAGGTCTCTGTGTCCAGAAATAATGTCCGTTGGGTCCTTTCTGTTTAAATGAATGCATGCGAGCGTTAATTATGGTAAAACAGAAGTCCATGGCTGGAAAATCAAATGAGATTACAGTACAACTATAGAAGTAATAATAACATGGGTGATATATCTACCTTCAGGTCTGCACAATGCTTCAATCGTTTTCTCACAATAGCTTCTGTCAGAGGATGCTGAATAGGTACTTCATCAGCTCGAATCTGAGAAAGAACACCAGGCCTCTCCCTAAGACGGAATTCACGATATACGTATACGAGCATTCGATTCAAAAGATGATTCTGCAGATTTTTCGTTCCTGGTGAAAATACTTCCATGTGTGGTTCCTGCCAGGAGAGCACAAATCTATCATTTATTGATGAATACCACAGCATGTATTTTTGATGCAGTATAAAATATAACAATGCTTAGTTGAAGATTTTCCAGCATTACACACTTGCAGAACAACAAATAAATAAATAACCCCAGCAAACTAATCCGAAACTAGTTCCCTTCCAAGTGAAAATTCCAAAAATTAAAAGAAAAAGAGTGACAATATTATGAACATCCTGCAGATATAGAATAGAGTATTTCAGTACAAGAGCTTACTTGTTGGCCAACAGCATATAGCTTGTCAATGCGGCGTAGAGAAAGCATCCCTTTCGGCGAACGAACTAAAAGATAATCAGTCGATGCCAATTTATGAGGAAATGCAGGTGCTCTGTACATGTTTGTCTCAAGACATGATTGCTGGGACCCAGAACGTACATCTCCCAGGAAAGGAGATTTATCAGCAGGCTCAATAGCAAGCACTGTACCCAGTCCGTCATTGTTGCTTCGCAGGGATATAGCTGTCTGATCAGTGGGTGAAGTTTTCTGGTAGTAAGTACAGAGTCGAGCACCCATTCCTGCATTTGCAAGCAGTAAAGGTCTTTCCTCACAATATCTGCATCGAAAGCAATAAAAACATGGCAGCACATTAACTAATGAACAAAAACATACATGATCAAAACAACAAGCACAGCATATAGCCATTTAGATGATCAATAGCAATTTTTGCTCATAGTATCATCATATTCACCACTTGACCAAAGTATAGCAGTAAAAGTTTCAATATGACTTTCACATACAAGAATTTGCATATGTGAAGATTACAACACGTGTGGTATGAAGAGAAATATTATGATTGGACTTACTCCATCAAAAATACATGTCCATCCTTAACAGACAAGTCAGCTTTTTTCCTGAATGCCCCTGGAGGACGTAGAGCCTTGTCCTCTCCAGGTAACTTCTGTGCTTTTGGCCATAGATGTACTTCAGTGCGAACAACATGCAAAATAGAGTTTGGTCGCACGTTTTGCATGGCCAAGGAGATGTCATCCTGGAGTTCTTTTCCATAACCAAACAATTTGATCTTTTCAGATGGTCTAAATTCTGCATGGAGTAAAGTTAAGGCATCATAAAATAACTATTGATGGCTTTCTAAACTAAGAAAAATAACAGAATAGAGCAGGATAATGATTGAGGACTAGCCTAATTTCTTGGAAGCTTTTGATTTTACTGATAGTGGAGTTTCCTCTGCATTGACGAGAAGTTTCACTCCTTTTCCTGCTAACGTCATTACTATAACAGTCATTGACCCATGACTGCAAGCAGCTCCTTGCAACTCAGCAGCAAGTTTATTTTCATGGGGGTACCACTTAGCTTTTGGTCTATGGAAATTTGCAATTTCGTTACTGCATTGAAAGTTGATAAAACTTATTAGAGATGAAATCAGTAAAGAACAGGCAAGAATAGAGTTCAGTAGATGAGCTACACATGATAAGTTGACAACTAAAGCCCCAGAAGTACACTTGCTAAATATAGCTAAGAACAAGAGTGTAAACATGTGAATCATAAGGAGCCAAGCCTCACAAATAGAATCCATTGTTACAGAAATATTTACCCAAGACTGGTAAGATATATATGCTATACAAATACAGACAAGAATAGAGTTCGGTAGAATAAGCCCAGTTACAGAAACCAGAAGTCCAATGAAACAGTGGTAAACTATATAATTATATATGCATACAGATACATATGGTGCCCAAATCCATTGTTACAGAAATATTTCCACAGGACAACAAAACTGCTGGTTGCTCACTTGACTATACATTAACGATGAAGAATTGGAGACAAATAGATGTCACACATTTCAGTTGAATTATTTGAAATGATCTGACACCCAGTTTTTTTTTTTAAAACATGTCACCCCATGTGCAATAATTATCATAGTAAGCATATAAAGATTGCAAGATTCATCAGATACAAGTTCATTAATCCAAAACAAGACAAGTAATCAACTAATAATAGATGTGGAATTTTATGGCAAGGGATGAGAGACTCATACGTGCTTAGCTTTGGCTTCATGGTCTGCAATTTTTGACCAGGAACAGAATGTACCACCTTTATGCCCATTGAAGAACGCTTTTTAGTATGAGATTTAGCTTGTTGCGACATCTTCCTGTTGGAATAAAATTTGTCATTGGAAATGTTGAATTGGGCATCCAATGTAATTGCTTGGTTGTTATGGCCAACATTTTCCACTGTTGCAGTCTTCATTGGCCGACTAACAATCATCGCACGAGCATGTGAGCGGAGGTGATCCCCATTCTTCTCATCTAAAATCTCGAAAAGCATCTGGTCATCTTTCAGATCCAAGATTAACTTAGGCTTAGGAGTATCCTCACTGGGATCCCAAATTACGTTGTCCAACCAAGATCCTTCCAACAGTTCCTTGTTCAGAAGAGAGAGGTTGCTTAAACACTTCATCGTATTGATTTTAACTGTTCCATTTATGTTATTTGGTTCCGCATGGTCTAAGTCATTCTTCTCTTGAGGAGTCTCCTTTATCAATGGAGGGTAACTATTCTCAGGGGAATGATAACTAGCTGAAGCAGGCATTTCTGTACAGCCAAAAGGCTCTCTTATTACTGGAGAACCATTATTTTTATCCTGTACATCACAACGCCCGGATACATAACCATAATCCTTAGCCTCATCTTCACTGTGAGCATCAGAGCTCTCTTCAGATATGACACAGCTTTTTAAACAAGACTGACTTTCACTTGCTGGTGAATTGCCCCAAATGATACCATTTTCCCAGTCTTCATGCTCAAGTGGATAAACATCAGGACAAACTAGAGTTTGTTTAGCAGTAGGGAACTCTTTGTGTACATCCTTCATTGGTTGTTCAGAAAGACACAAATCTTTAAACCCAAAAGTATCACTAGAAATTAACTCATCACTGTCACTCTCGATAAAATCTTCATTTGTCTTGATATGCTTCAAAGATGGGACATCTTGAATAGTACTCCTTAGAAATACTTCCTCGTCATCCTCAACAATGTCACTGATGTTTGTGATACGGAGCTCTGGAAGCAATTAATACCAGAGAAAGGCCTTTAAAACTAATTTCTATTAAATTGGTCATATTTTCCATGCATATGATTTGGGAGGGGGGGGGGGGGGGTGGACAGATTAAATAATCTAAGATTGGAGACCATACAAGCAGTAGTGAGCATATACCCTCCACATGGTCTGTGCTAACTAAATTTGTTTATGTTCAGAATATAGAGCCTAAGCAGAAACAGTAAATAATTATGTGTTACCATTACTTTCAGGTTAATATGCCTCAAATCACAACCCAGCTATATATGCCACACTGTCAAGGGGTTCATAATGATCTTCTTAGATTTGTGTCTTATAGTAAGCCTGTTGAATACCTTTATTCACTGGCCGCTTATGCTGATCTGTCTTGGCCTTTCTTACAGGCTCTTGTGCACCAAAAATTTCAGAGAACTTCAAGATCACACTCCCATCCTCTATGCATAAAACAGGGAGGGTAGTCGCAGATTTAGACTCGAGTTGATCTTCCTCAGTGTCAATTTCTTCCTGACAATTGTTAGAAACAAGCAGTCCAGTGAGACAGGTACATACATCATCACAAAGGAAATGCAGATTTATGAGTAGAAATATGTTGAGGAAATTAACTACAGGGCATGAGAAAATGTATGTTTTTTTTCATGGAACTGCTGTATCACTTATTTGTGGATCCAGGTCCCACTTGACATCAAGGATCCAGTGATTTTTTGGTCTAAAAAAAAGGATCCAGTGATTTTTAACAATGAAAGGATTATATAGTGTCCCCTGGCTAATTTCCCCCAAAAATAAGCATGACCCAACCTATGAAGTAAATTTGACTCTCATCCAGATTCCTCGGTCCTAACTCAGACGTACTTAATTGAAAGTGAACCAGATTCTGAATGAACAATAAGTCAAACTAAAGGTGTCATGAGATTCAGAATTCATTTGAGTGGGTGAGCCAATATAAATAATGTGTACCTGACAAACTTCATATTCAACATCCATAGTTTCCTGAGATTGTGGCAACGGGCTAGATACCTTTCCGATGGCAGGATTATCATTAGAGGGTGATATTTCCGGCTGCTCGGCTGAAATGACATCTAAATTGATAAAAGCAAAGGAGACTTACGTCAAAAGCAAGATGATATCCATATAAATAGAATTCAAATACAAACTATATAAAGCTGAAATGCATAGACATAAATATTCAAACATAAATTACAAGGGGTGTTGACTTCAACAGATGAAATTGGCTTGTTTTGCTTCCAAACTATTCTCCATAAACTAATCACGGAGTAATAAGAAATGCATAAAAACAAGTTGTATGGTGTTTTCAGAAGTTCAAAATGAACACCATTCATGAAAACAATAACGTTGGTGCCTTGCGTAAATAAAAATACTGCTGATTTTCTCAGATAATCAGATGAACCACTATGAGCAACACTCGCCAGACCAAACAAAAAAACTTAACAATAAACACAAGCACATTATGCGTACAGATATGCCAAACCTTGTATAACATTATCACCAGGTAACTCGATATCATTGGGTGGTTCTTCATCCTCATCATAGTTCTCCTCATCAAACACTGAAACTTTACTACTGACTGAAGCAAACATTGTGTTTGAGGAGAAGTAATCTTTCTTGGATAGCAAATGGTCTTCCTCTGTAGCTGCTTCAACTTCAGGTCCATCATATTGTTCATCAATATCTTCATAGTCAACAGCATCCTCTGCTTTCTCATCATAATCTACAGAACAGAACAAATATCATACATCAACTATTCCATACAAATATATGATTAGATGGAAAACAGGATACCAAAGCTGTCAGAAAAGGGCAGAATAATGAATAGTTCAAAAATTGGACTTGATGAAGAACCCATTAAAATTGGTTCATTCTTATACGGAATTACAGAGATGCCACTTACCTTGCTCAGAAGGATCGGCTGTTGCTGGAGAAGACTTAGTCAGCTATAAGCAAACAGCACAGCATTAATGTGTTGAAAACAAGAAAAGCTTTCATCAAATTAATATTGTAATTATCATTGGATACCATACATCAATGTCTTTCAGGGATGCACCAAGCTTGTCTGCTAGCGCAAAAAGATGTTCCTTCGCATCCTGATAACTCAAAAAAAAACAGATGTAGTAAGAAATGAAGCACAAGCAGTGTGGCGCCAGACCCCAGGCAGACCGGGCCACTGATTGGGGCGTGCGGCCATTTCCTTTGTAGATTTTAGCAAAGTACTTAAGCTACATCTACAGTGCCGATAGGCTGCCTGGGTCATGGCTGAGTCCTGCCGTTACTACTGAGCACAAGCATCATTACAATACAAAGAAACTAAATAAACTCCTGTTGTCAAAAGTTCCAGCGAAAAGCAAACAACAGAGGTAAGTCCATGTTACAGAATTGACTTCTTCTGGTCAAATCGTGAAGACCTACTAGGGAAAAGCCGAAGATGGAGATGGAGAGAGGAACCATCAGTGGATTCGTCGGGTTTTAACCGCCATTTTGATGGCAATCCTCCTATCCACATCCAAACCAACTTGTGCTGTTTTTTAAATTTCTGAACTTGATTCAATTCAAAACTCTACACAGTTGTCTAGTGGCTATCTGCAGAAAGACGGAACTACTATTCCTGCTCATATTTGACATCATCAATAAAAGATACTCCCTCCGTCCCATATTATAAGAGCGTTTTTGACACTAGTCTAGTGTCCAAAACGCTCTTATATTATGGGACGGAGAGAGTACAGTATTTCCATTCACCCAATAGAACAAGGAAAAACAAGAGTCTTTGACCTTGTAAAGTCTATCCACTCCTTCAGTGATAATACTAAAGCATTTCTATCCAACATAAATTTAAGGCGTATCGAATTATCAGGAATGGATCGGCACCATTGGGGAGAGATATAAAAGATAGAACTTGTGCATTCGCGTCACGACAACCATATCACACACTGGGTAAAAAAAGCATCGATCTTTTTGCATCATTCAGGAGACATATGACGCTACTGCTTGCACAACTAAAACCTGCATAGGTGTGTATCGTCTGCTAGATGCAGACAGATGGAAAAAGAGAAGCACAAAGAACAGAAACAGGAGTTTCTGCAGGCTAGCATAGACAGCGAGCACGGTATTCACCTCGTCGAGATAGTCGGCGTCCAGGTCGCCGGCATCGTCGACGTTGCCAAACATGAACCCCAGGAAATGGTTCTCTCCGCCAGGCTCCTCGTAGTCCTCATCGTCGTCGTCATCTGGAAAGATGGCAGATGAGCGAGAGATAATAAGGCGAATAAAACCAGCTCGATACCTACCACCGGGTCAATCACCGATCGATCAGCCCTGGAATGGGAGGGCGGCGGGCTCACCTGCGGCGCTGGTGGTCGCGACGTCCTCGTCGCGGCGCTCGCCGTCGCTCATGGCCGCCTTCGCCCCGCGACGGCACCAGCCGCGTGCGTGGGGGCGCTAACCCTAGGCGCGCACCGCCAGCAGCGCCTACGCCGCGGATCTGGGGTCCCCGGGGCAGCTACGTGGGGAGAGGATACCAACGCTCCGTGCTCTGCGGCGGCGGGATCTGGGAGGGGCCGCGGCGGCGAGGAGGGGCGGCGAGGTGGGGCGGGGCAGGAGGGGTCGGGGGAGAGGGAGAAGGGGATGGGGGCAAGTGAGGGCCGCAGTGCGGAGGCGGCGCGGGTGGGGGGTGCCGGAGCCAGCGGGCCGGGCTGGCGCGAGGCTAGGCCCGTAAAGGTGGCCACCGCCGATTAAGTGAGCCCATTAAGCTGGCCTGTGTTATGTATAGGCAGGAAACTATCTCGACTTCTCCGAAAATGCGCATAGGATCACTGCTGGCTGTGGGAAGTGGGGAAGTATCAGTGCTTGTGAAATAAGGTGACAAATTTAGCATTGAGTAGTGTGTAATATTTCCATGCAGTTATGTGTCTTCTACTGTACAAAAATGAAGAATCTCATCCTAGGAAAATTAAAATAAACAGTGGGCTTCATGAGTGTTAAAATTTAAAATAGAAAAAAAGGAATGAAAAATTCAATGTTCTACTTCCTGGAAAATCCACGGTACAAATTCCACGAAATTATGTCTTTCTACTTTTTTTTATGTTTAGTGAAAAACTGAGAACTTCGTGACCAGAAAAAATTACTTATACTAAACTCGAGGCTTCTTCTCCTGTAAAGAAGCTATGCTATTACTCGCGTTGCCTATTGATTTATCAGTGCAGCAACATCTAACCGCTTATCTTTATGGTCCAACAATGGTGATTTAACACCAATATGAGCTCCAACTCATTTATTATGGTGTCTAACGTTCTTCCTCTGCAAACATGCATGAGAGCAGGTGCAATAAGATACAATCAACAGGCTGTAAGAAGTAAATTAATATTTTTATACTTAGTTAAAGGAGAGAGGATAGGAGAGAGAATGTAAGCGGGCTCTCATGCAAGAGCCAGCTGCAACACATGCTTCTAGGCACTATGTGAGAGTGAAAGGTGGGCCATATATTAATAAAGTACCACATGCTTATAGCTAATTGTTATACATGTTGGCTATAAGGTTGGCTATAAATGACATGGCATTTTCTTATAGCCAGCAGTTGAAGTAACCATGTATGTACACAAAGTTAATGCGCACTAACTTCTGGCATTTCATTAACAATCCAAAAAAAATGTCATGAATCCTATACCCATTAACTCGTCATTACTTTTCTACAATGCTCCCTATTCCGCGCCCACAAGAGCTATGTCTTCTCCATACCGATTCATATTAGGAATCGCCCACGGGTGGGTGACTATGGGGCCTGTCCATTAGCACAGGTTGTTCACTGTCACTCGTGTCGATGTAGGTTCGCTCTACTTCGGTTTTCTTTTTTTGTTTTCCGTTTTCTTTTATTTTTTTGTTTTTCCATTGCTTTTCTTTGGGTTTTCTGTCTTTCTTAGTCACACTTCGGTTTTCTTTGTTTTTCACTGGTTTTCTTTAGTTTTCTTTCTTTCTTCGTTATACTATGTTTTTTTCTCTGCTCTTTTTGTTTCTTTGTTGGTTTTGATAGGTTATCTTTCTTCTAACATATGTTTACCTTTTTTTCACAGTACACAATGTACGTTTTTAGCACACACGTGAAATATCTTTATGATACAAGTTGGGCATTTAAGAAAATACATGTTTTGAACACTTTTCCGAATACATGATAACTTTTTTTCAAATAAAATTTGTACATTTTTGAATGAAATAAATATTTTTCAGAACTATGCAATTTTATTAACATGGTATAAAATTTTTAAAAAATTTCACATGCATTTTTTAGAAATGCATGAATATTCCTGTAGAATGTCCAGTGCATTTGTTTTCACCCACACAAACATTTTCTTGCATTGTATTAACATTTTTTTAAACTTCATGAACATTTTATCGAAATGCAGGAATATTTCTTTAAAATGCCACTTGCACTTTTTTGACCCATACATACATTTTCTTTTACATTGTATCAACATTTTTTTTTAAATGTCACGATCATTATCCAGATGCGGGCATATTTCTTAAAGTGTTATGTAGATTCTTTTAGTGGTACAAATTTTTTTCAGGTACATGATTTACATTTTCTTCAAATACATGTTTTGAACACTTTTTTGAATACATGGTAACATTTCCCAAATTCATGCTCTACATTTTTATAGTGGCAATAAATATGTTTGATAAGTACGTGAACATTTATTTTATATTTTATAAACGTTATTCAAAATTTCATGAACATTATTCCTGGAATCTGGAAATACATGGACATTTCTTTAAAATGTAACTTACATTTTTGTTGGAAATTAAAAATTAACCTACGCGAACATTTTTCACATTTTATAAACATTTTTCTAACGATCGTGAAACATATTTTGAAACAGGGAGTATTTCTTTAAGATGTCACATAAATTTTTTAATAGTACTAATTTTTTTACATTGTATACACATTTTATAAACATTCCACACACATTTCTGTGAAACACGTGAACATTTTTCATTTTCATGAACATTTTTCTTGAAGTTATCAATGTGTTCTAAAACAGTGATAACAATTTGTTTATACTATGTTAAGAAAAAAAAATTCAACTCATGGTTTTCATTTTTTTGAAATATATGCATTTGAAATATCAATAAACTTAAAAAGGGAAAAATATGAAATTTGAGTGACAAGAGCATGACGTCAGTATGATGACACATGTCCACAACACTAGTTCCTATACGGCCTGTCCATATCATGTTTTCTCTCATATGTTTTGAGAACCTTCTAGAAGGCTCCATGGGTTGTGCTGTTTTGTTCTTTTTTTTCTTTTTTCCTTTTACTTTTTTCTTTTTTTCTAAATTCATGATTTTTTTCCAAATTCATGAACATTTTCAAATTCACATAGTTTTTCAAAAGCCACAAAATTTTAAAAAATTACATACTTTTTAAAATCCATCATTTTTTGAAATTCGTGAGTATTTTCAAATTTTCTAACTATTTTCAAATAATGAACTTTTTTAAAATTCATGAATCTTTTCCATATTCATGACCTTTTTTTAATTAGTGAATTTTTGCAAATGCAGGAACATTTTCAAATATGCGGATTTTTTTATAATTCATGGGCTCTTTTCAGTTCAGCAAATTTTCAAAACTATAAAAACATTTCGTTTTCTCTTCTATACAAGGAACCAGCTAACGACAAGCAAACAGAAAAAAAGCAATAAAAAAGGATGGTTGATTGAGCGAATGGGGCTTACCGTGCCGGCCTAGGTCGCACGACGCATATGTGCCATGCACTGTTTCAGCGCCTTAAAGCGCCGATTAGGAGGTCTCTTCCGCGTCATTTCCTATTCATCGTGTCACGTGCGGTGGATAGGCAAACGCATACCCCCAGCACACCGCACGCAACTTGGTCTGGCGCATTGTGGCTTTTTTTATGTGTCTCTCTTCGACTGGTTTTAGAACCTCTCCAGATCAAGAATACCCATGCATTCGCCTAACCCAGGGTTTTTCCGACCAGCTTTTTACGTTTTCTATATCTTTTTTATGCTACTTATTTTAATTTCTAAATTCATGAATATTTTTGATTTCGCGGATGCTTTTCATGCATGTGCCTTCGTGTCCGTGCGTGTGCCTTGTGACAGAAAATAGGATACAACATTTGAAAATGGAGAGTTTCCATGCATGATTCCCACGTTTTGGTGCCAAGCTATCATCACGTACTCTTATACGTTGACACCGGAACTTGAAGCCCCGCCGGAGTGTTGCAACCAAGTCGGAGTCCCGTTAGTAGGTTGTGTCCGAGTTCTTCTCCATCTCCACTTCGTACAATGTGCGGAGCCAGCCCTAGTTCGTCCCCTAACTAATATCTACCGTATCTAATTGGACTCGGATTGAAGGAGAGCGCGTCAATCAAGCTATATATACCTACACGCCTGCTGGGCAGCCTCCAAGTCACGAATCCATCGACATGGCGGGACTGAAGCCCAGCGTCAACCTCTTCGCGCTCCTCGACCGCAACGATCCCGGCGACAAACTCGTGACCGACCTCGACGACGCCAATGCCAAACAAGATGCGACGGCGGCGGCCAAGCACAAGAAGACGGCGGCGCCGGCTGCCAGTCTTACCAAGGATCTATTGGCCCAGGCATACCCTACCGCACGGGATTACGTGATCAGGAAAAATCAGCTGGAGAGACGGGCCAGGGCCGAGGCCGAGGCGGCGGCAAGGGCAAAGACGAACATCGGAGTTTCCGGCGGTGATAAGAGCGCGGGGGCTTCGGCCGACAGCAGCAAGGTACAAGATGGAGCAAGGCGAGGCATCAGATACAGCAATAACTACTACAACAACGGAGCATCGAGGAAGCAGCAACCCGGCATGCCGGGAAAGTTTGGAGCTCCACAGAGGCAGCTACCCAACATGCCGCTGAACGGGGCGCCCCCTGCAGAAGGCGTGGAGGCGCCGCCGCCACCGAGCCTAGATGACACCAACGAGTTCCCTTCGTTGAAGTAGTGCTAGCTCTAGACGATAGCTGTCCTTCAACATATTTGTCTAGTATACAATGTTCGGTTTTTAAACAAGTGTACTCGATCGACTATTATCTTGTTATTGAGTTCTTAGTTAATTTTTTTCACGTATTAAATATCCTTGGATCTCTATCTCTATCCTATCAATGGCTAAATTAGAGCAGAATCATGGATAAAAAGGTAAACACTATAATTTACGATTTAAAAAAATTATTCGTACATTAAAAAAGAGTACACTGGATTATAAAAAATTGATCATCTAGTGAAATAAATTATAGTGTTTTTGTTTTCAAAGAAAAACTCTGAAAAGACAAATCTTGCATGGATTTTTACTCCAGAATACAGATCGATGATGCTTAGTGTCGATTGATATTTGACTAATTTATTGGTCGACTGAAAAATAGCAAACCAGAAAAAAGAACAATTCAGTATCTCCAAAACAAATCAGAGTTCCTTTCTTTTCTTTTCTTATTAGTTAAACAATTATGAGTATTTAATCTTTCTGCTCCTGGGAAAGCCTTCCTTCCCTCGATCTCCACGGGCTAGCCCGTGGACTTGCCTCCCTCTGCCTGCTGCTCCGGCGGCTGGTAGCGGAGAGGGGACTTCTGGTGCCTTGTCTCAGGCTAGTAAATAGGTAGGGTTCTAGTT
This sequence comes from Triticum aestivum, assembly GCF_018294505.1. Lineage (NCBI taxonomy): Eukaryota > Viridiplantae > Streptophyta > Magnoliopsida > Poales > Poaceae > Triticum > Triticum aestivum. Next base: position 705,839,773 of record NC_057812.1, on the reverse strand, counting down.
CTCGCAGGGCGGCGTTTAGACGAATAGCGACACTTCTTCTTCGAGTCGATCTTCTGGGCTCCGATCATCCTCAAGTTTGTCCACTAGGACAGATAAGGCCGAGCTAAGGTTAAGGTTTCTCGCCGTACGTATGCAGTGGCCATATTTGATGTCTAATTCTTTAGATCAGTTCAAGGATTGAACGACGACGACGACTGTGGCTCCAGAACACTGTCTTTAGGGAGTACATGCATGAAGACTTCTTGGCTGTCATCAACAAGGTCAGGCCGGCTCTAGTACGGGAGCGGCAACAGCAGCATATCGGCGGCTCGTTCCTGGCTGCGGCAATGGTTGTTCGGTGGTCCATGGACCTCGATGTAATTTTTATTATGTTTGATGTATTTTATACTTTCGGTGAATTAATCTTTATGATAGATCTGATCTTTACGTAAAAAAAAACAATTATGAGTAGTTGGTGCCAAAATTCAGAGCATGATAGTACTAGAAAAAGAAGTACACAAATAAAGATGGACGGCTAAAACCCTAGGTAATGTCACCCAGACGAGACCATCGAACACCGTCTCCGGCTCGTCACGGCGGCGGACCATGGATTTGAACATGGCGGGCATGGTGGTGGTCGGCTCCTGCAGGGGCTCGACACTGGCGCCTCGAGGCTGCTTCACGGGCTTGGGGACCCTATCGTTTTTTTAGAAGAGAAGGATGTTTCCCAACATTAAGATGAAGCCCTTAGGTTTGAGACAAAGGTTTGATACAAGGTCAAAGGGCCAAACACATGCGACGTAGCGCAGCGCATGTAGACAAGGAATGTAATGGTTTGATACAAGGTCACGAAGACCAAATAGTGGCGTAGCGATGTATAGAACAATACAAGGTACTGAGCAGCAAAACACAAGTAGAGGTATCTCGTTCCCCAAGGCTCCCCTAGCCAATGTCACCCTGAAGCATGGCCCTTCACAAGGCTGCCACCCTTGTGCGCATACTGGCGAGGAACCGATCAAGTGGTGGTAACTCCCCGCGTCACTCTAATGCCCTCCAAAATTGTAAAAAGAGAGAGCATATTGTAGATAAGATCACCTGGATGGTTGAAATCTAGGAAAACCCTATTTGACGCCCTTTGCGTAAATAGTCGAGCGATCGCACAGTAGTGCCATCAACTGGGCCGGCCCATCTCCTGCTGTAGGCAGTGCCAGTTTTGGGACCTTTCTAGAAGTTTCCCAGCCGGTTTTTATCTGTTTTGGTTATTTATTTTCCTTTTCTGTTTCTATTTCTTTTTTACTTTTTCTTTTCCGTGTTATCTGTTTTATTTTATTTTTTCCTTTTTTCTTCAAAATAGGTTTGAGAATTTCAAATATTTTTTCGAAATTCAAAAAATAACTTCTTTTTCTAAATTGTTCGGAGTTTCAGAAAACTTTTCCCATCCAAATACGTTCACAGATTCAAAAAAAGTTTGCGCTTAACAAAAAATGATCGAGAATTGAAAAAATGTTCCCATTCTAAAAAAAATCACAAATTAAAAAATGTTCATGGATGTAAAAAATGTTCGTATTTTCAAAAAAAAATCATAAAATTGCTAGCTTTTTCAAAAAATTGTTCGTGTTTTTAAAAATTGTTCATAGATTCAAAAATGTTTGTATTTTATAATTTTGTTCACATACTTCAAAAAATGTTCATGTTTTCAAAAATATTTGGAGTTTAAAAAATGTCTGTGTTTCCTATTTTATTCTGAATTCCAAAAACTATTTTACATTTTCAAAAAAATCACAAAATGGCAGAATGTTCAGATTTCTAAAATTTTGTTTGATTTTTCTTTTTTGCATATTTTGCTTTTTAAAAAGTATTTACTTCCTCCAAAAAAATCGTGTTTGAATTTTCAGCAGACGTTCGATCTAATAATACTAGATGTTGAACAACAACTCTCTTCAGCTGCCCTGGTGATCAGCCCGCACTTAGTCTGTGTTGTCTTGTGTTCGAACCCGACATAACGCTTTATTTTTTGGATTTTCCACATGCACTTCCGCTGTTGGGCCGGCCCAGTTAGCTGCCTCTGTGCGTCATGCGGCTACTCGCCGCAAAATGCGGCGCATAGGAGCTCCCTAAAATCTATCCCCTGAGAAGGTGTTTTGCTCCTAACAGTTCATAAGAACCAAGAACGGGGGCGGAATTGGGCCTGGGGCAACTGGGGCTATAGCCCCAGGCATGGCCCAAAAATTAGTTGTACATCCAGTTATTTTTTTCCAGTATTTATCAACTTAAAGAGGTCCAGCCCCAGGCTTGTAAATGTAGTGCATGCCCGAGCCCATATAATAGCCTAACAGGCTGTACATAGCTTTCCATCGCCGTCCAAGAAAGTGCGGCAAACGCTTTCGTTGCTAATTTGTGATCACTGCCCTAGGTTTCCATAACAAGAGTGTCGAAGTCAGTAAAGTCAGTCGACTTTTAAATAGCACCAGTTGCTTCCTGAACCGCACTCCACACAAACTAAGCCACAACACATCGAAATAAAATGTGATCGTAGGTTTCATCCCGACCACACCACACACACTTTCCATCGGTCGGCCGATGCCGCATAAGGACTTGATTCCCACTAGGATGCGATCTCTAGCAATCTGCTAGAGAAAAATTATGATTTTAGCTGGATACACGCTTTCCAAATATTCATACTGTCACAAAACCCAAACTTCTTGAAAATCTCTTTGTACAAGGAGCTCGTAGATAAATGGTCTCGAGTTTCCAACTAGTTGCATCCTAGCCGCCGAAGATGTTTATCCCTGCCAGTTCTGACCAACTCATCCCATTCCGCCAAGTCCAACAAAGCTTAAAACGAGCGGTCATCTGCCCCCGCCCCATCAGTGGCGGAGCCAGGATTCGAGTATAGGGAGGGCCGAGTACATATATTGATCTAATCTTGTTGGTAATTACTCATCGCTGCTACTAAAATTGTCGATCATTGGGGGGGGGGGGGGGCAGGCCCCTACTCGTCCCCCCTGGCTCCGCCCCTGCGCCCGATGCATGGGAGACTTAAGCCTTGGGCTCCTCCAAAATCACAGAGTCAGGAAACCTAGTACTGAATGGTTCGTCCCCACTCCACGTGCCGAGCCAGAAGGAAGCCATACGACCATGATGAACCTCAAATCGCGTTCTTGTCCTATAAAGATTTGTCGAGGGTATTAGCTCCGCTCAACCATGGTAATGTACTTGTCCTATAAAGATTTGTAACCAAAGCCTGCCATGGCCTTGAAGCAACTTCCAAGCCCATAATACACCAATTCATAACATGCTGGCGAGCAACCGGTGAAACAACTTCAGCGGTTGCCGCCGCCGCCGAGGCTACCCTTGTCTTCTCCCCTTCCCGCACATATCAACAACCATGGAGAGGGAGGCGGGCGGACCCGGACCTGGTTCTGGCTCGAAGAATGTTATCAAGGCATTTGATATTATTGTAAGCTTGTACTTCACAGAGAGTGATGGGCCAGCTGATGTTTCTTCAACAATTTCTAGATCTTGTCTCAAACGGCAAGTGGCTATTGCGGTCTTTAAAGCCTATTATGGCAGGGAAGTTTACATGTGTCTCTTTCGCTTACTGTTGGTTCAGTGTAATTTTCAGTTTTCGGCGGGCCGCAATCAATTGGAGGAAGAAGGCTAGTGTGTTTTTAATGTAATTCTCTTTTTTTACTGGTCATTTTAGTCCAGGTGTCTTTCCATGGTACTGGATGTTTTCCTTGATTATTATCATATCTAAGATGCCTTTGATGTTTTTCTTAAAAAAACTAATTTGCTTTTTTTTTGAGCATCAGTACAGACACAAGCGCTCATATATACGCGCATACACTCATCCCTATGAACGCACACACGCACACCCTATCCCTATGAGCACCTCCGAAAGACTGAGCCGGCATATCATCTTGAGATTTACGAAGTCACCGTAGACGCCTCGTTGTCACGGGAACGTCTCCTCCCACTGAAAGCGCATCGCCGGAAATCCTGAAATAAATCCAGGAATAATGCGAGCACCAGGATTTGAACCCTGGTGGGTTGGGGATACCACTGTCCTACCACTGTCCACCTAACCAACTCAACCACAGGTTGATTCGCAAAAAAAAAAAACTAATTTGCTGTGGTGAGCCACATTGGTACCACGTGAAAACGGCCCACGACCCGGCCACCACACAGGCTGAGCCCAGGCCCAACATGGACACCTCCACGGGCTATTTAGCGGTTGCCGCCGCCGACGAGGCTACCCGACGGCCATGGAGACGGAGGCGGGCGGACGCGGACCTGGTTCCGGCAGGAAGAAGAGGAAGCGTGCGCTGCTCGAGGCGGCGGCAGGGGGCAGAGCCGCCGGCAACCAAGGGCCGCAGCCCGGAGCGGGAGAAGACGAAGACGAAGGGGCCGCCGAGGACCGCATCAGCCAGATCCCCGACGCAGTCCTGGGCGAGATCGTCTCCCTCCTCCCCACCAAGGACGGCGCCCGCACCCAGGTCCTCGCGTCCCGGTGGCGCCACCTCTGGCGCTCCGCCCCTCTCAACCTCGACCGCGGCGGCCTCCTCCCAATCCTAACCCACCACTCCGATCTCGATCGCCTCGTCTCGCGCATCCTCGCCGCCCACACGGGCCCGGGGCGCCGCCTCTGCGCGCCCTGGAGGAACGGCCGCAAGGCCGGCAAGCTGGAATCCTGGCTCCGGTCGCCCGCCCTCGACAACCTTGAGGAGCTCGAGTTCAACAACCCAACAGGATCCCTCTCGCGCTTGCCGGCGTCCGCCTCCCGGTTCGCCGCCACGCTCCGCCTTGTCAGGATCGAACTATGCCACCTCCCCGGTGACGCCGTCCAATCGCTTCATTTTCCCCAGCTCAAGCACCTCGCACTCGTCAAGGCCGTCATCTCGGAGGGCGCACTGGGCAGCCTCATTGCCGGGTGCCCCGCCCTGGAGTGCTTGCTGCTTGGGTACATCTCCGAACTCCGTCGCGCCTGGATCAGCTCCCCTCGGATCAGAAGCATCTAGTTGGTTGGAACTCCATGGGCATGCCCAACTTGGATGAAGTCGTAATCGAGAATACCCCTTCTCTTGAAAGGCTGCTCCATTTCAATCTACGCGATGACCTGCGAGTATCGGTGATCGACGCGCCTAATCTGGAGACCTTCTGCATCGTTCAGAACGATCGTTTCAGCTTCGACAGGATTGTCGAGGTACGCACTTGTGAGCTCCATTTGCTTTGTTTAGTGAAATTAATGGCATGTCGGTTGGCCTGATATTGTGCTTCACGTTTCATAAAGCATGTAGGTGCTGATAGCCCGACGACGTCAAGATCTTGGCTTTTAGAGTGCGCTTTTTTAGTTTGGATATGATTGTCGACTTGACGAGACTCTTTCCCTGCCTGGAGAAGCTGTACATACAGAATGAGGTGACAATGCAATCTTCATTGACAATTCATATTGTTCAGCATTGCCTTTGATATACTTGGGTTGTTCTAACTTTTGAACTTGTTAATTGTTTCTCAGTATAATGCTCTTTTCCGGTCGATGTCAAGGAAGAAAGGGCCGAAGAATTACTGGCGTCGCAAACATGGGAACCTTTATATCACATTGCCTTGATACTCATCTGAAGACAATAGTACTGGAATCCTATCGGGGGGTTCTGCCGGAAGTTAACTTCGCCGCATTCTTCGTACTGAACGCGAGAGTACTGCTGCCCGCTTTGCGACACAATATGTGTGCTTGTCATCGCACTCAAGATTTTAACTGACTTATGGTGCTATTTTTCTGTAGTTTGTATGACTGCCACGATAGTTATCGTGGTCCATAGCATCGATCATTTCGGTTATTTCTGCTGAGAATTTAACTGGTGAGCTTTGAACAGGAGGTGTGCTGTGAATCGGAACTAGGAGTCGAGCATCATCAAGAACTAATTCGTACTAGAACACGAAGCAGAACTTCAAAGACACCAATTCACGGTGTATCATTCACATGTGTGACTTTAGAACCGAAATGAAGTGTTCAAGACACTAAAACAATGAGCAAGGGACAACTGCCCCAGGCAGGCATCGATCCATCATATGAAAATGCACTTTAGTTAAGGAATATTAGATACTGGCAATGGTATTGCTTCCTAACCATGAACACAAATTGTATCCAAGAGAATGGTCCAGGAACTTGCGGAAAGACGCTGTCGATTCGGACCGCCATTTATTATCCGCATACCATAAACACTTGCAAAGATAGTCAAACTATGGTGCTTGCAACGGTGTGTTAGCGAGTTGGCCCTGATGATACATCAAATGAGATTTACCGGGCAACTACACAGGAAGAAAGAAAAATAAAAACACAGCTAGATCATCTACAACAGCATGGCGTCTATGAAGCCAATCTGATCCTATGACAAGAGGCATCCGGTGGGATGTACACAATGTCTAACAAAGTTGGAAAAATCTACAGCCCTTTCACAAAATATATCACAGAAGTATCGCAAAGACTACTGCTTCGAGCTCGGTCGCTTGGGCATTCCTCTCTGAACATCAGCCTTTTTGCAAGCACAAGCGGTTCATCCATTCAGCCTTCCAGGGGCATCACTGGGGAGGGAACCAGCCACCATTGTAGAACCCATTTGATGGCCTTGGGGCCGAGTGCTGGCTGCCTTGGTTGACATGTTGTCTATGGTTTCTAGTATCGTCAACGGAGGGAGCGGAGTAATCTGGTGGTGCGACTTTATTCAAGTCTTGCTGCAGAGGAAAGTAGTCCGCGACAGTTGGATCCAGAACAGGGATGTCGCCTGTGAGGGTCTTGAACGCAAACTCGATACATGGGTCTGACCAGGAATTTCCAAATGATGGCAGGGCGAACCCAGATGGGTCAGCACCTCCAGGCACCGCAGTATGTGTTGGCAAAACAGGCTCTGGGGCAGGCGCATACTGGGGTTCAACATTTGCCGAGGAGGTTTCAACAGGTGCTGCGTCTATTTGCATCGGAGCTGGCGACTTCTGATGTTCAACATTATTGTTCCAGAAGCCTGTGGCAGGTGCTCCATGTCCCCACTCAGGAGCCGAAGAGAAACCAGACTGTTGGATAGGATTTTCAGCATAACGTGGCTGCAAGTATCTGGTATTGTTTTCCCGAATAGCCTGTATTTGGTTGACAGTCAAACCCTGGATCAGCTGTGATCGACTGGTGGTATTTTCCTGCATAGTTTGTGCCTTATTGACAGAGTTAGCTTGACTGAATCGTAGTTGATTGGCGGTGTTTTCCTGGCTAATCTGCATTTGATTCACAGTATTTACTGGGCTCGGCTGCGAGTGCTTAGTGAAGTATTCCTGAATAGTTTGTGTTTGAGTAACAGGTAAACCTTGGACCAGCTGTGACCGATCAGAGCTATTTCCCTGCACGGTTTGCATTTGCTTCACAGTGTCGGCTTGACCTATTTGTAATCGAATGCCGGTGTTCGCCTGGTTACTCTGCATGTGGTTCACAGCGCCTGCTTGCCTCAGCAGTGAGTGATTCACAAAGAATTCCTTTGTAGCTCGTAAAACGTTGGCTGTGTCTGCCTGGCTTGACTGTAACTGATTCTGATTGGCAGTGTGTTGCTGATTAGTTTGCATGTGATTCACAGTGCTTCCATGGCTTTGTGGTAACTGAGAGTAATTGGCAACGTATTTCTGTCCAGTCTGCTTTTGAAAGGGTGACTTTTCTTGGCTCGAACATAACTGACTGGCAGTATTTTTCTGATTAGTCTGTTTCTGATGCGTAGTGTCTGCTTTTCTCAGCTGTGAGTAGTTGGTAGTGTATTTCTGCATACCATGCATGTGATTGGCATTCTCTGCTTGGTTCGACTGTAACCGACTGGCAGTACTCTCCTGATTGGTCTGTATTCGATTGGCAGTGGCTGCCTGGCTCAACCATAACTGACTGACAGCGCCCACATGATTGGTCTGCACTGGAACGACAGTATCAGCTTGGATTTGGGTGACAGGGTCTGGTTGGCACAGCTGTGACCGATTGACAGTGCCCTCGTTGATCTGTACTGGAACGGCAGCATCTGTTTGCCTCGACTGTAACTGATTGGCAGTGTTCCCATGCTTGGTTTGCATTTGAATGACAGTGCCTGCCTGGCTCACATCCACAGTTTTTTGTTGAATAAGCTGTACCTGATTGACAAGACTTACCCTGGTAGGTCCATCTTCAGGCTCAGTGTTTCCTTCAGGATTAACTTTTCGTACATCCGCAGTTTTTTCTTGAATAGGCTTTACCTGATTGGCAAGATTTACAATGGTCGGCTCATCTTGAGGCTCAGTGTTAACTTCAGGATTAACCTTCCGTGCAACTAAGCGGGGTGACACTCTGGGAGTGAGAGGTGTGGCGACCTTTTCTTTAGACATGGTTTTACGCTTCTTGGTTTTCACCTCTGCATTTGGTTCTTTTCTTTGAACAGATCTCTTTCCCCTTGAAGCATGCTGTCGAGAGACCGGTTGCACGCTCTTGTGTTCTGAGGGATCAACCTTGTCCGCATATTTTTGCATCAGTTTCATGACTTCAGACACTGGTAACATTGTATTTTGAGTATATGTCTTGAGCATTTCTTCCCACGGTAGCCTGATCCCTTCTTCAGTTAGTAATTCACATTGAATAGCCTTATCAGCAGTACCTGGTCTTGCGTATTCTGATGATGTTCCTGTCTGAATTTGATAAAATAATCTAATAAGTTGTAATCATCAGAAAAAGAAAAAGGAAGCCACATATATAAGAGATTTTTCTTTAACCTATCCCCTGAAGTTTAATGCATGATCTATCTAATGAAACTAAATTTCAGAGACCAACTGCTTTATGATATATCAGTCATCTAAAGTTCTAAACCACTTGCATGTTCTCTTATCTGATTTTAACACAATAGTCAGAAAAAGAAAAGGTGGCCCATATACTTAAATCTTTGTTTAACCCATCTCCTAAAGTTTCGTATCTGATCCATCTAATGAAATTAAAATTCAGAAAGTAACGGAGCTTTATGATCGTCTATGACCTACGCCACAGGGCGCATCGGAACTCCCAGCTCTCTGCACAAACGGCACAACAGCAGTACCATTTCTACTTTCTACAAAAGAACAACCAGGACAAGAGCAATTTACAAGTGGCTGGTTGTGCCCACTGCACAACCTAGAATTGCCACATGATGAGGAACAAACTTGCCAGGGATTAGCTGGAGCTTGGTTCAAGGAATGGTAACTACGATACCTACATACATATAGCACCTATATTCTTTCTATGTTCTAATGGAACAAACATGCAAGCTACAGAAAGTGAAAACAATAGGAGGAACTCACATAATCTTGATTCTGTGTAATACAAGCACCCTGGGCAGTTCTCTTCTTTGGCCTAACATTGCATTTACTTATGTCTCCTGATTCAATATAACGTTGCACGTCCTTCAGAGAGCGAAATTCATAACCACTGACTGGGTCAGTGTAGTACTGCAGAGATCAAAAGAATTAGAGGTAAAACAAGGGGTTCAACAAAAAGTACACAAAACAATGTCAAGGAAAAATAGATTTTTGGGAGGCATTCTATAACAAAGAAAACTCGAGTATATCTTCAGAACGCTAAAAAGGCAGCTCAGTAAGCGGCCAAAGCTAATTGCTATCAACACGGTTAGATACTAATAACCTATTCAGAAAATCAACTTCTTGAAAGTCCTTGAGAATGATGGGACTAAAAGTGTAATCAGTTACTGGCTTCAAGCATATTTTACAGTAACAATGACTATCACGTAGTAGATGCAGTGTAAAAGCATGCTAGGAGGCAGGAAAGACTGAAAGAGTCGGTGCTGAATATGATATAAGGAGAGTGAGTTGAGAATGAAGAGAAAATACTATCTTGTGGACTCAGGCTCTACGTTTATGCCTTAAGGTCTTTCTCCTTACCGTTCTTTCGATTAAAATAAAGCACAGCCACATTATAGTAGCTAATAGTACAATGTTCAACTTCAACATGACATTTTGATATGGATGCTGGTGATACATTATTTCAATTTGACATGAAACTAGGTTGGCTAAAATAGCTTAGATTTTAGATAGACAACGCTCAAAGAGATAAAGAGCAAGCAGAAAAGGATCATTGCAGCATACTGGATCACTCTTAGTTCCGTCCTTTCTTGGCCTGACTTCTTTCCGCCATCCATCAGGCAACTGCCCCTTACTGAGTAGCCCATCCTTGATTTGGACCTAGTAGTGACAATTATAACATCTTAGCCATATTATAGTAGGCTGGCAGTACAATGTTCAACATGACATTTTGATATGGATGCTGGTGATACATTATTTCAATTTGACATGGAACTAGGTTGGCTAAAATAGCTTAGATTTTAGATAGACAAGGCTCAAAGAGATAAAAAGCAAGCAGAAAAGGATCATTGCAGCATACTGGATCACTCTTAGTTCCGTCCTTTCTTGGCCTGACTTCTTTTTGCCATCCATCAGGCAACTGCCCCTTACTGAGTAGACCATCCTTGATTTGGACCTAGTAGTGACAGTTATAATATCTTAGCTCTACCGTTTTAGACAGAGTGGAGCGAGAGAGGGAAATAGTACAGCAGCATACCAGATCAGTCGTGTGCCTTAATCCAGTCTTGCTGGAGCTTTCTTCTTTCCACCATCCATCAGGCCCCTTCATGACTGGTTCATCCTTGCTCTGAACCTAGTAATGGAATGAGTCAGACATAGTGTATTATATTTATATAGAGCAGGCAGGAGGAAAAATGCATCATGGAATACCTGATCACTCTTGTAATTCAATCGATCCTTTAATGGTATGTCTTCTTTGCAACTTCCATCTGGCCCCTTAACGTCTGGGCTATCCTTGAGTTGCACCTAGTGGAATAATTATATAATTATAGTTAGATATAGCGTTCAGATGCAAACCAACAAAAGCAAAGATGATTACAACATACCAGATCACTCTTGCAATTTGATCTATTTTTCCCTGGACTGTCTGCTTCACATTCATCAGGTGACCCCTTAATGACTGGTTCATCCTTGCTTTCTACCTAGCAAGGAAAAGAGAAGTGATGATTATATATATATATATATATATATATATATACATATATATATATATATATATATATAGACACACACTAATACGTTGCACCCAAAACAAACAAAAAAGGGAAGAATTTAGAGATTTGCATGCCTTATGAGCGGGGCGTCTTCTAACACGCCCACTTCGTGTTCTAAAACATGAATCCTTGGGGGTATCCATAGCAGAGTTTCCTTTAACAAGCCCACTTCGCGTTTTAGAAGATGAATCTTCATAGGAATCCATAACAATGTTTCCCCTAACAAGCCCACTTCGCGTTTTAGAACATGAACCATCATTGGAATCCACATCAATGTTTCCTCTAACAAGTTCACTTTGTGCTTTAGAACCTGAACTATCATTGGAATCCATAGCAATGTTTGCTCCAACAAGCCCACTTTGTGTTGTAGAGTACGAACCCTTGCTGGAATCCGCGATATTGTTTGCCCTAACAAGCCCACTTCGTGTTCTAGAAGAAGGACCATTATTGCAATCCACGGTGTTGTTTACCTTAACAAGCCCACTTTGTGCTTTAGAAGATGAACCCTCACTAGAATCCACAATATTGTTTACCCTAACAAGCCCACTTCGTGTTTTAGAACATGACAGCTTGTTGGGATCCATGTTGCTGTTTCCCCTGGCAATCTGACTTCTTGTTCTAGCAGATGAATTGTCGGTGGGATCCCTGATATTGTTTCCCCTGACAAGGCCACTTCTAGTTCTAGAACGCGAGCTCCCGCTAGAAGACATAACGATGTTACTTCAATTCACAAAGACCTGTCCAATTGGCAATTGCACAGCTAAACAGAAGCATAAATGTTTCTGTGGCCACATGAGGAAATGCTGATGTCATCCTGCAACAATTTTGCAAAAACAAATGAGCATGCATAAAGGACAGATATAATGTTATGAGACTATATTTCCAAGTATGCTTTCGTCGAAATAACTGAGGAGCAGTTTAAGTTAATACGTGCTTTTGGCTTTAGCAGTTTAGCCTTGCTACTGCATACTCTTTTCAGCTTTCTGTGACCTATTATAACTCCATTCAGCCCTTTCTGTGGCAGGGGAAGTCCTGTCAAGATCATCAAAATAGGCTTAGGGCACATTTGATAGGGTGTATTTGTCTGGAGTATTTTTGGTACCTAGTCAATCTACAGCCCATCTAGGATGTATGTGGTCCATACATTAAAACTTTAAAAGAAAAGAAATCATTTGAATCGCGGGAAATTGGTGGTACATTAAAACTTTAAAAGAAAAGGAAATCATTTGAATGGCGAAAATCGCGGGAAATTGGTGCCTCTCTTTGGATTGGAGGCACCATGATATGACACACGACAACATGGGGGCTTCTATCTACGATCGACACCTTACCCCTCCATGATAAAATCATCTTCACGCATCCATCAACACACTAAACGGCACCAAAAGGTGGCCAAGCCAACCGTAATGGCACGGCACATGGAGAATGTCCGGCTACGTAACCGAGAAACCCCGTCGGCGCCTAAGTTGCTATATCTACGCGCCACCACGTGCCTGTCTTTTAGCGCGAATAGGTAACAAGGCAACCTATCTAGTCCCAACGGTCACCACCCGTGGGACTACCACATCACCAGAGACCTTCCTTTCTATGGCGCTAATCGCCAACGAACATCCCAAAAAGGATGGGCAAACGCCTTATGCGGCGCGGGACTTCGTTTATCGACCACTAGCTGGCCTTCCTGCGCAAGCTCTGTACCAATTTGAGGAACAGGACACATACAAAGAGGTCAAGGATAAATAGATCAGACGGCCACTACCCGAGATGAAGGCCTACTCGGACTACCGGACCAGGCCACACTCCAGCGCCAGAACCCCAAACCAATCCGCCCCACACGCCCACGGCGACCCTACCCAACGGAGCGGAGCACCTCCACCCCGAATCACCAAACATCGAACGCGCCGGAGGACGGCCGCCGGGCCCCGCCAATCGCCGCCCGGCGTGCCCGCCCCGTAGCCCGGAGACCCCAACGAATCGGCCCGCCGCGCGTTTGTCGGGGGCAGCAGGGGGCAGGACGGGGAAATCGGTCGGGGAGGAGGGCGCACGTACCGTCGTCCTCCCCGCGCCGCGGCGGGGGGCGGGGGGCGGGGGCGGGGGCGGCGGGATCTGCGCCGGCCGCTGACTTCGTTCGACGCCGGGGCGACGGCCGGTGCCGGCTAGGGTTAGCGGAGGCGGGTGCGGGGGAGGAGGAGGAGGAGGAGTGGGGGGTTGAGGAGTGGGAGAGGGACTTTTCGCGAGGACGGCGAGGCGGGCTGGCTCGGCACGACAACGGGACGCACGGATGATCTCACTCGCTCAGACTGACCCGACCGCGGTGGAGATGGGGATGGAAAGGCTGCCGTCCATTTTCCCCATTTCGCCAACGTGGGGGAGACATTCCCGTCCTGATCCACCGCTCGATTCTTGTTAGCCACTTTGGGGCTTTGGGCGTGCGTTCGTTGCCCCGCACGTGCCAGCCCCTTATGGAATATGCCCTCTAGAGATTGTGATCAGGTTTAGTTGATGTCGCCGTCGAGAGGGTTTAGGGTTTAGGGTTAGGGTTTAGGGGCCAGGTGGGTGTCGCGGGGAGCAGAGGCGGAGGGCGTGCTGGGGAGCGAGCAAACACGGACCGGGCGAGGACGCCCCCTTCGGTGTTGGTAAGAACCGGCGGGCCGCCTCGCCAGGGCCGGTCCTGAGGGGGGGCGAACGGGGCGGCCGCCCCGGGCCCCCAAACGCCAGGGGGCCCCCTCCAGGTACGTGTATGTAGGGTACACAAGTATATACTACGACCAAAAAAAATTGAAGCCAAACTCAGCAACGCCCCAGCCTCTGCTCCTCTCGTGTGACTCACGTGCTAGGCCTAGGAAAGAAAGGGAGAGATGATGGGCTTGGCCCATGTTTGCACGTACAGGCAGATGACGTGAAAGAAATCGCTCGATTCACGCACGATTTTCTTTTCCTTCGGATCCTCGATCGTCTCGTTCCCTGCCCTTTTGCATGTTCCGCCGACCGCTATTCGTCTTCAAGACTTCAACTCCGCCTCCTGACGAACGGCGCGACGACTACGGCAGGTACGTCTCCTCGTGCGCGCCTTCTGCCCTTGCCTGTTCTTCTTCCTGTTTCTTTCTTTTTCTAATCCTGATTTCCGAATTCTCGAACAGGTCAATAGGGAATTGTTACCAGGGTGATCAAACGTGCGCACATAGCCAGATTAGACTACGGAGAGAAGGTACTATACTATGCCCTAGCAGATTTTGTCATGATATTAGGTGAAGATCTTATGTAATTAATCCAATATTTTAATTTTTTGCACTAATTTTATTGTTCCTTTCAATTTCAGCACTGCCATATTGGGTTCGGGTGTAAAGTATCCATCTGGATGTGATAAAAGAAAAAGGAAGGAGGTAGATGACATGAAAGGATCCCTTCTTAATAAATCATAAGAGCCATCCGAGCACTTCAAAAAATCTAGACGAGTTGGTGATAGTTCTTATGGATGACCAAACTAGTGCCAATCAGAAAAATGATGGTCATTCTCCTACAGAAGATGATGTTGACATCAACATTGATGATACCAATGTGAGCGATCCTGCGTCCATATTTAATTCATCTGCGACATAATTTGCTAGTGTTGATGACGAACCGGTTATTACTGTGGATATTTATGATCTAAGCAATTTGGGTAATCTTGAAAATAAATTGAGGGATATATTAGTGGAAAAGGGGCCTAAAAGGAAAGAAGAAAACACTAAATATTCTTTGGATGAAAATTCAAGACATTTTTCATATACGCATTACTCAAGAAATATGTGCAATTGAGAAGTGCGTGATAGGAAATGGTCAGTTATTTCAAAAGGCGCAAAAAAAGTGTTTTCATTGTGATGTAAGCTTTTCAATTCTGACAAATGCAAAAGTGCATTGAGGCATGAGGGGTTTTGTGATTGGAAGCATATTAATGCGAGACCGAAACATGCAGCTAGTGTTGACCATATTACCAACATAAACTCTTGGAATGAACTGAGCACTGGACTGAGAAAGCATGAAACAAATTGACAAAGGGTTACAACAGCTTGGCAACATTATGCACTGAGAAAAACATGCTTGATGAAATTGATATTGATAATATCATTAGCGATTTTCCATCTCAGAATATGAGGAGATTTTTTGAAGGAATATGTAATACATTATTTGATATGCACTTAATTTTTTTTGATACAAATTATATCTACATATAATGATTTATAAATAGACATCTATACTAAGGGCCATCAAGGGCCCCCAATTATAATTTCGCCCAGGGCCCCTGAAATCTCAGGACCGGCCCTGCGCCTCGCCAACAGTCTTGGCGGCACTAGAGGGCCGGGGCGAGGCGAGGCGACGAGTGATGGAGAAGTTGGGTGCGGGAGAAAGGTGTGGTAGCAGTGGGCTTTTCGAATGGTGTTTTTTTAGAAAAGAAGGATTACCCCCGACTTCTGCATCAGAGTGATGCATGCAGTGTGGCGAAAGGGAAATGGGCGGCGAGAGGCGGGAAACAGGTGATAGCGAGAGTGCTATTTAAAGACTAGTTATCTTCTTTAAAAAGACACTTTATTAACTTGTAATAATAGTGCATCGTCAATTAGGAGAGCAAGCAAACGCGGACTGGGCGAGGATGTCCCCTTCGATGTCGGTAAGAACTGGCGGTCCGCCTCGCTAGCAGTATCAATGGCATGGGGAGGCCGGGTCGAGCCGAGGCAAGACGACGCTGGCGCTCGATGTGGAAGGTGGGTGCAGGAGGATGGTGCCGCGGCAATAGCCTTTTTAAACATTCCGGTGAGTAGTGGCGGAGCTAGGCAAGACTTTCAGGGGGGGGGGGGGGCAAACACAAAATATGTATGTTTGGTGGAGCTAAAGGTTATATTTTCTCTAATCTAAGCAGCCCTGAAAAACTCTTCCTATTTTTTATGAAAGCTGGGGGGGCATGACCCCTGCAGCATCGTACATAGCTCCGCCGTTGGGTGAGAGGGAAGTAGGCTGCGAGAGGTGGAAAACGGGTGACAGCGCAGATGGTCTTTAAAGACTATTATCTTCTTTTCTAAGAACAAACCACTTTATTAATTCATAATAACTGTTACATCATCAATTGAAAGATATGCAGAATTTCGCTCAAATGCTCCTCGAACCAATTATTAGTCAACCTAGGGAGTTTATGAGCAACTTTATTAGCTTTCTTATTACAATGCTCAAGATTAAATGGGAGGAGAATCACAAGCTATACAATAATAATCATCAAAAAATGCCACTCTTGTTCCAGCATTATATGGTATAAGTGACATCCAAATTATCAACATTAATAACAAGACGATTAACATCCGCCTTTTGCATCGTGTATAGACTAAATCTCGGTGCAAGAGCCTTTGCAATAAGGACGTCATCACAGCAATCATTTTTCTAGTTAACCATCAATGAATATCCCAGTAGCATCACGTAGAAAAACAACAGCTGAGCCACCTAGTAGACCGTGATCAAAAGATACATCAACGCTAAGTTTAATGTATCCTGTAGGTGATAGGGTCCAACCCCCTTCTTCATGGTAGCTTTAGGGAAAAGAGCAGCAACATAATTTCGCGCCTGGCATGAATCCCCATAAAAAGTAATTAACATCTTGTGTTTTTTCCTCGTGATCCTTTCCCACCAAAAGCACCAAGTGGTAATAGCCATCAATTCATGAAACATTATGAAGGCCCGAAATAGACATAACTTTATCTGGTAAATGGAGTAAAAACTCAAGGACATCCTCGCGCAACTTCACAAACTTTTTAATCACTTCATCCAATCCCAACAAGCTCCAAACATCCTTACCATTTGGGGCACTGAAATAACATATGATTTGTATACTCCAGTCATTTAGAACACAAGGGAGATTTAGGTGAAACTATTAAATGTCTATTGCCAAGTGTAACATGATTGAGAAGGGTGCCATGCAACGTGCACCAAATATAATTTTTTTACCTTGGTCGGACAAGATAATCTCCAAATCTTACTACAAGTAGTATTTACATCAATTTGACCCGTCTCGTTAGTTTGCCTGAATTTCATCCCATGTTGACGATCCCATTCCGCAAAATAAGATGGCATAATAGTGAATGTCCCATTTTTTCTATTAAACTACGTGCAATGAAATCTGGCATACTATGAAGAGGAAGAAGAAGATGAATCGTGACGATGGGTTGTGCATCAATTGGGCACCATATGCTGGACCAGGTCACTAGATCAATGAGATCAAGAACCTTAGTCAGATGATGACCCCCTCTAGGAGTGATAATTCTCCTATTAGCACAATTAGGGATCAATGCATCTTCCCAAATATAAATATTTTGCCCATTACAAACTCTCCAAAGATAGCCGTGCTCCATCAAATTTACCGCCGACATGATACTTTGCCAAATAAAAGAGGAGGCCTTTCCCTTTCTTAACTTAGCATCCAACAAATCACCTAAAAAATGTGGCACAGAAGTAATCAGGGTTCTCAACAAGGCAACACGCTTGTTTTGCCAATATCGCTGGATTGAAACAATGGTGGACACGAAAATCCTTACCTCCTTTATTTATTAGACACACATTGCCCACCTTGCCCAAATGCAGCCTCTTCTATTTGTCCCCGTTACCACCATCAAAATTGCGACACCGCGTCAATTATTCATTTGCATGTTTTCTTTCAGAATTTTAAAGATGAACATAACATAAGTGGGAATAGTCTGTACAACATGCTTGAGGAGAAATTCTTTTCTTCCAATGGATAACATTCTTTCTTTCCATCCACTAATTTTCATGAGTATACAGTCAATAAGGTAATTAAAATAGTCGGACTTGCCCATACCCGCAGTAGCTGGCAACCCCGAACGTCTACCGTTGAGAGCCTCAGTCATAATGTTCAGAGTGGTACAAAATTGCTTTGTGATTTCCACTCTCATATTGGGACTAAAAAATATAATAGATTTGTCAACACTGACCAATTGCCCCAAGTTAGCAGAATAGGAGTCTAAAATTCGAAAGTCTCCTTCTGCTCCCGAGCTCAAATAAGCTCAGGATGAACAGTAAAATTGAAAAAAAAGAAAAAACAAATTCAAAATAAAAATTCTCGAGGCCGCTTTTGGTTCATAGGATAGGATTATCGTAGGAATAGGAATCTTGTAGGAAATGAGATGACATGTATCTTAAATCCTATGAGTAGGAATAGGAAACAAGATGTCATTTGGTTGACACCAAAGGAATTTTTCCATTGAGTCTAGGCTCATTTTTATTTTTCTATGAAATGTGGAGGATAGGAACCAATCCTATGTAGGAATAGGAATCCATTCCTATGAACCAAAGGGCTCTAAAGAAAAAAAATCCTATAAAAATCCTATCCTCTAGAATTTCTATGAAATTCCTACAAACCAAAGGAGGCCAATAGGGTTTGTGGTTCGTCTATACATTGCTTACTCTTTTTTTTTTGAGGCAAGTTTATACATTGCTTACTGGGATAGGAGTGGATGGCTCGCTCACACGGTCGCTCACATGGTCGCTGTCAGTATAGCCAGGGAGCGACATGTTGTTGTACTAATACGTGAATGCTTTCTTCTCTGTTGAATTTTTGGCATTTTGTGCATTTTTTCTTGCTCACTCTATATAAAAAAATCAGTATAATTTTCGGTAATATATAATAATAATTTTACATGCATATTTTTTATAAATTTGTTCGGATATTTTAGGAAGGCGCATATTTAAAAAATATATGTTCACGTGGTTTTAAGATGTGGTCACATTTTTCAAAATTTCATGTAATTTTAAAATGTTTTCGTGCGATTAAAATAATTCTCATGTAACTTTAATAAGTTTTCAAATATTTTTAGAAAATTATTCATGTAATTATGAAAGTGATCACACATTTAAGAAACCTATAAACTTTAAAGACATACTTTTTGAATCTTAAAATTTTAAAGTGTACGCATACTTACTTTTAGGAAACATTCATGCGATTTCAAAATTACGCGATGAACTTACTGGAATACGCTATGCATATTTTTTTAATATAAATTGTCAAAATTAAATATAATAAGCATATTTTTCAAATACAGATTGAACAAATTTTGAAATATGTGGCACACATTTTTAATGTGCAAAGAACATTTTAAAAATACAAGATGGTTTTTAAATACAAGATGAATATTTTTAATTGCATGGTGAACATTTTTTGAACTGCACAATGAACATTTCTAAAACACAATGACAGACATTTCCAAATACACTATGAAGAAAAGGAATAACACAATGAAAACAACTAGATGGACAAAATTAAAAAGAAAATTAAAACAAAATAAGAAAAGGAAAAGAAAGAAAAGAAATATACATAAAAGGATGGAAGGAAAAAATCTAAAAAATTGATGTACTCGAACGGCCCAAGCAACAACCCTCGCGCGTAAAAGGAAACCACATATTGAACGCAAGCCATCGATCTTTTCATGTTTCAACTAAAGAGCGCAAACTACTCAAAGTAAATAAAACCGTACTTCCACTAGCTTTTTAGGTTTTTGTGTTTTTTCTTGTTTTCACCCGGTTTTCTTCCTTTCTTTCACCATTTTACTGCTTTGTTTTTTCTTCCTTGCTTTTCATTTATTTTCTTCAGTTTGAATTTTCCTTTTCTGCTCCATTTCTTCAGTCTTTTTTCTTCGGATTTATTTTTCATTTTCTTTTTTATTTTAGTTTATTTTGTTGGTTATCTTTGTTTCGTTTGCTTTTTTATTTCTACACTTTTTGGATATGTCAACAACAACGTTCTAATATACGTTTAATATTTTTTAATACAAATAGAACCTTTTTGAATATATGGTCAACATTTTAATACATATTTTTTTAAATGCAAACATTTTTCTAAATACAATATTAACATTTTTTGAACAAATGGTCAAAAAAATTCCTATACACGTTTAACATTTTCCAAATGCTTGATCAACATTTTACATATAATTGCTCCACATGTTTTTTAAATACTTGATTAACATTTTTAAATAAATGATAAAAGAAACTCATCATGTTTTTAATACATACAAGATGATTTTTAAATACAAGATGAATATTTTTTAAGTGTATGTTGAACATTTTTTGAATTGCACAATGAACATTTCTAAAAAGACAATGACGGACATTTCCAAATACACTATGAAGAAAAGGAATAACACAACGAAAAAAACTAGATGGACAAAATTAAAAAGAAAATTAATACAAAATAAGAAAAGGAAAAGAAAGAAAAGAAACATACATAAAAGGATATAAGGCAAAAATCTTAAAAAATGGTGTACTCGACCGGCCCAAGCAACAACCCTCGTGCGTAAAAGGAAACCGCATATTGAGCGCAAGCCATCGCTCTTTTCATGTTTCAACTAAAGAGCGCAAACTACTCAAAGTAAATATAACCGCACTTCCACTAGCTTTTTAGCTTTTTGTGTTTTTTCTTGTTTTCACCCGGTTTTCTTCCTTTCTTTCTCCGTTTTACTGGTTTGTTTTTTCTTTTTTTCTTGCTTTTCATTTATTTTCTTCTGTTTTAATTTTCCTTTTCTGCTCCATTTCTTCAATCTTTTTTCTTCGGATTTATTATTCATTTTCTTTTTATTTTAGTTTATTTTTTTGGTTATCTTTATTTCGTTCGCTTTTTTATTTCTACACTTTTTGGATATGTCAACAACAATGTTTTAATATATTTTTAATATTTTTTAATACAAATAGAACCTTTTTTAATATATGCTCAACATTTTAATACAGATTTTTTAAATGCAAACATTTTTATAAATACAATATTAACATTTTTTTGAACAAATGGTCAAAAAAGTTCCTATACACGTTTAACATTTTCCAAATGCTTGATCAACATTTTACCTATAATTGTTCCACATGTTGTTTTAAATGCTTGATTAACATTTTTAAATAAATGATAAAAAACTCATCATTTTTTTAGTACATGGTGAACATTCTTTGTACACATTTAACATTTTTCAAATGCTTGATCACCATTTTTCAAATACTTATTCGACATTTTTTGAAATTCTTGATTAACATGTTTATATACATGATCCAAAAAAATTATCATTTTTAATACATGGTCAACTTTTTTTGTATACATATTTAACATTTTTCAAATACTTATTCAACATTTTTTCAAATGCTTGATTAACTTGTTTATATCATGATAAAAAACTCGTCATTATTTTAATACATGGTCAACATTTTTTGTATACACATTTAATAGTTTTGAAATGCGTGATCACCATTTTTTAAATAGTTATTTTTTTCAAATCCTTGATTAACACGTTTATATACATGATAACAAATTACATCATTTTTTAATACATGACCGACATTTTTTCTATACACATTTAATATTTTTTAAACGCTTGATCACCATTTTAAAATACTTATTCAATATTTTTTGAATGCTTGATTAACATGTTTTCAATACATGATCAGATTTTTAATACATTTTTTGTATGCGTGATAAACATTTTTTATATACACATTTAACATTTTTTCAAATGCTTGGTCAACATTTTCTAATTTTTTTACAGAGTTTTTTTGTAATATATATATTTAGATTTTTTTAAAGTATAAATAAAATTGAAATAATAAAGCAAAAAAGGAAACATAATAAAATGTAAAAAAAAAGAAAATAGGAGGCTGTTGTACCCGTGCTCCTGGGCCGGCCCAACTAAGTTTCCCCCGTGAGGGTTTCTACCCCTCTTGCTGAAAGCGAGATATATGGGCGCGCGAAAAAAGGAAAATTGCTTGCTGGGCCGGCCCGGTTGCGCAAGTGCTGACGGCGAGGAAGACTTCTCGCTCGCAACAAGTGAGATAGGCTCGTCATTCTTTGTCGACGATTGATGTGCTACAGAAGCGAAATATGGCGACTCAGAATACTTGTCCTCTCTGTGGAGGGAGAGATTCATGGCGACATGCCCTGCTATCTTGCACAATGTCTAGATGCATCTGGGCTCTCTCAGAGGAAACACTAGTGGCAAA
The DNA here is from genome assembly GCF_018294505.1 of Triticum aestivum. Taxonomy (NCBI): domain Eukaryota; kingdom Viridiplantae; phylum Streptophyta; class Magnoliopsida; order Poales; family Poaceae; genus Triticum; species Triticum aestivum. Next base: position 705,817,673 of record NC_057812.1, on the reverse strand, counting down.
AATGACAGCAAATGAGGAACCACTAAGTGCTAGCTTCACAAGGATGGTGGTCACTTTATGGTCAGTCTGGTAAGCACGCCGTAAAGCAATTTATGAGTTGATCTTCCAAAGTCCACATCAAACCATCTTCTTTGTGAATAATTATATCGGTGAACTTGATCAGCTAGCAAATTTGGCACTCCGGCCGGCCGCGCCAAGGGCAACACCGACGGAAGCCCGGCAATGGCTACCCCCGGAAGCTGATCAGGTTAAGGTGAATGTGGATGGAGCAGTGGCAAGACACAGACGGGGTGGGGCTGTTGCGGCAATCTGCCAGGATGCAGAGGGTCTATACTTGGGATCCTTAGCGGTAGCTTATCATGGGATAATTGACCCAGTGATTTTGGAAACATATGCTTGCAGAGAAGCTCTATCTCTTGCAGGTGATCTTGTGATTCAGAAGTTTGTTGTGGCCTCGGACTGTCTGGGGGTCGTGAAGGACATCTCTAGTGGGACAGGTGGCCCTCATGGAGCTATAGTACATGAAATCATGCAGCGTTTACTAGTTTAGTAATTGTACTTTTATTCACGAGCGTAGGAACTTTAATTTCAAGGCTCATAATCTCGCCAAATTTGCTTGTAATTTAGGCATAGGTAGACATGTTTGGTTGGGCATCCCCCATGACCCTAACCGTGTACCTATGAACATCTTGTTGAATCAATAAAGTGGCGAGAATTCTCAAAAAAAAGTGAGATAGGCTTTTGCGGTGTCTATGCATGCTTTTCCTTGCAATATTTCCCAATGCATATGCGTATGTTAATCAAGACAGTTATTTAATAATACAAGCACAACAATAGTTCGGCGATTGTCTTAGTCCTTGGCATCGATTTTTCTGCATAGATTTCCGTAATAAACATAAGAATATATGGTCCCATTCAAGCCTTAAACAAGGAAGAGAAGAGGATGAGAGAATCCATACAAGAACTAGAATTTTTTTTGTTTCCTAAAAAAACTAGCATGTATTTTTCCATGAGTACACTGTCTCTATTTCAACAAATAACTTAAATTAAATCCATAGTATGCAGATGAGCTATATATACAGTCCACGATTGTATCATCATTAATTAATTTAGATGCATATGCATTCATTGTTTCTGGTTTTTCTACGAACTACTTTAATATCGTAAAACGATGATGAATTCGGGCCTGTTCAGCAACGCTCCAACTCTCAATTTCCATTGACTCCACAGTGGAGCTGAGCTGAACGAGAAAATTCCATGGAGTTCAAATCGGGAAGCTGACTATTCTCCTAGTGCAAATTTGTAGGAGTTGGGGAAGCTGTCTTTTCCTGGCTCTGTGACAATGAAGGAGCTGGAGTTGATCGTTATGACGAGGTGCTGCCACTGCCAAGTGACCTCTGCGTACCGGTTCGATTGATTTCTCGCCCGAACAGGCCATATCAACCCTCTCCATCACGGTCGCCGTACATTTTTAAGGAGAAAAAGGGTGCCGTTGTAGCCTACCGAGATGGGCTTTGCTCGCTTTCCTCTCAAACCAGTTTCAGCCCATCTAAATGAGTTGTCAGCCCATGCCAGCGACGAGAAGCAGGAGCTGCGCAGCCGAACGTTTTCCATCATTGTGAGAAGCTGGAAATCGAAGCTAGGAGTAGAAGTTGAGGAGTTTGGGAAGCTAGGCTGTTGCCGAACAGGCCCGAAGACATATATGCAAGGCAACAACGCTACTTCCATTCCTTCGATTCATATTACACTGTACAATTGATGAGGTGATCATCATTATCATCAATGGAACGATATTAGACCAGTGAGGTGGCCCATCAGCATGTTGGGTCGGGCGGCATAGAGGCGACGACAGACATGGCAAACTAAAGAGGAGAAAGGAGAGATGCCAATCTAGAAGGTTGGAACCAACAGAGCAATCAAATTTGGTCTGTTTTCTTATGGGTGTGGTCGTGTGAGGTATGGTCGAGGGAAGAGAAATCAGCAGAGGAGTCAATTGAAATTTTTGTTGTGGTAAGTTTGTCATGAGGACCATCAGCCAGCCCGATAGCACACCAGAGAAGAAGTCGGGTGGAAGACGACGTACCATCACCACCAACTACTATTTAAAGAATAGTAAGTAAACATTAATATATCTCAACTACAAAAATTCATGGCTAGAAGAGGACGGCATCTAGATACATTACTTATGATGTACTACTACCATGTAAAACACATTCTCTAACAATTTTGTTTGGATCTTTCTTGAACAACCCACACAACAATACAAGTCCAACTCACAAAAGCATAAAGTCTGAAGCTATGATGCCAAACCATTTACGGTCTTCCTTAAGGAAAGGAACATTTAGTACACAAAGCATCATCTATCTCAACAACATGCACCATTTTTATTTGCTTGCAAAGTAACTTTATTAGGATCCAACCAAATCCATAAGCATTAGCCAAAGCGTCACACAATGGCAGAAAAAAGTTATTAAATAAACGGGTGTCACACCCTCGATGCGACTATATCTCCCACGTGTCGAGGCACGACTTAGAGGCATAATCGCATTGAAGGCATATGTCGCAAGTTAGGCAATCTTCACAACATCCCATGAAATATGAATAATAAAGGGGAGATAACATAGTTGGCTTACACTCGCCACGTCAATCAAGTACATAAATAACATTACATCATCCAAACACTCATGGCCCGACTACGGCGCCAAAATAAAAGATAACCCAACATGCGACACGGTCCCATTCACCCCCAACTGGGCACCACTACTGATCATCGGGAAAGGAAACATAGTATCATTGAGAGTCCTCGTCGAACTCCCACTTGAGCTCATACGCGTCTCCTGGAGCGGAATCATCAGGCCATGCATCTGGTGTAATAGTAATCTGTGAGCCACAGGGACTCAGCAATCTCGCACCCTCGCGATCAAGACTATTTAAGCTTATAGGTAAGGCAAGGTAAATATATGTGGAACTGCAGCAAGCGACTAGCAAGTATGGTGGCTAACTTATTCGCAAAAGAGAGCGAGAAGAGGAGGCAAAGCACGAGCAAGAAACTAGAGAACAACCTGCGCAAACATTACTCCAACACCGTGTCCACTTCCCGGACTCCGCCGAGAAGAGGCCATCATGGTAACACACTCAGTTGATTTGTTTTAATTAAGTTAAAGTTCAAGTTATCTACAACCGGACATTAACAAATTCCCATCTGCCCATAACCGCGGGCACGGCTTTCGGAAGTTCAAATCCCTGCAGGGGAGTCCCAACTTAGCCCATGACAAGCTCTCACGGTCAACGAAGGAATAGACCTCCTCCCAAGACATTCCGATCAGACTCGGTATCTCGGTTACTCAAGACACTTCGACAGGTTAAAACAAGACCAGCAACACCGCCCGAATGTGCAGACAAATTCCGATAGGAGCTGCACATATCTCTTTCTCAGGGCACACTCAGATTGTCCAAACTTCCGGTAGGCCAGCCCAGAGTTGCCCCTGGTAGCCACCGGCGGCTGACAGTTTGGACCAACACTCAGAGGAGCACTGGCCGGGGGGGGGGGGTTAAAATAATGATGACCCTTGAGTCTGCAGAACCCAAGAGAAAGAAAAGGCTAGGTGGCAAATGGTAAAACCAAGGTTGGGCATTGCTGGAAAAGCTTTAATCAAGGCGAACTATCAAGGGGTTCCCATTATAACCCAACCGCGTAAGGAACGCAAAATCCGGGAACGTAACACCGATATGACGGAAACTAGGGCGGCAAGAGTGGAACAAAACACTAGGTGAGAGGCCGAGCCTTCCACCCTTTACCAAGTATATAGATGCATTAAGATAGCAAGATAATATAATGATATCCCAACAAGTAAATAAAGGTTCCAACAGGGAACGGCCTTCAATCTTCACCTGCAACTAGCAACGCTATAAGAGGGGCTGAGCAAAGCGGTAACATAGCCAATCAACGGTTTGCTAGGACAAGGTGGGTTAGAGGTTTGACATGGCAATTTGGGAGGCTTGAAAGCAAATGGTAGGCATCGTAGCATTGGCATAGCAAAAAAGCGAGCAAACTAGCATAGCAAAGATAGTAGTGATTTCGAGGGTATGATCATCTTGCCTGCACAGTTGTCAGAGTTGACTGGATCCTCGAAAGAAAACTCAACGGGCTCCTCGTTAGCGAACTCGTCTCCCGGCTCTATCCAAACAAGACAAACAAGCAACAAGAATACAATCAACCACGTGCAAACTCAAACAACGCAATGCAAAGATGGTATGCTATGCGGGATGCGATGCGGGATGCGAAATGCAAGATATGACAGGAAATGCATGAACCTGGACTCGACATGGAAAAACAAGTGTGCCACTTGAAAGATGAATGAAATCGCTTGAAAACGATATAAAGAACGCCGGAATCGGAGTTACGGTTTGGAAATGGCAAGCGATTCAAATATGGCCACGTTCTGCGATTTACAGCAAGTAGGCATCTAAATACAATGAGATGAACATGCTACAACACCTAAACATGACAACAAAATACATGGCAGGGATGCACACAAGATGCTTAACAAAAGTCTAGCACTGAGCTACGGCCAATTCATCCATTAACAGGTTCAAACAAGCATGGCAAAAATGCATATGGCAAACATATTTCAGACTTAGTGAAATTAACACTTGTCTGGAATTTCAGATCAGGTAGCCCTCTTCGGAGCAACAAAACTACATGCTACAGGATCTGAGAATGGCAAAGTAAAGCATGGCATGGAGCTACTCAAAGAGCTTAACAAAAGTCCCTTAGTGACCTTGAGCCAAAAGGGATCAGAGAATACAATTGCAAGCATGTGAACATAGCAAAAACATAATCAGTTTTCAGTCTTAGTGAAAACTGACACATGCTGAAAACAGATATCAAGTAGGCATGTTTACGGGCTCGATGCGCTCACTACAGAGCAAGTCATGGAAAGACAAGCACACACCCATCAAGAAGGCACAAAATGCAATCTAGACATGGCAAGAACAATAGTATAACATGCATGGATCAACTACAACATCACCGGCAAAATTGCAAACAAGTTGATAATCTGCCCAGATTCACAAAGTAACAAAAGTAGAGCTCGATTGACTCAAGCTAGGGTGCTCCATAATTGCAAACAAAGACATGGATGGATAGAGCACTACAATATTAACAAAACTCCCTTACTGATCATCCTCAAAAGAGGCACGGATCACTAGGAAACAACATGAACATATGGCATCATGAGATAAACAGCTCCAAGACTTAGTGAAATCACTAAGTCCCTGAAAACAGAATTAGTGCACCACTTTGCAAGCTTGCACAAGTCACCATACACATCACAAAAATACATGGGTTGCACCTCTAGAAAGATGACAAAACCCTTAACAAAACACATGTAGAGCATCAGGGCATATCATGCACACATTAATCATGGCAAAAATGACAAAAACCTAAATGGAGTAGCAGATCTGACAATAATCTCAAGTAGCCCTCTTCTAACAGCAATTCGGGCATCAAGATGAACTCAAATGAAAATGATGGAATGGAATGAAATGATGTACTCTCCGAGATGAACATTTTGATATGCTATATGCATGAATCAGAGCTACGGATGCAAAGTTACGGAGCCGTGAACATGAGCACTTGGCCTGAAATTTCTGGGACTTAGACGAATTTCACCTAGGGTTTCACTGTTCACCGGATCTAGATCTCGCGCACGCCGACCGAGAATGGCCGGATCCCTCGCCGGAGCGGCGCCGGAGATGGCGAGGAAGAGGCCGGGGTGAGGGAAGGAGACGGCCGGAGCTTGGGGCTCCGGCGGCGAGCTCCGGCGGCGGCTCCGGGGCCCCACAGATCAATACTAATCTTTTCTGCGCACTTTGTCCTCACTCGTGCGCACCGCCGCCGGCCCCACAGATCAATACTAATCTTTTCTGCGCACTTTGTCCTCACTCGTGCGCACCCGGGAGAAACTTCCCGGTCGGTCACCCATCCTGACACTAGTCCAAGCTAAGCACACTTAACTTTGGAGTTCTGTCCGAATGGGCTCCCGGAAAGAAGGAATTCCTTATTGATATGAGTAGTCTATCATCCCTAATAATCCAGGCCATCACATACACCCCCACTCAGAGGAACCGACGTCCTCGTCGGGCCACAGGAACGTTCCCTCTTGGCACAAACGTCTGTGCTTCCAGTCCTGTACATGTGCCATGCCGGGTGCCACGACGGGTCACAAACGTCATGAACAACATGACCACACACCTTTCCACAACCATCCGTGTAACGCGAGGGTCGGCTCTGATACCAACTTGTAATGCCTCGGACACACCCGCCGGTGGTCGTTACTCCTGGTGGGATCTAGACTGGCCTCACAGATCAATACTAGTCTTTTCTATGCACTTTGTCCTCACTCGTGCGCACCCGGGAGAAACTTCCTGGTCGGTCACCCATCCTGACACTACTCCAAGCTAAGCACGCTTAACTTTGGAGTTCTGTCCGAATGGGCTCCCGGAAAGAAGGAATTCCTTATTGATATGAGTAGTCTATCATCCCTAATAATCCAGGCCATCACAACGGGACTCTTATCTCTTCTGTTCATCTTCACCACCGCCAAAACAACATTGATAACATGAAGACCTTATTCCTCCTAGCTCTCCTTTCTCTTGTAGTGAGCACAACCATTGCACAATACAAAGAGGTTGGCGGCAGCTATGAGAACGGTGGCGGAGGGTTTGGTTCTCAAAACTGCCCACCGGAGAAGACGAAGCTGGACGCTTGCAAGGATTATGTGATGGAGCGGTGCTTGGCGGTGAAGGGTTTTTCAATCGCCAGGCTTTTGAAATGGTGGAAGGGCGCCTGTGAACAAGAGGCCCTAGACCAGTGTTACCAGCAACTACGCCCGATAGCAAAGAAGTGCCGTTGTGAGGCCATTTGGAGAGCCGTCCAAGGCAACCTTGGTGGCATCTTTGGTTTTCAGCAAGGCCAGATAACCAAACAAATTCAGAGGGCCATGATGTTGCTGTCCAAATGCAAATTGGATTCCAACTGCAAGTTCGTCGCTACTAATGGCTATTACTAGTGATATAGCCATTATTAGCAACCAATGAACTGTTACATACCATTGGATGTGACAAACAGATGTGGTCATGAATAAAATATACTAACATCTGTGTATGCGTGAATATGAGTTTTTGGTGGTGGTTTGTTGTCATGTTTGAACTCATTTAACAATAAACAAGAATGATTGAGGAGAGGATGAAATGATTCATTCAAAAGAACTATTTTTGTTTGACAAGACTATGCTCCCTTTTTAGTCTGGCATATAGCTAAAAGAAATCAAAATTAGTCACTAACCTGCTGATCAAATCTATAGTTGTGCAGAGCCGCTTCATGTTTCTTTTGCACCATAACCTCAATATAAATATGTTGTCAACATCTGTCCATCCTAACAACTTGCACAATAGCACAAATCTAATTTCACAAAAATGTTTAAATCTAAGGAAGTGAATCTAGCTCACTTGGTTAGGAGAGTGGATGTAGGACCCCGGCATCTCGGCTTAAGTATTCACGGATCCAAATTGGGTCCTATATACCATAGAGGTGACCTTTACAATTTGTTTTAACAATTAAATGTGGAACATCCAGGCATGAACTAAACAATTCTAAACATAAGATGAAAAGAAACCAAGCCTAGTATAGGACGTCTTCTCAATTCTTTAAATTTTGTACAGGGAATCTTGATGCATTACTTTTTGTGTACAGCTACTTTAAGACACAATATCTATCAAAAAATTACACACATTCTAATTTTGTTTGGATAAATATCTAACAGTTTGGTCCTCATCCATCTTGAACAACCAGTGGAACACTACAAATTCATTTTCACAAAAGCTTAAAGTTTGAAGCCAACAACTTGTGCCTTTTCTGCGTCCTTGGAAAATACATTTTGTCTGGTTTCTATAACTAAATTAGCAAATCAGTACACAAGAGGGGGGGGGGGGGGTAGTGTCACCTCATCTTTACATAAAGAGAGGCCTAATCTAATGTGTGCATCTTCATGATTACCAAAACACCATGGACACAACTAAAAACATTCTACTTCCTACGGTTCTCCTTACTCTCATAGTGACGGTGAGCACCACTTTCATTGTCATTCAACACATAACTTGGTCATGGGTAACAAGCAACATCACAGATGTTGTATCACAAAATAATACTCCCTCCGACTCCAAATAAGTGTCTCGCAACTTTGTACTAAAATTAGTACAAAGTTAAGACACTTATTTTGGGACTGAGCGAGTAATGAAAATAAGAACTACTAGGAGGCATGAACATCATGATAGGAAATATAATACAAAACAAAAAACATGGATTGATATTTGAAAAAAAACATGGATAGAAGAGGCCGGACGTCATCCTGATGAACCACTACTTATTGTGGTGTACAATGTCTAACAAACTCGGTACAAACTACGAACATCTTGATCTTTCCTTCATAGCGGTACTAGTTATACTTCACAAAAGAAAGAAACATGAAGCTTCATGCCATATGTTTCTTTGGTGTGCTACAAAACTAAAAGCAGGCGAGGACATGCCACACATCGCTCCTAATGGTGCAGTACACGAAACATCATCGATTTTGTGTACCACATGATTCTTAATGTAGTCAAAGCAAAAGCATTGTGATGCAGCAGCTTCAACTAAGTAGAGTGTTACTGCTTCCTTTTGCTTAATCTACAAGTCTCTATAGTGCTTGTGTGGCCTCCTTTTCTATCTGCCCTGGTCGATGGGGAGAGATAGAAAAGAAAGGTACTAGACGCCACACAAAAAAAATGAATCAAGAGCAGCAGCGCTGCTTGTTCCCCTCTTCTCTGTTTTTGATGTGCGCCTCTTAGATTTGCTGATGGTGTTGCTAATCCCCTACATCATATTGCCGTCTGGAAGAGGACAACATCCAAATGAACTACTTATCATGTGCCACTACCTTGTAAAAAAAATCCCTAACAATTTGATCTAGATCCTTCTGTAGCTAACAACTAAAACAACATTACAAGTTCAAACGCATAAAGTCTAAAGTTTTGGTACAACATTACTTCTGGTCTATCTTGAGAAAAGAAATGGGCGGTAACACCATCTACGACAACTTGGATACTTGTGTGCAGTAGCAAATTAAGTCACTTCGATTAGTATCCGAACTAAATTTGTAAGCACTAAAGCAGCATATGATGAACACTCATTTTCTAGGCTTTGAAATTGGATGTGAGACGTGACTCAGGCAGCCGCCTCCTCCCCAACTAGGGTTCCTCTGCCTCCCATCGGCACCGTCACTGGTCCGCCTCGTCTCCAGTGGCCTTGGGGTCATGGGAGCGCGGCGGATCCCGGCCCTTGCCGGTGAGAGGGCTCCGTTTTTAGATGTGTATTTGGGATTTGTTAGGGTTTGTGTCTAACTCAGGAAGGCGAGACGGTGGCGGCTCCCTGAAGATGGAATAAGGTTCTCCCCGCCTAGCCCCTGTTCTGGTGGCGCGTTTAGCATCGTCGGTGGGCGTGTGGATGTGTGTCTCCGGCGGATCTGTCCTTGATGGATTTGCTCGGATCTGTTCATCGTTCGTCTACGTTCGTGTGTTTTCAGGTTAGATCCTTCCGATCTACGCTACTCTTTATGGGTGGCGGTTGCTGTTCTGGTGCGCTGGTCTTATGGGGCCTTAGCACGACGACTTCCCGACTGTCTACTACAACAAGTTTTGCCCGGATCCCGTAATGGAGGGGCGATGACGGCGACGCGCCTTCGGCTCGCTTCAATGCTTGTAGTGATCGCTAGGTGGTCTACGGATCTGGATGTAATTTTTATTATTTTTGGTGTTTGTTGTATCGCCATGATTGAAGATGAATAGATTAGAATTTCCCCCCGCAAAAAGGCAGCATATGATGGCTCAAGGAAAATCTGTCACTTCATCCATAAATAGGGAGGGGGGGGTCTCATCTCATCTATTTGTCTTCATCAACCACCACTGTCAAACAACATTGACACCATGAAGACATTCTTCCACATATATGTCCTTGCTCCGGTAGCAAGCACCCTTCGCACAATATACGACGGTCGGGTATGCCGACATTCAGGACACAGGTGGAGTGTCCTGATTTATGTGTGCACGCGCATGATTTGTGCGTCCGTTAGTTCATTTTTAACAAAAATATAATTAAATGGGGTTTGAGCTTTAAACAAGAAGAGTACAAATCAGAGTTCCAATCCAGGGTCGTCTGCGGGACAATCCAAGGTCATCTCAGTGGCTTCTTAGGCTCTTAGCAAGTCAGGTGATCAAAGAGATGCAGCTGGCAAGGAGCCTGCCCTCTATGCAACATGTACCCAAGATACCTCAACATCCCTACCATAGGTGATCAAAGGGATGCAGATGGCCAGGAACCCGCCCTCTGTGCAACATGTACCCAACAACAACCTAGTAGGACAGTCGGGCCAGTAATTAACAGGTGCGTTCCAGGTGGCTATATACAACAAATCTAACTGCCATAAACGTCTAGATTAGAAAAAATGGATGGCCAGAAATGCTAAGGCCGTGACACCACAGGAATCAGGCAGTTTGCCATCAGGCAAGTATAGACGGCAAAGGCAGGATTACAGACATCAAAGATTTTGTCGTCAGCTGGCTAACGACAAAGATTGTCTGCAAACCCTTAATCAGCAAAGAGTACTTTGCCGTCAGAGGGTAGGGATTTGATGCAGTTTTACTGTCCTAAATAGGTTGAGTCCACCTACATTTGTGCACTCTAGAGAAAATATATAAGGTAGGATTAACACCCACCTTTAAAGTTTAGAAACCGTAGAGGTGCAAAAGTGCTCATTAGATGCAGAAAGTGAGTTTCATTTTTGCAACACCTTGTGACATGAGAGATGGCTCAAATAACGAACATGCATGTACACAACCATCTGAGAATGATCACAAATGATGCGTGTGACATGGCATCAAATAACAATAACATTATATGAGACGAAATATGAACATAACAACAATAAATAGACCATAAGCGTGTGTGCTTATGAGCGTCTACGTCTGTATTGTGTTTCTAAAAAAAGAACATAAGCATAACCATGTTCTCAAAGCACATAACACATAGTCTGACTAGGGGTGGAAAGTTGCAGTGCATAATCTGGAATAGCCGATATTTTTCATCCAAGAAAATGACTATTCGTATCTGAAACATTTGCATCCAATTAGAAAAAACATCCGCATCTGAACTAAAATAAAAATAGAAATAGATTTCCTGGTTTATTTTACAAACAAATACAAATACGGTACAAATACAAATATGATACTCCCTTCGAACTATATTAGTTGTTGTACTAAATCAGTGATAATTAATATGGAGCGGAGGCAGTATGTCATTTTGACACAAATATGGACATGGAAGTGGACATATCCGTATCCGAATAAAATTTCATGAGCTATAATTTGTGGAGTTCTAGCCTCAGCCCTCAATACGACAATTATCCAACATAAAAGCCTAATAAGTTGTCTGATTTTTTTGTATAATTAAACTTAGTGATTACTATGCATTGTTGTAGTATTTATTCATAATCTTGTCTATGATTGACTTATTATATGTTGCATGTTGATTATTTTATGTCATCTGGCTATTCTATTATTTTCTTTAACTAATATGTCACTATTAACTGTATCCGCTCGGAATCGAGTAAACATATCATCCGCATTTGTATTCAAGAATATTCATACTCACATTCGTATTGTTTTGAAAATATGAAAACGGAGCTGGTAAGAGCACTATCCGACCTGTTTTCACCCCCAAGTCTCACACACAATTAAGGTAGTCACAGACACCATAAAATATAGGCCTCACGAACGAAGAACGGCCTTGGCGAAACGCACGAACAACTTCTAGTTACTTTTTTTTCTTGAGTTGGACCACTTCTAATTACTCTCGTGTAAAGCAAAATCCCTAATCAATTTGCATAACACTATAGGTTCATTTTCATTGTCACAAAAGAAATCAGTCGTTTCTTTTTGCCATCATGGTCAAATTTTCCATAAGCATGGGTACTGTTCTGTCCTGTGAGGCTTTAACACGACGACTTTCGGTTGTCTGCTACAACAAGTTTGGTGCGGCTTTGGTGAGGGAGGGCGAGGATGATGACACGCCTTCGATTCGCTCAAATGCTTGTAGTCATCGCTAAATGATCTATGGACATGGATGCATTTCATTATGTGTTCTTTGTATGATGAATAGATCATACCTCTAAAAAAATAGAGTTGATTGAAAGTTTTGTCAAAAGAAGCTTAAATTTTCTATTTTCACAAATGCAATGGTTTCTCTGAGTTGGTCCATGCTGTCAATGACGCGGGCGTTTAGTGCGTGTCTCGTAGCTTACGTGTCAGCATAGAGAGGCCCCACATCATTGGAGCCTACACCACGAGTCAAAAAATAAGCTTTGTTTTTTCCTCCTCTGTTCCGGCGGGGCGAGGCGGCGATGGCGCGGTGGGCCGGTGGTCGGCGCTCGCGGCGAGCACGCTAATCCAGCGCTTCGCGGGGTGGCAGCGGGGCCGTACCGGGAAAAATGGAGGCCCGGTGCGAAGTCAGAAAATGGGCCCTCGGCATAGCAAGTGACGATGAGGAAAACAAGATCTAATTGTTATTATTATTAGGATTATATATCACGTTGGTACAGAATACAATCTTCTGAATAACATTTAGAGATTTTTAGAAGAAAGGTTTGGTTCTTTAACAACAAACCTATCAAGACCACCTTTTAGAGATTCAGTGAGTATCTTTTTTTCTGACGTTTTTCATATCCTGACTAGCACTTCCTAATTCTAGAGGACATTGCAGAAAGTAAAATAAGCGACACACATGAACTAAAAAATGAACCTGCGGTCAAAAAAGAATGAAACAAAAGAACCTGTCTTCGATCGATGTGAGAAGAAGATCAGGGGGAGGAGATGCGTGTTGCTTTGGCGATCAAGAACTCGCAACCTCATCCGGCCCGCTGAGCGCTTGGATCTCTGTGACGAGCAGGGCCTCTAGGGATCCAGGCTCCACTTGATTCTAACACACACAGGTCGCAGGGCCGGCAAGGTGGCAACTGGAAACGAAGGAGGTCGAGTGAAAGACTGATTTGCAGGTCTGATGATTCGAGATGAATAGAACACCAACCAAATAAATAGATGGGGATTGGAAGTGATACGTTACCTATTCCACAGCTCATTGCAACGGATAATTTGGGGAAATCGTGAAAAATTAATAGTTGAGGGATTTGGAGCAGAAAGTTGGCTAGTGAAGGACTGGAGATTGATTTAATTTAGCAGGGAAAGAGGAACAACGGCGGCGTTGTGAAGAAGACGAAGAGAGAATGGTAATAGAGAGAGAGGCGTGCGTGAGAAGAGGGCCCAAGAGGAACGACCAACAGCGGTGGCGTTGTAATTTACTACTCTTGGGAACACAAGTTGAGAGTTAGCTCAGTTAATTCATTATGGGGCCCGCAGGCATGCTACAACCTGTTTTGTGCTAATTACTAAGAATACTAGTACTAAGTATATAGGATATAATTATCGTAGGAATAGGAATCTTGTAGGAAATGAGATGACATGTATCTTAAATCCTATGAGTAGGAATAGGAAACAAGATGTCATTTGGTTGACACCAAAGGAATTTTTCCATTGAGTCTAGGCTCATTTTATTTTTCTATGAAATGTGGAGGATAGGAACCAATCCTATGTAGGAATAGGAATCCATTCCTATGAACCAAAGGGCTCTAAAGAAAAAAAATCCTATAAAAATCCTATCCTCTAGAATTCCTATGAAATTCCTACAAACCAAAGGAGCCCAATAGGGTTTGTGGTTCGTTTATACATTGCTTACTTTTTTTTTGAGGCAAGTTTATACATTGCTTACTGGGATAGGAGTGGATGGCTCGCTCACACGGTCGCTCACATGGTCGCTGTCAGTATAGCCAGCGAGCGACATGTTGTTGTACTAGTACGTGAATGCTTTCTTCTCTGTTGAATTTTTGGCATTTTGTGCATTTTTTCTTGCTCACTCTATATAAAAAAATCAGTATAATTTTCGGTAATATATAATAATAATTTTACATGCATATTTTTTATAAATTTGTCCGGATATTCTAGGAAGGCGCATATTTAAAAAATATATGTTCACGTGGTTTTAAGATGTGTTCACATTTTTCAAAATTTCATGTAATTTTAAAATGTTTTCGTGCGATTAAAATAATTCTCATGTAACTTTAATAAGTTTTCAAATATTTTTAGAAAATTATTCATGTAATTATGAAAGTGATCACACATTTAAGAAACCTATAAACTTTAAAGACATACTTTTTGAATCTTAAAATTTTAAAGTGTACGCATACTTACTTTTAGGAAACATTCATGCGATTTCAAAATTACGCGATGAACTTACTGGAATACGCGATGCATATTTTTATAATATAAATTGTCAAAATTAAATATAATAAGCATATTTTTCAAATACAGATTGAACAAATTTTGAAATATGTGGCACACATTTTTAATGTGCAAAGAACATTTTAAAAATACAACATGATTTTTAAATACAAGATGAATATTTTTAATTGCATGGTGAACATTTTTTGAACTGCACAATGAACATTTCTAAAACACAATGACGGACATTTCCAAATACACTATGAAGAAAAGGAATAACACAATGAAAACAACTAGATGGACAAAATTAAAAAGAAAATTAAAACAAAATAAGAAAAGGAAAAGAAAGAAAAGAAACATACATAAAAGGATGGAAGGAAAAAATCTAAAAAATTGATGTACTCGAACGGCCCAAGCAACAACCCTCGCGCATAAAAGGAAACCACATATTGAACGCAAGCCATCGATCTTTTCATGTTTCAACTAAAGAGCGCAAACTACTCAAAGTAAATAAAACCGTACTTCCACTAGCTTTTTAGGTTTTTGTGTTTTTTCTTGTTTTCACCCGGTTTTCTTCCTTTCTTTCACCATTTTACTGCTTTGTTTTTTCTTCCTTGCTTTTCATTTATTTTCTTCAGTTTGAATTTTCCTTTTCTGCTCCATTTCTTCTGTCTTTTTTCTTCGGATTTATTTTTCATTTTCTTTTTATTTTAGTTTATTTTGTTGGTTATCTTTGTTTCGTTTGCTTTTTGATTTCTACACTTTTTGGATATGTCAACAACAACGTTCTAATATACGTTTAATATTTTTTAATACAAATAGAACCTTTTTGAATATATGGTCAACATTTTAATACATATTTTTTTAAATGCAAACATTTTTCTAAATAAAATATTAACATTTTTTGAACAAATGGTCAAAAAAATTCCTATACACGTTTAACATTTTCCAAATGCTTGATCAACATTTTACATATAATTGCTCCACATGTTTTTTAAATGCTTGATTAACATTTTTAAATAAATGATAAAAAAACTCATCATGTTTTTAATACATACAAGATGATTTTCAAATAAAAGATGAATATTTTTTAAGTGTATGTTGAACATTTTTTGAACTGCACAATGAACATTTCTAAAAAGACAATGGCGGACATTTCCAAATACACTATGAAGAAAAGGAATAACACAACGAAAAAAACAAGATGGACAAAATTAAAAAGAAAATTAATAAAAAATAAGAAAAGGAAAAGAAAGAAAAGAAACATACATAAAAGGATATAAGGCAAAAATCTAAAAAAATGGTGTACTCGACCGGCCCAAGCAACAACCCTCGTGCGTAAAAGGAAACCGCATATTGAGCGCAAGCCATCGCTCTTTTCATGTTTCAACTAAAGAGCGCAAACTACTCAAAGTAAATATAACCGCACTTCCACTAGCTTTTTAGCTTTTTGTGTTTTTTCTTGTTTTCACCCGGTTTTCTTCCTTTCTTTCTCTATTTTACTGGTTTGTTTTTTCTGTTTTTCTTGCTTTTCATTTATTTTCTTCTGTTTTAATTTTCCTTTTCTGCTCCATTTCTTCAATCTTTTTTCTTCGGATTTATTTTTCATTTTATTTTTATTTTAGTTTATTTTTTTGGTTATCTTTGTTTCGTTCGCTTTTTTATTTCTACACTTTTTGGATATGTCAACAACAATGTTTTAATATACGTTTAATATTTTTTAATACAAATAGAACCTTTTTTAATATATGCTCAACATTTTAATACATATTTTTTAAATGCAAACATTTTTATAAATACAATATTAACATTTTTTTGAACAAATGGTCAAAAAAGTTCCTATACACGTTTAACATTTTCCAAATGCTTCATCAACATTTTACCTATAATTGTTCCACATGTTGTTTTAAATGCTTGATTAACATTTTTAAATAAATGATAAAAAACTCATCATTTTTTTAGTACATGGTGAATATTCTTTATACACATTTAACATTTTTCAAATGCTTGACCACCATTTTTCAAAAACTTATTCGACATTTTTTGAAATTCTTGATTAACATGTTTATATACATGATCCAAAAAAAATATCATTTTTAATACATGGTCAACTTTTTTTTTATACATATTTAACATTTTTCAAATACTTATTCAACATTTTTTCAAATGCTTGATTAACTTGTTTATATCATGATAAAAAACTCGTCATTATTTTAATACATGGTCAACATTTTTTGTATACACATTTAATAGTTTTGAAATGCATGATCACCATTTTTTAAATAGTTATTTTTTTTCAAATCCTTGATTAACACATTTATATACATGATAACAAATTACATCATTTTTTAATACATGACCGACATTTTTTCTATACACATTTAATATTTTTAAACGCTTGATCACCATTTTAAAATACTTATTCAACATTTTTTGAATGCTTGATTAACATGTTTTCAATACATGATCAGATGTTTAATACATTTTTTGTATGCGTGATAAACATTTTTTCTATACACATTTAACATTTTTTCAAATGCTTGGTCAACATTTTCTAATTTTTTTACAGAGTTTTTTTGTAATATATATATTTAGATTTTTTTAAAGTATAAATAAAATTGAAATAATAAAGCAAAAAATGAAACATAATAAAATGTAAAAAAAAAGAAAATAGGAGGCTGTTGTACCCGTGCTCCTGGGCCGGCCCAACTAAGTTTCCCCCGTGAGGGTTTCTACCCCTCTCGCTGAAAGCGAGACATATGGGCGCGCGAAAAAAAGGAAAATTGCTTGCTGGGCCGGCCCGGTTGCGCAAGTGCTGACGGCGAGGAAGACTTCTCGCTTGCAACAAGTGAGATAGGCTCGTCATTCTTTGCCGACGATTGATGTGCTACAGAAGCGAAATATGGCGACTCAGAATACTTGTCCTCTCTATGGAGGGAGAGATTCATGGCGACATGCCCTGCTATCTTGCACAATGTCTAGATGCATCTGGGCTGTCTCAGAGGAAACACTAGTGGCAAAAATGACAGCAAATGAGGAACCACTAAGTGCTAGCTTCACAAGGATGGTGGTCACTTTATGGTCAGTCTGGTAAGCACGCCGTAAAGCAATTTATGAGTTGATCTTCCAAAGTCCACATCAAACCATCTTCTTTGTGAATAATTATATCGGTGAACTTGATCAGCTAGCAAATTTGGCACTCCGGCCGGCCGCGCCAAGGGCAACACCGACGGAAGCCCGGCAGTGGCTACCCCCGGAAGCTGATCAGGTTAAGGTGAATGTGGATGGCGCAGTGGCAAGACACAGACGGGGTGGGGCTGTTGCGGCAATCTGCCATGATGCAGAGGGTCTATACTTGGGATCCTCGGCGGTAGCTTATCATGGGATAATTGACCCAGTGATTTTGGAAACATATGCTTGCAGAGAAGCTCTATCTCTTGCAGGTGATCTTGTGATTCAGAAGTTTGTTGTGGCCTCGGACTGTCTGGGGGTCGTGAAGGACATCTCTAGTGGGACAGGTGACCCTCATGGAGCTATAGTACATGAAATCATGCAGCGTTTACTAGTTTACTAATTGTACTTTTATTCACGAGCGTAGGAACTTTAATTTCAAGGCTCATAATCTCGCCAAATTTGCTTGTAATTTAGGCATAGGTAGACATGTTTGGTTGGGCATCCCCCATGACCCTAACCGTGTACCTATGAACATCTTGTTGAATCAATAAAGTGGCGAGAATTCTCAAAAAAAAGTGAGATAGGCTTTTGTGGTGTCTATGCATGCTTTTCCTTGCAATATTTCCCAATGCATATGCGTATGTTAATCAAGACAGTTATTTAACAATACAACCACAACAATAGTTCGGCGATTGTCTTAGTCCTTGGCATCGATTTTTCTGCATAGATTTCCGTAATAAACATAAGAATATATGGTCCCATTCAAGCCTTAAACAAGGAAGAGAAGAGGATGAGAGAATCCATACAAGAACTAGTATTTTTTTTGTTTCCTAAAAAAACTAGCATGTATTTTTCCATGAGTACACTGTCTCTATTTCAACAAATAACTTAAATTAAATCCATAGTATGATGAGCTATATATACAGTCCACGATTGTATCATCATTAATTAATTTAGATGCATATGCATTTATTGTTTCTGGTTTTTCTATGAACTACTTTAATATCGTAAAACGATGATGAATTCGGGCCTGTTCAGCAACGCTCCAACTCTCAATTTCCATTGACTCCATAGTGGAGCTGAGCTGAACGAGAAAATTCCATGGAGTTCAAATTGGGAAGCTGACTATTCTCCTAGTGCAAATTTGTAGGAGTTGGGGATGCTGTCTTTTCCTGGCTCTGTGACAATGAAGGAGCTGGAGTTGATCGTTATTACGAGGTGCTGCCACCGCCAAGTGACCTCTGCGTACCGGTTCGATTGATTTCTCGCCCGAACAGGCCATATCACCCTTCTCCATCACGGTCGCCGTACATTTTTAAGGAGAAAAAGGGTGCCGTTGTAGCCTACCGAGATGGGCTTTGCTCGCTTTCCTCTCAAACCAGTTTCAGCCCATCTAAATGAGTTGTCAGCCCATGCCAGCGACGAGAAGCAGGAGCTGCGCAGCCGAACGTTTTCCATCATTGTGAGAAGGTGGAAATCGAAGCTAGGAGTAGAAGTTGAGGAGTTTGGGAAGCTAGGCTGTTGCCGAACAGGCCCGAAGACATATATGCAAGGCAACAACGCTACTTCCATTCCTTCGATTCATATTAGACTGTACAATTGATGAGGTGATCATCATTATCATCAATGGAACGATATTAGACCAGTGAGGTGGCCCATCAGCATGTTGGGTCGGGCGGCATAGAGGCGACGGCAGACATGGCAAACTAAAGAGGAGAAAGGAGAGATGCCAATCTAGAAGGTTGGAACCAACAGAGCAATCAAATTTGGTCTGTTTTCTTATGGGTGTGGTCGTGTGAGGTATGGTCGAGGGAAGAGAAATCAGCAGAGGAGTCAATTGAAATTTTTGTTGCGGTAAGTTTGTCATGAGGACCATCAGCCAGCCCGATAGCACATCAGAGAAGAAGTGGGGTGGAAGACGACGTACCATCACCACCAACTACTGTTTAAAGAATAGTAAGTAAATATTAATATATCTCACCTACAAAAATTCATGGCTAGAAGAGGACGACATCTAGATACATTACTTATGATGTACTACTACCATGCAAAACACATTCTCTAACAATTTTGTTTGGATCTTTCTTGAACAACCCACACAACAATACAAGTCCAACTCACAAAAGCATAAAGTCTGAAGCTATGATGCCAAACCATTTACGGTCTTCCTTAAGGAAAGGAACATTTAGTACACAAAGCATCATCTATCTCAACAACATGCACCATTTTTATTTGCTTGCAAAGTAACTTTATTAGGATCCAACCAAATCCATAAGCATTAGCCAAAGCGTCACACAATGGCAGAAAAAAGTTATTAAATAAACGGGTGTCACACCCTCGATGCGACTATATCTCCCACGTGTCGAGGCACAACTTAGAGGCATAATCGCATTGAAGGCATATGTCGCAAGTTAGGCAATCTTCACAATATCCCATGAAATATGAATAATAAAGGGGAGATAACATAGTTGGCTTACACTCGCCACGTCAATCAAGTACATAAATAACATTACATCATCCAAACACTCATGGCCCGACTACGGCGCCAAAATAAAAGATAACCCAACATGCGACACGGTCCCATTCACCCCCAACTGGGCACCACTACTGATCATCGGGAAAGGAAACATAGTATCGTTGAGAGTCCTCGTCGAACTCCCACTTGAGCTCACACGCGTCTCCTGGAGCGGAATCATCAGGCCCTGCATCTGGTGTAATAGTAATCTGTGAGCCACAGGGACTCAGCAATCTCGCACCCTCGCGATCAAGACTATTTAAGCTTATAGGTAAGGCAACGTAAATATATGTGGAACTGCAGCAAGCGACCAGCAAGTATGGTGGCTAACTTATTCGCAAAAGAGAGCGAGAAGAGGAGGCAAAGCATGAGCGAGAAACTAGAGAACAACCTGCGCAAACATTACTCCAACACCGTGTCCACTTCCCGGACTCCGCCGAGAAGAGGCCATCATGGTAACACACTCAGTTGATTCGTTTTAATTAAGTTAAAGTTCAAGTTATCTACAACTGGACATTAACAAATTTCCATCTGCCCATAACCGCGGGCACGGCTTTCAAAAGTTCAAATCCCTGCAGGGGAGTCCCAACTTAGCCCATGACAAGCTCTCACGGTCAACGAAGGAATAGACCTCCTCCCAAGACGTTCCGATCAGACTCGGTATCTCGGTTACTCAAGACACTTCGACAGGTTAAAACAAGACCAGCAACACCGCCCGAATGTGCAGACAAATTCCGATAGGAGCTGCACATATCTCTTTCTCAGGGCACACTCAGATTGTCCAAACTTCCGGTAGGCCAGCCCAGAGTTGCCCCTGGTAGCCACCGGCGGCTGACAGTTTGGATCAACACTCAGAGGAGCACTGGCCCGGGGGGGGGGGTTAAAATAATGATGACCCTTGAGTCTGCAGAACCCAAGAGAAAGAAAAGGCTAGGTGGCAAATGGTAAAACCAAGGTTGGGCATTGCTGGAAAAGCTTTAATCAAGGCGAACTATCAAGGGGTTCCCATTATAACCCAACCGCGTAAGGAACGCAAAATCCGGGAACATAACACCGATATGACGGAAACTAGGGCGGCAAGAGTGGAACAAAACACTAGGCGAGAGGCCGAGCCTTCCACCCTTTACCAAGTATATAGATGCATTAAGATAGCAAGATAATATAATGATATCCCAACAAGTAAATAAAGGTTCCAACAGGGAACGACCTTCAATCTTCACCTGCAACTAGCAACGCTATAAGAGGGGCTGAGCAAAGCGGTAACATAGCCAATCAACGGTTTGCTAGGACAAGGTGGGTTAGAGGTTTGACATGGCAATTTGGGAGGCTTGAAAGCAAATGGTAGGCATCGTAGCATTGGCATAGCAAAAGAGCGAGCAAACTAGCATAGCAAAGATAGTAGTGATTTCGAGGGTATGATCATCTTGCCTGCACAGTTGTCAGAGTTGACTGGATCCTCGAAAGCAAACTCAACGGGCTTCTCGTTAGCGAACTCGTCTCCCGGCTCTACCCAAACAAGACAAACAAGCAACAAGGATACAATCAACCACGTGCAAACTCAAACAACGCAATGCAAAGATGGTATGCTATGCGGGATGCGATGCGGGATGCGAAATGCAAGATATGACAGGAAATGCATGAACCTGGACTCAACTTGGAAAAACAAGTGTGCCACTGGAAAGATGAGATGAAATCGCTTGAAAACAATATAAAGAACGCCGGAATCGGAGTTACGGATTGGAAATGGCAAGCGATTCAAATATGACCACGTTCTGCGATTTACAGCAAGTAGGCATCTAAATACAATGAGATGAACATGCTACAACACCTAAACATGACAACAAAATACATGGCAGGGATGCACACAAGATGCTTAACAAAAGTCTAGCACTGAGCTACGGCCAATTCATCCATTAACAGATTCAAACAAGCATGGCAAAAATGCATATGGCAAACATATTTCAGACTTAGTGAAATTAACACTTGTCTGGAATTTCAGATCAGGTAGCCTTCTTCGGAGCAACAAAACTACATGCTACAAGATCTGAGAATGACAAAGTAAAGCATGGCATGGAGGTACTCAAAGAGCTTAACAAAAGTCCCTTAGTGACCTCGAGCCAAAAGGGATCAGAAAATACAATTGCAAGCATGTGAACATAGCAAAAACATAATCAGTTTTCAGTCTTAGTGAAAACTGACACATGCTGAAAACGGATATCAAGTAGGCATGTTTACGAGCTCGATGCACTCACTACAGAGCAAGTCATGGAAACACAAGCACACACCCATCAAGAAGGCACAAAATGCAATCTAGACATGGCAAGAACAATAGCATAGCATGCATGGATCAACTACAACATCACCGGCAAAATTGCAAACAAGTTGACAATCTGCCCAGATTCACAAAGTAACAAAAGTAGAGTTCGATTGACTCAAGCTAGGGTGCTCCATAATTGCAAACAAAGACATGTATGGATAGAGCACTACAATATTAACAAAACTCCCTTACTGATCATCCTTAAAAGAGGCACGGATCACTAGGAAACAACATGAACATATGGCATCATGAGATAAACAGCTCCAGGACTTGGTGAAATCACTAAGTCCCTGAAAACAGAATTAGTGCACCACTTTGCAAGCTTGCACAAGTCACCACATACATCACAAAAATACATGGGTTGCACCTCTGGAAAGATGACAAACCCTTAACAAAACACATGTAGAGCATCAGGGCATATCATGCACACATTAATCATGGCAAAAATGACAAAAACCTAAATGGAGTAGCAGATCTGACAATAATCTCAAGTAGCCCTCTTCTAACAGCAATTCGGACATCAAGATGAACTCAAATGAAAATGATGCAATGGAATGAAATGATGAACTCTCTGAGATAAACATTTTGATATGCTATATGCATGAATCAGAGCTACGGATGCAAAGTTACGGAGCCGTGAACATGAGCACTTGGCCTGAAATTTCTGGGACTTAGACGAATTTCACCTAGGGTTTCACTGTTCACCGGATCTAGATCTCGCGCACGCCGACCGAGAATGGCCGGATCCCTCGTCGGAGCGGCGCCGGAGATGGCGAGGAAGAGGCCGAGGTGAGGGAAGGAGACGGCCGGAGCTTGGGGCGACGGCGGCGAGCTCCGGCGGCGGCTCCGGGGCCCCACAGATCAATACTAATCTTTTCTGCGCACTTTGTCCTCACTCGTGCGCATCCGGGAGAAACTTCCCGGTCGGTCACCCATCCTGACGCTACTCCAAGCTAAGCACGCTTAACTTTGGAGTTCTGTCCGAATGGGCTCCCGGAAAGAAGGAATTCCTTATTGATATGAGTAGTCTATCATCCCTAATAATCCAGGCCATCACATACACCCCCACTCAGAGGAACCGACGTCCTCGTCGGGCCACAGGAACGTTCCCTCTTGGCACAAACGTTTGTGCTTCCAGTCCGGTACATGTGCCATGCCGGGTGCCACGACGGGTCACAAACGTCATGAACAACATGACCACACACCTGTCCACAACCATCCGTGTAACGCGAGGGTCGGCTCTGATACCAACTTGTAACGCCCCGGACACACCCGCCGGTGGTCGTTACTCCTGGCGGGATCTAGACTGGCCCCACAGATCAATACTAGTCTTTTCTGCGCACTTTGTCCTCACTCGTGCGGACCCGAGAGAAACTTCCTGGTCGGTCACCCATCCTGACACTACTCCAAGCTAAGCACGCTTAACTTTGGAGTTCTGTCCGAATGGGCTCCCGGAAAGAAGGAATTCCTTATTGATATGAGTAGTCTATCATCCCTATTAATCCAGGCCATCACAACGGGACTCTTATCTCTTCTGTTCATCTTCACCACCGCCAAAACAACATTGATAACATGAAGACCTTATTCCTCCTATCTCTCCTTTCTCTTGTAGTGAGCACAACCATTGCGCAATACAAAGAGGTTGGCGGCAGCTATGAGAACGGTGGCGGAGGGTTTGGTTCTCAAAACTGCCCACCGGAGAAGACGAAGCTGGACTCTTGCAAGGATTATGTGATGGAGCGGTGCTTGGCGGTGAAGGGTTTTTCAACCACCAGGCTTTTGAAATGGTGGAAGGGCGCCTGTGAACAAGAGGCCCTAGACCAGTGTTGCCAGCAACTACGCCCGATAGCAAAGAAGTGCCGTTGTGAGGCCATTTGGAGAGCCGTCCAAGGCAACCTTGGTGGCATCTTTGGTTTTCAGCAAGGCCAGATAACCAAACAAATTCAGAGGGCCATGATGTTGCCGTCCAAATGCAAATTGGATTCCAACTTCAAGTTCGTCGCTACTAATGGCTATTACTAGTGATATAGCCATTATTAGCGACCAATGAACTGTCACATACCATTGGATGTGACAAATAGATGTGGTCATGAATAAAATATACTAACATCTGTGTATGCGTGAATATGAGTTTTTGGTGGTGGTTCGTTGTCATGTTTGAACTCATTTAACAATAAACAAGAATGATTGAGGAGAGGATGAAATGATTCATTCAAAAGAACTATTTTTGTTTGACAAGACTATGCTCCCTTTTTAGTCTGGCATATAGCTAAAAGAAATCAATATTAGTCACTAACGTGCTGATCAAATCTATAGTTGTGCAGAGCCGCTTCATGTTTCTTTTGCACCATAACCTCAATATAAATACGTTGTCAACATCTGTCCATCCTAACAACTTGCACAATAGCACAAATCTAATTTCACAAAAATGTTTAAATCTAAGGAAGTGAATCTAGCTCACTTGGTTAGGAGAGTGGATGTAGGACCCCGGCATCTCGGCTTAAGTATTCACGGATCCAAATTGGGTCCTATATACCATAGAGGTGACCTTTACAATTTGTTTTAACAATTAAATGTGGAACATCCAGGAATGAACTAAACAATTCTAAACATAAGATGAAAAGAAACCAAGCCTAGTATAGGACGTCTTCTCAATTCTTTAAATTTTGTACAGGGAATCTTGATGCATTACTTTTTGTGTACAGCTACTTTAAGACACAATATCTATCAAAAAATTACACACATTCTAATTTTGTTAGGATAAATATCTAACAGTTTGGTCCTCATCCATCTTGAACAACCAGTGGAACACTACAAATTCATTTTCACAAAAGCTTAAAGTTGAAGCCAACAACTTGTGCCTTTTCTGCGTCCTTGGGAAATACCTTTTGTCTGGTATCTATAACTAAATTAGCAAATCAGTACACAAGAGGGGGGGGGGGTAGTGTCACCTCATCTTTACATAAAGAGAGGCCTAATCTAATGTGTGCATCTTCATGATTACCAAAACACCATGGACACAACTAAAAACATTCTACTTCCTACGGTTCTCCTTACTCTCATAGTGACGGTGAGCACCACTTTCATTGTCATTCAACACATAACTTGGTCATGGGTAACAAGCAACATCACAGATGTTGTATCACAAAATAATACTCCCTCCGACTCCAAATAAGTGTCTCGCAACTTTGTACTAAAATTAGTACAAAGTTAAGACACTTATTTTGGGACTGAGCGAGTAATGAAAATAAGAACTACTAGGAGGCATGAACATCATGATAGGAAATATAATACAAAACAAAAAACATGGATTGATATTTGAAAAAAAACATGGATAGAAGAGGCCGGACGTCATCCTGATGAACCACTACTTATTGTGGTGTACAATGTCTAACAAACTCGGTACAAACTACGAACATCTTGATCTTTCCTTCATAGCGGTACTAGTTATACTTCACAAAAGAAAGAAACATGAAGCTTCATGCCATATGTTTCTTTGGTGTGCTACAAAACTAAAAGCAGGTGAGGACATGCCACACATCGCTCCTAATGGTGCAGTACACGAAACATCATCGATTTTGTGTACCACATGATTCTTAATGTAGTCAAAGCAAAAGCATTGTGATGCAGCAGCTTCAACTAAGTAGAGTGTTACTGCTTCCTTTTGCTTAATCTACAAGTCTCTATAGTGCTTGTGTGGCCTCCTTTTCTATCTGCCCTGGTCGCTGGGGAGAGATAGAAAAGAAAGGTACTAGACGCCACACAAAAAAAATGAATCAAGAGCAGCAGCGCTGCTTGTTCCCTTCTTCTCTGTTTTTGATGTGCGCCTCTTAGATTTGCTGATGGTGTTGCTAATCCCCTACATCATATTGCTGTCTGGAAGAGGACAACATCCAAATGAACTACTTATCATGTGCCTCTACCTTGTAAAAAAAATCCCTAACAATTTGATCTAGATCCTTCTGTAGCCAACAACTAAAACAACATTACAAGTTCAAACGCATAAAGTCTAAAGTTTTGGTACAACATTACTTCTGGTCTATCTTGAGAAAAGAAATGGGCGGTAACACCATCTACGACAACTTGGATACTTGTGTGCACTAGCAAATTAAGTCACTTCGATTAGTATCCGAACTAAATTTGTAAGCACTAAAGCAGCATATGATGAACACTCATTTTCTAGGCTTTGAAATTGGATGTGAGACGTGACTCAGGCACCCGCCTCCTCCCCAACTAGGGTTCCTCTGCCTCCCATCGACACCGTCACTGGTCCGCCTCGTCTCCGGTGGCCTTGGGGTCATGGGAGCACGGCGGATCCCGGCCCTTGCCGGTGAGAGGGCTCCGTTTTTAGATGTGTCTTTGAGATTTGTTAGGGTTTGTGTCTAACTCAGGAAGGCGAGACGGTGGCGGCTCCCTGAAGATGGAATAAGGTTCTCCCCGCCTAGCCCTTGTTCTGGTGGCGCGTTTAGCATCGTCGGTGGGCGTGTGGATGTGTGTCTCCGGCGGATCTGTCCTTGATGGATTTGCTCGGATCTGTTCATCGTTCGTCTACGTTCGTGTGTTTTCAGGTTAGATCCTTCCGATCTACGCTACTCTTTATGGGTGGCGGTTGCTGTTCTGGTGCGCTGGTCTTATGGGGCCTTAGCACGATGACTTCCCGACTGTCTACTACAACAAGTTTTGCCCGGATCCCGTAATGGAGGGGCGATGACGGCGATGCGCCTTCGGCTCGCTTCAATGCTTGTAGTCATCGCTAGGTGGTCTACGGATCTGGATGTAATTTTTATTATTTTTGGTGTTTGTTGTACCGCCTTGATTGAAGATGAATAGATTAGAATTTCCCCCCGCAAAAAGGCAGCATATGATGGCTCAAGGAAAATTTGTCACTTCATCCATAAATAGGGGGGGGGGGTCTCATCTCATCTATTTGTCTTCATCAACCACCACTGTCAAACAACATTGACACCATGAAGACATTCTTCCACATATATGTCCTTGCTCCGGTAGCAAGCACCCTTCGCACAATATACGACGGTCGAATATGCCGACATTCAGGACACAGGTGGAGTGTCCTGATTTATGTGTGCGCGCGCATGATTTGTGCGTCCGTTAGTTTATTTTTAACAAAAATATAATTAAATGGGGTTTGAGCTTTAAACAAGAAGAGTACATATCAGAGTTCCAATCCAGGGTCGTCTACGGGACAATCCAAGGTCATCTCAGTGGCTTCGTAGGCTCTTAGCAAGTCAGGTGATCAAAGAGATGCATCTGGCAAGGAGCCTGCCCTCTATGCAACATGTACCCAAGATACCTCAACATCCCTACCATAGGTGATCAAAGGGATGCAGATGGCCAGGAACCCGCCCTCTGTGCAACATGTACCCAACAACAACCTAGTAGGACAGTCGGGCCAGTAATTAACAGGTGCATTCCAGGTGGCTATATACACCAAATCTAACTGCCATAAATGTCTAGATTAGAAAAAATGGATGGCCAGAAATGCTAAGGCCGTGACACCACAGGAATCAGGCAGTTTGCCATCAGGCAAGTATAGACGGCAAAGACAGGATTACAGACATCAAAGATTTTGTCGTCAGCTGGCTAACGACAAAGATTGTCTGCAAACCCTTAATCAGCAAAGAGTACTTTGCCGTCAGAGGGTAGGGATTTGATGCAGTTTTACTGTCCTAAATAGGTTGAGTCCACCTACATTCGTGCACTCTAGACAAAATATATAAGGTAGGATTAACACCCCCCTTTAAAGTTTAGAAACCGTAGAGGTGCAAAAGTGATCATTAGATGCAGAAAGTGAGTTTCATTTTTGCAACACCTTGTGACATGAGAGATGGCTCAAATAACGAACATGCATGTACACAGCCATCTGAGAATGATCACAAATGATGCATGTGACAT
The DNA here is from genome assembly GCF_018294505.1 of Triticum aestivum. Classification (NCBI taxonomy): domain Eukaryota; kingdom Viridiplantae; phylum Streptophyta; class Magnoliopsida; order Poales; family Poaceae; genus Triticum; species Triticum aestivum. Next base: position 705,789,330 of record NC_057812.1, on the reverse strand, counting down.
AGCATCAAATAACAATAACATTATATGAGACGAAATATGAACATAACAACAATAAATAGACCATAAGCATATGTGCTTATGAGCGTCTACGTCTGTACTGTGTTTCTAAAAAAAAGCATAACCATGTTCTCAAAGCACATAACACATAGTCTGACTAGGGGTGGAAGGTTGCAGTGCATAATCTGGAATAGCCGATATTTTGCATCCAAGAAAATGACTATTCGTATCTGAAACATTTGCATCCAATTAGAAAAAACATCCGCATCTGAACTAAAATAAAAATAGAAATAGATTTTCTGGTTTATTTTACAAACAAATACAAATACGGTACAAATACAAATATGATACTCCCTTCGAACTATATTAGTTGTTGTACTAAATCAGTGATAATTAATATGGAGCGGAGGGAGTATGTCATTTTGACACAAATATGGACATGGAAGTGGATATATCCATATCCGAATAAAATTCCATGAGCTATAATTTGTGCATTTCTAGCCTCAGCCCTCAATACGGCAATTATCCAACATAAAAGCCTAATAAGTTGTCTGATTTTTTTGTATAATTAAACTTAGTGATTACTATGCATTGTTGTAGTATTTATTCATAATCTTGTCTATGATTGACTTATTATATGTTGCATGTTGATTATTTTATGTCATCTGGCTATTCTATTATTTTCTTTAACTAATATGTCACTATTAACTGTATCCGCTCGGAATCGAGTAAACATATCATCCGCATTTGTATTCAAGAATATTCATATTCACATTCGTATTGTTTTGAAAATATGAAAACGGAGCTGGTAAGAGCACTATCCGACCTGTTTTCACCCCCAAGTCTCACACACAATTAAGGTAGTCACAGACACCATAAAATATAGGCCTCACGAACGAAGAACGGCCTTGGCGAAACGCACGAACAACTTCTAGTTACTTTTTTTTCTTGAGTTGGACCACTTCTAATTACTCTGTGTAAAACAAAATCCCTAATCAATTTGCATAACACTACAGGTTCATTTTCATTGTCACAAAAGAAATCAGTCAGAAATCTGTCGTTTCTTTTTGCCATCATGGTCAAATTTTCATAAGCATGGGTACTGTTCTGTCCTGTGAGGCTTTAACACGACGACTTTCGGCTGTCTGCTACAACAAGTTTGGTGCGGCTTTGGTGAGGGAGGGCGAGGATGATGGCACGCCTTCGATTCGCTCAAATGCTTGTAGTCATCGCTAAATGATCTATGGACATGGATGCATTTCATTATGTGTTCTTTGTATGATGAATAGATCATACCTCTAAAAAAATAGAGTTGATTGAAAGTTTTGTCAAAAGAAGCTTAAATTTTCTATTTTCACAAATGCAGTGGTTTCTCTGAGTTGGTCCATGCTGTCAATGACGCGGGCGTTTAGTGTGTGTCTCGTAGCTTACGTGTCAGCATAGAGAGGCCCCACATCATTGGAGCCTACACCACGAGTCAAAAAATAAGCTTTGTTTTTTCCTCCTCTGTTCCGGCGGGGCGAGGCGGCGATGGCGCGGTGGGCCGGTGGTCGGCGCTCGCGGCGAGCACGCTAATCCAGCGCTTCGCGGGGTGGCAGCAGGGCCGTACCTGGAAAAATGGAGGCCCGGTGCGAAGTCAGAAAATGGGCCCTCGGCATAGCAAGTGACGATGAGGAAAACAAGATCTAATTGTTATTATTATTAGGATTATATATCACGTTGGTACAGAATACAATCTTCTGAATAACATCTAGAGATTTTCAGAAGAAAGGTTTGGTTCTTTAACAACAAACCTATCAAGACCACCTTTTAGAGATTCAGTGAGTATCTTTTTTTCTGACGTTTTTCATATCCTGACTGGCACTTCCTAATTCTAGAGGACATTGCAGAAAGTAAAATAAGCGACACACAGGAACTAAAAAATGAACCTGCGGTCAAAAAAGAATGAAACAAAAGAACCTGTCTTCGATCGATGTGAGAAGAAGATCAGGGGGAGGAGATGCGTGTTGCTTTGGCGATCAAGAACTCGCAACCTCATCTGGCCCGCTGAGCGCTTGGATCTCTGTGACGAGCAGGGCCTCTAGGGATCCAGGCTCCACTTGATTCTAACACACACAGGTCGCAGGGCCGGCAAGGTGGCAACTGGAAACGAAGGAGGTCGAGTGAAAGACTGATATGCAGGTCTGATGATTCGAGATGAATAGAACACCAACCAAATAAATAGATGGGGATTGGAAGTGATACGTTACCTATTCCACAGCTCATTGCAACGGATAATTTGGGGAAATCATGAAAAATTAATAGTTGAGGGATTTGGAGCGGAACGTTGGCTAGTGAAGGACTGGAGATTGATTTAATTTAGCAGGGAAAGAGGAACGACGGCGGCGTTGTGAAGAAGACAAAGAGAGAATGGTAATAGAGAGAGAGAGAGGCGTGCGTGAGAAGAGGGCCCAAGAGGAACGACCAACAGTGGTGGCGTTGTAATTTACTACTCTTGGGAACACAAGTTGAGAGTTAGCTCAGTTAATTCATTATGGGGCCCGCAGGCATGCTACAACCTGTTTTGTGCTAATTACTAAGAATACTAGTACTAAGTATATATGATAGGATTATCATAGGAATAGGAATCTTGTAGGAAATGAGATGACATGTATCTTAAATCCTATGAGTAGAAATAGGAAACAAGATGTCATTTGGTTGACACCAAAGGAATTTTTCCATTGAGTCTAGGCTCATTTTTATTTTTCTATGAAATGTGGAGGATAGGAACCAATCCTATGTAGGAATATGAATCCATTCCTATGAACCAAAGGGCTCTAAAGAAAAAAAATTCTATAAAAATCCTATTCTCTAGAATTCCTATGAAATTCCTACAAAACAAAGGAGGCCAATAGGGTTTGTGGTTCGTTTATACATTGCTTACTTTTTTTTGAGGCAAGTTTATATATTGCTTACTGGGATAGGAGTGGATGGCTCGCTCACAGGGTCGCTCACATGGTCGCTGTCAGTATAGCCAGGGAGCGACATGTTGTTGTACTAGTACGTGAATGCTTTCTTCTCTGTTGAATTTTTGGCATTTTGTGCATTTTTTCTTGGTCACTCTATATAAAAAAATCAGTATAATTTTCGGTAATATATAATAATAATTTTACATGCATATTTTTTATAAATTTGTCCGGATATTTTAGGAAGGCGCATATTTAAAAAATATATGTTCACGTGGTTTTAAGATGTGTTCACATTTTTCAAAATTTCATGTAATTTTAAAATGTTTTCGTGCGATTAAAATAATTCTCATGTAACTTTAATAAGTTTTCAAATATTTTTAGAAAATTATTCATGTATTTATGAAAGTGATCACACATTTAAGAAACCTATAAACTTTAAAGACATACTTTTTGAATCTTAAAATTTTAAAGTGTACGCATACTTACTTTTAGGAAACATTCATGCGATTTCAAAATTACGCGATGAACTTACTGGAATATGCGAAGCAGATTTTTTTAATATAAATTGTCAAAATTAAATATAATAAGCATATTTTTCAAATACAGATTGAACAAATTTTGAAATATGTGGCACACATTTTTAATGTGCAAAGAACATTTTAAAAATACAAGATGATTTTTAAATACAAGATGAATATTTTTAATTGCATGGTGAACATTTTTTGAATTGCACAATGAACATTTCTAAAACACAATGACGGACATTTCCAAATACACTATGAAGAAAAGGAATAACACAATGAAAACAACTAGATGGACAAAATTAAAAAGAAAATTAAAACAAAATAAGAAAAGGAAAAGAAAGAAAAGAAACATACATAAAAGGATGGAAGGAAAAAAATCTAAAAAATTGATGTACTCTAACGGCCCAAGCAACAACCCTCGCGCATAAAAGGAAACCACATATTGAACGCAAGCCATCGATCTTTTCATGTTTCAACTAAAGAGCGCAAACTACTCAAAGTAAATAAAACCGTACTTCCACTAGCTTTTTAGGTTTTTGTGTTTTTTCTTGTTTTCACCCGGTTTTCTTCCTTTCTTTCACCATTTTACTGCTTTGTTTTTTCTTCCTTGCTTTTCATTTATTTTCTTCAGTTTGAATTTTCCTTTTCTGCTCCATTTCTTCAGTCTTTTTTCTTCAGATTTATTTTTCATTTTCTTTTTTATTTTAGTTTATTTTGTTGGTTATCTTTGTTTCGTTTGCTTTTTTATTTCTACACTTTTTGGATATGTCAACAACAACGTTCTAATATACATTTAATATTTTTTAATACAAATAGAACCTTTTTGAATATATGGTCAACATTTTAATACATATTTTTTTAAATGCAAACATTTTTCTAAATACAATATTAACATTTTTTGAACAAATGGTCAAAATAATTCCTACACACGTTTAACATTTTCCAAATGCTTGATCAACATTTTACATATAATTGCTCCACATGTTTTTTAAATGCTTGATTAACATTTTTAAATAAATGATAAAAAAACTCATCATGTTTTTAGTACATGGTGAACATTCTTTGTACACATTTAACATTTTTCAAATGCTTGATCACCATTTTTCAAATACTTATTCGACATTTTTTGAAATTCTTGATTAACATGTTTATATACATGATCCAAAAAAATTATCATTTTTAATACATGGTCCACTTTTTTTGTATACATATTTAACATTTTTCAAATACTTATTCAACATTTTTTCAAATGCTTGATTAACTTGTTTATATCATGATAAAAAACTCGTCATTATTTTAATACATGGTCAACATTTTTTGTATACACATTTAATAGTTTTGAAATGCGTGATCACCATTTTTTAAATAGTTATTTTTTTCAAATCCTTGATTAACACGTTTATATACATGATAACAAATTACATCATTTTTTAATACATGACCGACATTTTTTCTATACACCTTTAATATTTTTTAAACGCTTGATCACCATTTTTAAATACTTATTCAACATTTTTTGAATGCTTGATTAACATGTTTTCAATACATGATCAGATTTTTAATACATTTTTTGTATGCGTGATAAACATTTTTTCTATACACATTTAACATTTTTTCAAATGCTTGGTCAACATTTTCTAATTTTTTTACAGAGTTTTTTTGTAATATATATATTTAGATTTTTTTAAAGTATAAATAAAATTGAAATAATAAAGCAAAAAATGAAACATAATAAAATGTAAAAAAAAAGAAAACAGGAGGCTGTTGTACCCGTGCTCCTGGGCCGGCCCAACTAAGTTTCCCCCATGAGGGTTTCTACCCCTCTCGCTGAAAGCGAGATATATGGGCACGCGAAAAAAGGAAAATTGCTTGCTGCGCCGGCCCGGTTGCGCAAGTGCTGACGGCGAGGAAGACTTCTCGCTCGCAACAAGTGAGATAGGCTCGTCATTCTTTGCCGACGATTGATGTGCTATAGAAGCGAAATATGGCGACTCAGAATACTTGTCCTCTCTGTGGAGGGAGAGATTCATGGCGACATGCCCTGCTATCTTGCACAATGTCTAGATGCATCTGGGCTCTCTCAGAGGAAACACTAGTGGCAAAAATGACAGCAAATGAGGAACCACTAAGTGCTAGCTTCACAAGGATGGTGGTCACTTTATGGTCAGTCTGGTAAGCACGCCGTAAAGCAATTTATGAGTTGATCTTCCAAAGTCCACATCAAACCATCTTCTTTGTGAATAATTATATCGGTGAACTTGATCAGCTAGCAAATTTGGCACTCCGGCCGGCCGCGCCAAGGGCAACACCGACGGAAGCCCGGCAGTGGCTATCCCCGGAAGCTGATCAGGTTAAGGTGAATGTGGATGGAGCAGTGGCAAGACACAGACGGGGTGGGGCTGTTGCGGCAATCTGCCAGGATGCAGAGGGTCTATACTTGGGATCCTCGGCGGTAGCTTATCATGGGATAATTGACCCAGTGATTTTGGAAACATATGCTTGCAGAGAAGCTCAATCTCTTGCAGGTGATCTTGTGATTCAGAAGTTTGTTGTGGCCTCGGACTGTCTGGGGGTCGTGAAGGACATCTCTAGTGGGACAGGTGGCCCTCATGGAGCTATAGTACATGAAATCATGCAGCGTTTACTAGTTTACTAATTGTACTTTTATTCACGAGCGTAGGAACTTTAATTTCAAGGCTCATAATCTCGCCAAATTTGCTTGCAATTTAGGCATAGGTAGACATGTTTGGTTGGGCATCCCCCATGACCCTAACCGTGTACCTATGAACATCTTGTTGAATCAATAAAGTGGCGAGAATTCTCAAAAAAAAAGTGAGATAGGCTTTTGTGGTGTCTATGCATGCTTTTTCTTGCAATATTTCCCAATGCATATGCGTATGTTAATCAAGACAGTTATTTAACAATACAACCACAACAATAGTTCGGCGATTGTCTTAGTCCTTGGCATCGATTTTTCTGCATAGATTTCCGTAATAAACATAAGAATATATGGTCCCATTCAAGCCTTAAACAAGGAAGAGAAGAGGATGAGAGAATCCATACAAGAACTAGTATTTTTTTTGTTTCCTAAAAAAACTAGCATGTATTTTTCCATGAGTACACTGTCTCTATTTCAACAAATAACTTTAATTAAATCCATAGTATGCAGATGAGCTATATATACAGTCCACGATTGTATCATCATTAATTAATTTAGATGCATATGCATTCATTGTTTCTGGTTTTTCTACGAACTACTTTAATATCGTAAAACGATGATGAATTCGGGCCTGTTCAGCAACGCTCCAACTCTCAATTTCCATTGACTCCACAGTGGAGCTGAGCTGAACGAGAAAATTCCATGGAGTTCAAATCGGGAAGCTGACTATTCTCCTAGTGCAAATTTGTAGGAGTTGGGGAAGCTGTCTTTTCCTGGCTCTGTGACAATGAAGGAGCTGGAGTTGATCGTTATTACGAGGTGCTGCCACCGCCAAGTGACCTCTGCGTACCGGTTCGATTGATTTCTCGCCCGAACAGGCCATATCACCCCTCTCCATCATGGTCGCCATACATTTTTAAGGAGAAAAAGGGTGCCGTTGTAGCCTACCGAGATGGGCTTTGCTCGCTATCCTCTCAAACCAGTTTTAGCCCATCTAAATGAGTTGTCAGCCCATGCCAGCGACGAGAAGCAGGAGCTGCGCAGCCGAACGTTTTCCATCATTGTGAGAAGCTGGAAATCGAAGCTAGGAGTAGAAGTTGAGGAGTTTGGGAAACTAGGCTGTTGTCGCGCAGGCCCGAAGACATATATGCAAGGCAACAACGCTACTTCCATTCCTTCGATTCATATTAGACTGTACAATTGATGAGGTGATCATCATTATCATCAATGGAACGATATTAGACCAGTGAGGTGGCCCATCAGCATGTTGGGTCGGGCAGCATAGAGGCGACGGCAGACATGGCAAACTAAAGAGGAGAAAGGAGAGATGCCAATCTAGAAGGTTGGAACCAACAGAGCAATCAAATTTGGTCTGTTTTCTTATGGGTGTGGTCGTGTGAGGTATGGTCGAGGGAAGAGAAATCAGCAGAGGAGTCAATTGAAATTTTTGTTGCGGTAAGTTTGTCATGAGGACCATCAGCCAGCCCGATAGCACATCAGAGAAGAAGTGGGGTGGAAGACGACGTACCATCACCACCAACTACTGTTTAAAGAATAGTAAGTAAACATTAATATATCTCACCTACAAAAATTCATGGCTAGAAGAGGACGGCATCTAGATACATTACTTATGATGTACTACTACCATGTAAAACATATTCTCTAACAATTTTGTTTGGATCTTTCTTGAACAACCCACACAACAATACAAGTCCAACTCACAAAAGCATAAAGTCTGAAGCTATGATGCCAAACCATTTACGGTCTTCCTTAAGGAAAGGAACATTTAGTACACAAAGCATCATCTATCTCAACAACATGCACCATTTTTATTTGCTTGCAAAGTAACTTTATTAGGATCCAACCAAATCCATAAGCATTAGCCAAAGCATCACACAATGGCAGAAAAAAGTTATTAAATAAACGGGTGTCACACCCTCGACGCGACTATATCTCCCACGTGTCGAGGCACGACTTAGAGGCATAATCGCATTGAAGGCATATGTCGCAAGTTAGGCAATCTTCACAACATCCCATGAAATATGAATAATAAAGGGGAGATAACATAGTTGGCTTACACTCGCCACGTCAATCAAGTACATAAATAACATTACATCATCCAAACACTCATGGCCCGACTATGGCGCCAAAATAAAAGATAACCCAACATGCGACACGGTCCCATTCACCCCCAACTGGGCACCACTACTGATCATCGGGAAAGGAAACATAGTATCGTTGAGAGTCCTCGTCGAACTCCCACTTGAGCTCATACGCGTCTCCTGGAGCGGAATCATCAGGCCCTGCATCTGGTGTAATAGTAATCTGTGAGCCACAGGGACTCAGCTATCTCGCACCCTCGCGATCAAGACTATTTAAGCTTATAGGTAAGGCAAGGTAAATATATGTGGAACTGCAGCAAGCGACTAGCAAGTATGGTGGCTAACTTATTCGCAAAAGAGAGCGAGAAGAGGAGGCAAAGCACGAGCGAGAAACTAGAGAACAACCTGCGCAAACATTACTCCAACACCGTGTCCACTTCCCGGACTCCGCCGAGAAGAGGCCATCATGGTAACACACTCAGTTGATTCGTTTTAATTAAGTTAAAGTTCAAGTTATCTACAACCGGACATTAACAAATTCCCATCTGCCCATAACCGCGGGCACGGCTTTCAAAAGTTCAAATCCCTGCAGGGGAGTCCCAACTTAGCCCATGACAAGCTCTCACGGTCAACGAAGGAATAGACCTCCTCCCAAGATGTTCCGATCAGACTCGGTATCTCGGTTACTCAAGACAGTTCGACAGGTTAAAACAAGACCAGCAACACTGCCCGAATGTGCCGACAAATCCCGATAGGAGCTGCACATATCTCTTTCTCAGGGCACACTCAGATTGTCCAAACTTCCGGTAGGCCAGCCCAGAGTTGCCCCTGGTAGCCACCGGCGGCTGGAAGTTTGGACCAACACTCAGAGGAGCACTGGCCCGGGGGGGGGGTTAAAATAATGATGACCCTTGAGTCTGCAGAACCCAAGAGAAAGAAAAGGCTAGGTGGCAAATGGTAAAACCAAGGTTGGGCATTGCTGGAAAAGCTTTAATCAAGGCGAACTATTAAGGGGTTCCCATTATAACCCAACCGCGTAGGGAACGCAAAATCCGGGAACATAACACCGATATGACGAAAACTAGGGCGGCAAGAGTGGAACAAAACACTAGGCGAGAGGCCGAGCCTTCCACCCTTTACCAAGTATATAGATGCATTAAGATAGCAAGATAATATAATGATATCCCAACAAGTAAATAAAGGTTCCAACAGGGAACGGCCTTCAATCTTCACCTGCAACTAGCAACGCTATAAGAGGGGCTGAGCAAAGCGGTAACATAGCCAGTCAACGGTTTGCTAGGACAAGGTGGGTTAGAGGTTTGACATGGCAATTTGGGAGGCTTGAAAGCAAATGGTAGGCATCGTAGCATTGGCATAGCAAAAGAGCGAGCAAACTAGCATAGCAAAGATAGTAGTGATTTCGAGGGTATGATCATCTTGCCTGCACAGTTGTCAGAGTTGACTAGATCCTCGAAAGCAAACTCAACGGGCTCCTCGTTAGCAAACTCGTCTCCCGGCTCTACCCAAACAAGACAAACAAGCAACAAGGATACAATCAACCACGTGCAAACTCAAACAACGCAATGCAAAGATGGTATGCTATGCGGGATGCGATGCAGGATGCGAAATGCAAGATATGACAGGAAATGCATGAACCTGGACTCAACTTGGAAAAACAAGTGTGCCACTAGAAAGATGAGATGAAATCGCTTGAAAATGATATAAAGAACGCCGGAATCGGAGTTACGGTTTGGAAATGGCAAGCGATTCAAATATGGCCACGTTCTGCGATTTACAGCAAGTAGGCATCTAAATGCAATGAGATGAACATGCTACAGCACCTAAACATGACAACAAAATACATGGCAGGGATGCACACAAGATGCTTAACAAAAGTCTAGCACTGAGCAACGGCCAATTCATCCATTAACAGGTTCAAACAAGCATGGCAAAAATGCATATGGCAAACATATTTCAGATTTAGTGAAATTAACACTTGTTTGGAATTTCAGATCAGGTAGCCCTCTTCGGAGCAACAAAATTACATGCTACAGGATCTGAGAATGGCAAAGTAAAGCATGACATGGAGCTACTCAAAGAGCTTAACAAAAGTCCCTTAGTGACCTTGAGCCAAAAGGGATCAGAAAATACAATTGCAAGCATGTGAACATAGCAAAAACATAATCAGTTTTCAGTCTTAGTGAAAACTGACACATGCTGAAAACAGATATCAAGTAGGCATGTTTACGAGCTCGATGCACTCACTACAGAGCAAGTCATGGAAAGACAAGCACACACCCATCAAGAAGGCACAAAATGCAATCTAGACATGGCAAGAACAATAGCATAGCATGCATGGATCAACTACAACATCACCGGCAAAATTGCAAACAAGTTGACAATCTGCCCAGATTCACAAAGTAACAAAAGTAGAGCTCGATTGACTCAAGCTAGGGTGCTCCATAATTGCAAACAAAGACATGGATGGATAGAGCACTACAATATTAACAAAACTCCCTTACTGATCATCCTCAAAAGAGGCACGGATCACTAGGAAACAACATGAACATATGGCATCATGAGATAAACAACTCCAGGACTTAGTGAAATCACTAAGTCTCTGAAAACAGAATTACTAAGTGCACCACTTTGCAAGCTTGCATAAGTCACCACACACATCACAAAAATACATGGGTTGCACCTCTGAAAAGATGACAAAACCCTTAACAAAACACATGTAGAGCATCAGGGCATATCATGCACACATTAATCATGGCAAAAATGACAAAAACCTAAATGGAGTAGCAGATCTGACAATAATCTCAAGTAGCCCTCTTCTAACAGCATTTCGGGTATCAAGATGAACTCAAATGAAAATGATGCAATGGAATGAAATGATGTACTCTCTGAGATGAACATTTTGATATGCTATATGCATGAATCGAAGCTACGGATGCAAAGTTACGGAGCTGTGAACATGAGCACTTGGCCTGAAATTTCTGGGACTTAGACGAATTTCACCTAGGGTTTCACTGTTCACCGGATCTAGATCTCGCGCACGCCGACCGAGAATGGCCGGATCCCTCGCCGGAGCGGCGCCGGAGATGGCGAGGAAGAGGCCGGGGCGAGGGAAGGAGACGGCCGGAGCTTGGGGCGACGGCGGCGAGCTCCTGCGGCGGCGGCGAGGCGGCGGCTCGGGGCGGCGACCCCAACGACGAGGCGGCGGCGGACCGGGACGGCGGCGGCGGACGGCTGGGCGGCGACGGCGGCGCGAGGCAGCGCGGGCAGGCGGGAGGCGGCGGCGGCGCGTGGGCCGGGAGGTGGCCTAGCTCGGCGGCGGCGGCGGATGGCGGCTCGGGCCGCGGGGGCCGGCTACGGGCCGAGCGGGCCCGCGCGGTGGGCGGCGGCAGGAGGCCACATGGCGGCTCCTGGGTGGTTGGGCGCGGCGGCGCAGGCGTGTTCGACGGGTACGGACACATCCGACGGCGGAGGGGCGATTTTTTAGGGTTAGAGGAGGAGGGGATCCGGGATATTTCGAGGGGGCCTATTTATAGGCATAGAGGGAGCTAGGAGAGTCCAAATGAGGTGCGGTTTTTGGCCACACGATCGTGATCGAACGCTCTAGATGATGGAGCAGAGTTAGGTGGGTTTTGGGCCAAATTGGAGGGGTGTTGGGCTGCAACACACACGAGGCCTTTTCGGTCCCTCGGTTAACCGTTGGAGTATCAAATGAAGTACAAATGATACGAAACTTGACAGGCGGTCTACCGGTAGTAAACCAAGGCCGCTTGGCAAGTCTCGGTCTAATCCGGAAATGTTTAATCCCCACACACGAAAGAAAGCTAGAAATGACCATCGGAGGAGAACGAAGCGCCGGAATGCAAAACGGACAACGGGGAAAATGCTCGAATGCATGAGACGAACACGTAGGTAAATGCAATGCACATGATGACATGATATGAGATGCATGACAACGACAACAATACACGGAGACAAAACCCGAACCCGAGATAATAAATATAACTTAACGCCGGAAACGGCAAGAGTTGGAGTACAAATTGGGAAAATTATATCCGGGGTGTTACAACACTCCACCACTATGAAAAGATCTCGTCCTGAGATCTAGGACTGAAAGAACGCCGGGTACTCAGAACGGAGGTGATCCTCGCGTTCCCAGGTAGCTTCACGGTCGGAATGGTGTGACCACTTGACTTTGAGAAATTTGATTGACTTGTTGCGAGTCTTGCATTCAGTCTCTTCAAGAATAGCAACTGGGTGCTCATGATAAGAGAGATCTTCTTGGAGCTCAATGTCCTCGAAGTTGACGATGCGGTCAGGAGTCTTGAAGCACTTTCGAAGCTGAGAGACATGGAACACGTCATGAACATTTGCAAAGTTTGAAGGAAGCTCGAGTTGATAGGCGAGGTCGCCTCTCTTGCTAACAATCTTGAAAGGTCCCACGTATCTAGGGGCAAGCTTCCCTTTGATACCGAAGCGACGAGTACCTTTCATAGGAGAGACACGGAGGTAAACATGATCTCCGATCTCGAAAGCCAAATCACGGTGCTTACTATCATAGTAGCTCTTCTGACGGGATTGGGCTGCTTTGAGGTTATCTCGAATGACTTTGCACATTTCTTCTGCCTCTGTGATTAAGTCATTACCCAAAAGCTGACGTTCGCCGGTTTCAGACCAGTTGAGAGGGGTACGGCACTTCCTGCCATACAGAATTTCAAATGGGGCCTTGCCCGAACTTGCTTGAAAACTGTTGTTGTAGGAGAATTCAGCATAAGGAAGACAATCCTCCCACTTCATGCCGAAGGAGATCACACAAGCCCTGAGCATATCTTCAAGAATCTGGTTGACACGCTCGACTTGACCGCTAGTTTGAGGATGGAATGCTGTGCTGAAGCGGATGTTGGTGCCCATGGCCTTCTGAAAAGAATCCCAAAACTTGGAGGTAAAGATGCTGCCACGGTCTGAAGAGATCACTTGTGGAATACCGTGCAGAGAGACAATTCGAGAGGTATAGAGTTCCGCCAATTGAGCTGCAGTGATCGACTCTTTGATAGGCAGAAAGTGAGCCACTTTGGTGAGTTTGTCGATGACAACGAATATAGCATCATTGCCACGCTTGGACTTTGGAAACCCAGTTACGAAGTCCATTTCAATGTGGTCAAACTTCCATTCTGGAATGGCAAGAGGTTGGAGGAGACCTGCTGGCCTTTGGTGTTCTGCCTTCACTCTTCTGCAGACATCACATTCATTCACGAATTGAGCAATCTCGCGCTTCATTCGAGTCCACCAATAAGCCTGCTTGAGATCCTGATACATCTTCGTACTCCCAGGGTGGATGGAGAGGAGAGAATTGTGAGCCTCGTTCATGATCACTTTACGAAGTTCACCTTTGGGCACAACAATACGATCCTCGAAGAAGAGAGTGTCCTTGTCATCAAGGCGGTAGCACTTGTACTTGGGTTGACTCTTGGCAATCCCAATCTTCACCTTTTTCACCATAGCATCAAGAAGCTGGGCTTGGCGAATCTGGTCTTCTAAGGTAGGAGAGACTTGAAGGTTGGCGAGGAAACCTTGAGTAACAACTTGCAGATTAAGTTTGCGGAAAGCTTCACAAAGCTCGGGTTAATAAGGCTTGAGAATCAGACTGTTGCAGTAAGCCTTTCTGCTCAATGCGTCAGCAATCACATTGGCCTTGCCTGGAGTATACTCGATACTCGGATTATACTCTTGAATCATTTCGACCCATCGAGTTTGCCTGAGGTTGAGATTAGGCTGAGTGAAGATGTACTTGAGACTCTTGTGATCAGTGAAAATGTCCACTTTTCTTCCCAATAGAAGATGTCTCCAAGTCAAAAGAGCATGCACAACTGCCGCCAACTCGAGATCATGAGTGGGGTAGTTCTTCTCATTAGGCTTCAATTGGTGAGAGGTATAAGCAACAACTTTCTTCTCTTGCATCAACACTGCACCAAGACCTTGGAGAGAGGCATCACAAAAGACCTCGTACGGCTTGGATTCATCAGGCGGAGTCAGAACTGGAGCAGTGATCAACTTCTCTTTCAAAGTGTTGAAAGCAATATCACACTCCGGAGACCAAACGTACTTGACATGCTTCTGAAGAAGATTTGAGAGAGGCTTCGCGATCTTAGAAAAGTTTTCAACGAATCTTCGGCAATAGCTTGCGAGACCGAGAAAACTGTGGAGTTGCTTCACGTTCTGAGGAGGTTCCCAATTCACAATTGCAGACACCTTCTCAGGATTCACGGCAATGCCCTTGGCAGAGATGATATGACCAAGATAAAGAACCTCATCGAGCCAAAATTCACACTTGGAGAACTTGGCGTAGAACTGATGTTCTCTGAGCTTATCAAGAACCAAACGCAAATGCTTGGCATGATCTTCCTTGTTCTTGGAGAAAACCAGAATGTCGTCGAGATAGACCAAAACGAAGTCATTGGTGTAGGCGTTGAAGATGAAGTTCATCATGCGAGAGAACGTCGGAGGAGCGTTGACGAGGCCAAAAGACATGACAGTGTATTCATATGAACCAAAGCTTGTCCTGAAAGCTGTCTTGGGAATATCTTGCTCACGGATACGTATCTGATGATAGCCCATATGGAGATCAAGCTTGGAGAATACTCGAGCACCTTTGAGTTGTTCGAACAGCTCATTGATGTTGGGAAGTGGGTATTTGTTCTTGATGGTCTTCTTGTTCACTGGACGGTAATCAAAACAAAGTCGGTCCGTTCCATCCTTCTTCTTCACAAAAAGAATACCACAACCCCACGGAGAAGAACTAGGCCGGATAAGACCCATTTTCTCTTGAATATCGAGTTGCTTCTTCAGCTCCTTCAACTCTTCAGGTCCGAGCTTGTAAGGACGTTTGCACACAGGTTCCGTGCCAGGCTCAAGATCAATAACGAATTCAACTGGCCGGTGCGGAGGCATTCCTGGAAGCTCTTCTGAAAAGACGTCTTGATATTCGCAAATGACTGGAATTTGCGAGATGGCATCGCGTTCACTCCTTCCATTGAGAGAAAACAGACGGATGGTATTATCCCGAGTGGCAAAGACAATTACATCCTCAGACGAATGAGTCAATTGAATCTGCCTGGCTGCACAATCAAGCTGAGCCTTGTGCTTAGAAAGCCAATCCATCCCGGGAATAAGATCAATATCCGAGTTACCAAGAACCATTGGAGAAGCCAGAAACTTGAAATCACCCATCATGTTAGAAATATCCGGAATCTCGTGATTAGCAAGCAAACATTTACCCGGAGAGACAACTGCTAACGGTTTATGCATAACTTGGAAAGTCAACTCATGCTTAGATGCAAAAGGTTTCGAGATGAAGCAATGCGATGCACCAGTGTCAAAAAGAACTTTTGCAGGAACATCGTTAACAGGAAGGTTACCCATGATGACATCTGACGAGTCCTCTGCCTGAGCTGCATTCATTAAGTTGACCTTGGCATGCTTGGGGTTATGCTTGACCACAGCTGTACTTGCCGATCTAACAGGAGGAGGAGGAGGAAGACGCCTCTGGTTGAAACACTTGTTGGCATAGTGACCCTTCTGTTGGCACTTGTTGCACGTGACCTCTGAAAGCGGACGGTGATACGGAGCACTCGATCTTGGAGCTTGAGACGAGGTCTTGTTCTGAAAGCCAGGGTTGGGTGGGTGGGAAGAACCACTGCCACCTTTGCTCTTCTGCTGATACGGCTGACGGAACGGAGGAGGAGGAAGCCAAAACTTCTACTGCTTGGCCACTTGAGTAGAGGAAGAAGGAGTAGCATCTCTGACTCGCTTCTTGGAAGCATCACATCTCAATTGAGCAGCCTCTTGCTTCAATGCCATGTTGTAGAACTCATCATATCTCAAGGGCTCGAAGAGAACAAGAGCTAGCTGAATTTCTTCTCTGAGACCACCCCTGAACTGGTATATCATGCTCTTCTCATCAGGGACGTCCTGCTTGGCAAAGCGGGTGAGCTTCTGGAACAACTTGTTGTAGTCATAGACAGATAAAGAGCCTTGCTTTAGATTGCGGAATTCCTCACACTTGCTTTCAACCACGCTCTGGGGAATATGATGAGCTCGGAAATCTTGACAGAAATCATCCCAAGAGATAACACGCCCACCTCTGGAGTCCTTGTACTGCTGGAACCATTCTGCAGTTTGATCTTTGAGTTGGAAGGAAGCGAACTTGACAAAGTCCTCAGGCCTGACGTTACTGCACTCGAAATGCTTGCACAGATCCACAAGCCAATCGTCAGCATCGGTTGCCTCAACACAATTGCTGAAAGTCTTTGACCCGTTAGCCAGGAGCTGGTTGAGTGTAGCAAAGTGATTCTGATTGCTGCCTTGATTCCCTTGGTTGCCTTGATTGCGCTCTTGAAGAATTTGCATGATCAACTGTGTGTTGGCATTGGTTGCGGCCATCACAGCTTGCCATGCCTCTGGAGGAGGTGGAGGTGGTGGCGGATCAGGATTCGGAGTCGTGCGCGTTGGAGGAGCCATCCTGAAGAGGTTGACCACCATTAGCACATTGACAGACAAATATTGAAGCTGAATCCAACGGAATGAAAATTGCAACATATAGTCTTCACATCCGAACAAAATGAACGAATGCATTCCTCTTGAAATGGTCACATATCCATAAATTGAGAAGCCACGTAGAATTAAGGTAGAGAAATAATTCAACAAGGTACGTATCAAGAACGAATAATCAGTAAGAAATCCCAATCTCAAACCAATATCCGTGGAAGAAGAACTAGAGCTACTAGAATTCCCACCTATGAAACTCCCGAACCTTTCCGGTTATGCAATCAGGTGTTGGGGATACAGGGGAAGCATAATATCTCACCCAGACTAGCAAATCCTACATCCAGCTGTATCCATCCTTCAACACATAACCAAGAAACCTTCGGAAACCATCTACCTCAACCTTCGAAAAGCATACGTTATACAAGTTATGGCGATACTCCCGAACTCCCGCCCCAGTACTGGGTGGCGTCGAGGTTATCTCACCAACGAACTGCATAAAATAGATTTTCGATATCCGCGTACTAAACTCAGGTATTCCAGAACTGCAACGATAAAATTATGATGAAAACACCTCAGAGCTCAACTCCCCGGGACACTTCCACTAAACCCCTGACAGGAGGCACCAAGACAATGTTCTCATCATAAAACCGTTGGAACGATTTCAAGATACCTGCGTGATCCTAAAATTTTTTTTTGTGAAATTTGAGAAGAGAAGAGTCAAAATTCTACGTCAGGATGCCTTACCAGAGCGATGAGGAGACTGGGAAGTAAAATGAATTCCTAAACTCTCCGATATATAATTCCTAAAGACTCAAAACATTTTTCTAGACACAACTCGGCCGCTAAAAACGATCAAGCAATGGGGCTCCTAAGGTCGGGGAAGGCTCTAATTACCAACTTTGTAACGCCCCGGACACACCCGCCGGTGGTCGTTACTCCTGGCGGGATCTAGACTGGCCCCACAGATCAATACTAATCTTTTCTGTGCACTTTGTCCTCACTCGTGCGCACCCGGGAGAAACTTCCCAGTCGATCACCCATCCTGACACTACTCCAAGCTAAGCATGCTTAACTTTGGAGTTCTGTCCGAATGGGCTCCCGGAAAGAAGGAATTCCTTATTGATATGAGTAGTCTATCATCCCTAATAATCCAGGCCATCACATACACCCCCACTCAGAGGAACCGACGTCCTCGTCGGGCCACAGGAACGTTCCCTCTTGGCACAAACGTCTGTGCTTCCAGTCCGGTACATGTGCCATGCCGGGTGCCACGACGGGTCACAAACGTCATGAACAACATGACCACACACCTGTCCGCAACCATCCGTGTAACGCGAGAGTCGGCTCTGATACCAACTTGTAACGCCCCGGACACACCCGCCGGTGGTCGTTACTCCTAGCGGAATCTAGACTGGCCCCACAGATCAATACTAGTCTTTTCTGCGCACTTTGTCCTCACTCGTGCGCACCCGGGAGAAACTTCCTGGTCAGTCACCCATCCTGACACTACTCCAAGCTAAGCACGCTTAACTTTGGAGTTCTGTCCGAATGGGCTCCTGGAAAGAAGGAATTCCTTATTGATATGAGTAGTCTATCATCCCTAATAATCCAGGCCATCACAACGGGACTCTTATCTCTTCTGTTCATCTTCACCACCGCCAAAACAACATTGATAACATGAAGACCTTATTCCTCCTAGCTCTCCTTTCTCTTGTAGTGAGCACAACCATTGCGCAATACAAAGAGGTTGGCGGCAGCTATGAGAACGGTGGCGGAGGGTTTGGTTCTCAAAACTGCCCACCGGAGAAGACGAAGCTGGACTCTTGCAAGGATTATGTGATGGAGTGGTGCTTGGCGGTGAAGGGTTTTTCAATCGCCAGGCTTTTGAAATGGTGGAAGGGCGCCTGTGAACAAGAGGCCCTAGACCAGTGTTGCCAGCAACTACGCCCGATAGCAAAGAAGTGCCGTTGTGAGGCCATTTGGAGAGCCGTCCAAGGCAACCTTGGTGGCATCTTTGGTTTTCAGCAAGGCCAGATAACCAAACAAATTCAGAGGGCCATGATGTTGCCGTCCAAATGCAAATTGGATTCCAACTGCAAGTTCGTCGCTACTAATGGCTATTACTAGTGATATAGCCATTATTAGCGACCAATGAACTGTCACATACCATTGGATGTGACAAATAGATGTGGTCATGAATAAAATATACTAACATCTGTGTATGCGTGAATATGAGTTTTTGGTGGTGGTTCGTTGTCATGTTTGAACTCATTTAACAATAAACAAGAATGATTGAGGAGAGGATGAAATGATTCATTCAAAAGAACTATTTTTGTTTGACAAGACTATGCTCCCTTTTTAGTCTGGCATATAGCTAAAAGAAATCAATATTAGTCACTAACGTGCTGATCAAATCTATAGTTGTGCAGAGCCGCTTCATGTTTCTTTTGCACCATAACCTCAATATAAATACGTTGTCAACATCTGTCCATCCTAACAACTTGCACAATAGCACAAATCTAATTTCACAAAAATGTTTAAATCTAAGGAAGTGAATCTAGCTCACTTGGTTAGGAGAGTGGATGTAGGACCCCGGCATCTCGGCTTAAGTATTCACGGATCCAAATTGGGTCCTATATACCATAGAGGTGACCTTTACAATTTGTTTTAACAATTAAATGTGGAACATCCAGGCATGAACTAAACAATTCTAAACATAAGATGAAAAGAAACCAAGCCTAGTATAGGACGTCTTCTCAATTCTTTAAATTTTGTACAGGGAATCTTGATGCATTACTTTTTGTGTACAACTACTTTAAGACACAATATCTATCAAAAAATTACACACATTCTAATTTTGTTAGGATAAATATCTAATAGTTTGGTCCTCATCCATCTTGAACAACCAGTGGAACACTACAAATTCATTTTCACAAAAGCTTAAAGTTTGAAGCCAACAACTTATGCCTTTTCTGCGTCCTTGGGAAATACCTTTTGTCTGGTTTCTATAACTAAATTAGCAAATCAGTACACAAGAGGGGTGGGGGGGGGGGTAGTGTCACCTCATCTTTACATAAAGAGAGGCCTAATCTAATGTGTGCATCTTCATGATTACCAAAACACCATGGACACAACTAAAAACATTCTACTTCCTACGGTTCTCCTTACTCTCATAGTGACGGTGAGCACCACTTTCATTGTCATTCAACACATAACTTGGTCATGGGTAACAAGCAACATCACAAATGTTGTATCACAAAATAATACTCCCTCCGACTCCAAATAAGTGTCTCGCAACTTTGTACTAAAATTAGTACAAAGTTAAGACACTTATTTTGGGACTGAGCGAGTAATGAAAATAAGAACTACTAGGAGGCATGAACATCATGATAGGAAATATAATACAAAACAAAAAACATGGATTGATATTTGAAAAAAAAACATGGATAGAAGAGGCCGGACGTCATCCTGATGAACCACTACTTATTGTGGTGTACAATGTCTAACAAACTCGGTACAAACTACGAACATCTTGATCTTTCCTTCATAGCGGTACTAGTTATACTTCACAAAAGAAAGAAACATGAAGCTTCATGCCATATGTTTTTTTGGTGTGCTACAAAACTAAAAGCAGGCGAGGACATGCCACACATCGCTCCTAATGGTGCAGTACACGAAACATCATCGATTTTGTGTACCACATGATTCTTAATGTAGTCAAAGCAAAAGCATTGTGATGCAGCAGCTTCAACTAAGTAGAGTGTTACTGCTTCCTTTTGCTTAATCTACAAGTCTCTATAGTGCTTGTGTGGCCTCCTTTTCTATCTGCCCTGGTCGCTGGGGAGAGATAGAAAAGAAAGGTACTAGATGCCATACAAAAAAAAATGAATCAAGAGCAGCATCGCTGCTTGTTCCCCTCTTCTCTGTTTTTGATGTGCGCCTCTTAGATTTGCTGATGGTGTTGCTAATCCCCTACATCATATTGCCATCTGGAAGAGGACAACATCCAAATGAACTACTTATCATGTGCCACTACCTTGTAAAAAAAATCCTTAACAATTTGATCTAGATCCTTCTGTAGCTAACAACTAAAACAACATTACAAGTTCAAACGCATAAAGTCTAAAGTTTTGGTACAACATTACTTCTGGTCTATCTTGAGAAAAGAAATGGGCGGTAACACCATCTACGACAACTTGGATACTTGTGTGCACTAGCAAATTAAGTCACTTCGATTAGTATCCGAACTAAATTTGTAAGCACTAAAGCAGCATACGATGAACACTCATTTTCTAGGCTTCAAAATTGGATGTGAGACATGACTCAGGCAGCCGCCTCCTCCCCAACTAGGGTTCCTCTGCCTCCCATCGACACCGTCACTGGTCCGCCTCGTCTCCGGTGGCCTTGGGGTCATGGGAGCGCGGCGGATCCCGGCCCCTGCCGGTGAGAGGGCTTCGTTTTTAGATGTGTCTTTGAGATTTGTTAGGGTTTGTGTCTAACTCAGGAAGGCGAGACGGTGGCGGCTCCCTGAAGATGGAATAAGGTTCTTCCCGCCTAGCCCCTGTTCTGGTGGCGCGTTTAGCATCGTCGGTGGGCGTGTGGATGTGTGTCTCCGGCGGATTTGTCCTTGATGGATTTGCTCGGATCTGTTCATCGTTCGTCTACGTTCGTGTGTTTTCAGGTTAGATCCTTCCGATCTACGCTACTCTTTATGGGTGGCGGTTGCTGTTCTTGTGCGCTGGTCTTATGGGGCCTTAGCACGACGACTTCCCGACTGTCTACTAAAACAAGTTTTGCCCGGATCCCGTAATGGAGGGGCGATGACGGCGACGCGCCTTCGGCTCGCTTCAATGCTTGTAGTCATCGCTAGGTGGTCTACGGATCTGGATGTAGTTTTTATTATTTTTGGTGTTTGTTGTACCGCCATGATTGAAGATGAATAGATTAGAATTTCCCCCCGCAAAAAGGCAGCATATGATGGCTCAAGGAAAATCTGTCACTTCATCCATAAATAGGGGGGTCTCATCTCATCTATTTGTCTTCATCAACCACCACTGTCAAACAACATTGACACCATGAAGACATTCTTCCACATATATGTCCTTGCTCCGGTAGCAAGCACCCTTCGCACAATATACGACGGTCGGGTATGCCGACATTCAGGACACAGGTGGAGTGTCCTGATTTATGTGTGCACGCGCATGATTTGTGCGTCCGTTAGTTCATTTTTAACAAAAATATAATTAAATGGGGTTTGAGCTTTAAACAAGAAGAGTACAGATCAGAGTTCCAATCCAGGGTCGTCTACGGGACAATCCAAGGTCATCTCAGTGGCTTCTTAGGCTCTTAGCAAGTCAGGTGATCAAAGAGATGCAGCTGGCAAGGAGCCTGCCCTCTATGCAACATGTACCCAAGATACCTCAACATCCCTACCATAGGTGATCAAAGGGATGCAGATGGCCAGGAACCCGCCCTCTGTGCAACATGTACCCAACAACAACCTAGTAGGACAGTCGGGCCAGTAATTAACAGGTGCGTTCCAGGTGGCTATATACACCAAATCTAACTGCCATAAACGTCTAGATTAGAAAAAATGGATGGCCAGAAATGCTAAGGCCGTGACACCACAGGAATCAGGCAGTTTGCCATCAGGCAAGTATAGACGGCAAAGGCAGGATTACAGACATCAAAGATTTTGTCGTCAGCTGGCTAACGACAAAGATTGTCTGCAAACCCTTAATCAGCAAAGAGTACTTTGCCGTCAGAGGGTAGGGATTTGATGCAGTTTTACTGTCCTAAATAGGTTGAGTCCACCTACATTTGTGCACTCTAGAGAAAATATATAAGGTAGGATTAACACCCACCTTTAAAGTTTAGAAACCGTAGAGGTGCAAAAGTGATCATTAGATGCAGAAAGTGAGTTTCATTTTTGCAACACCTTGTGACATGAGAGATGGCTCAAATAACGAACATGCATGTACACAGCCATCTGAGAATGATCACAAATGATGCGTGTGACATGGCATCAAATAACAATAACATTATATGAGACGAAATATGAACATAACAACAATAAATAGACCATAAGCATATGTGCTTATGAGCGTCTATGTCTGTATTGTGTTTCTAAAAAAAGAACATAAGCATAACCATGTTCTCAAAGCACATAAACATAGTCTGACTAGGGGTGGAAAGTTGCAGTGCATAATCTGGAATAGCCGATATTTTGCATCCAAGAAAATGACTATTCGTATCTGAAACATTTGCATCCAATTAGAAAAAACATCTGCATCTGAACTAAAATAAAAATAGAAATAAATTTCCTGGTTTATTTTACAAACAAATACAAATACGGTACAAATACAAATATGATACTCCCTTCGAACTATATTAGTTGTTGTACTAAATCAGTGATAATTAATATGGAGCGGAGGGAGTATGTCATTTTGACACAAATATGGACATGGAAGTGGATATATCCGTATCCGAATAAAATTTCATGAGCTATAATTTGTGCAGTTCTAGCCTCAGCCCTCAATACGACAATTATCCAACATAAAAGCCTAATAAGTTGTCTGATTTTTTTTGTATAATTAAACTTAGTGATTACTATGCATTGTTGTAGTATTTATTCATAATCTTGTCTATGATTGACTTATTATATGTTGCATGTTGATTATTTTATGTCATCTGGCTATTCTATTATTTTCTTTAACTAATATGTCACTATTAACTGTATCCGCTCGGAATCGAGTAAACATATCATCCGCATTTGTATTCAAGAATATTCATATTCACATTCGTATTGTTTTGAAAATATGAAAACGGAGCTGGTAAGAGCACTATCCGACCTGTTTTCACCCCCAAGTCTCACACACAATTAAGGTAGTCACAGACACCATAAAATATAGGCCTCACGAACGAAGAACGGCCTTGGCGAAACGCACGAACAACTTCTAGTTACTTTTTTTTCTTGAGTTGGACCACTTCTAATTACTCTCGTGTAAAACAAAATCCCTAATCAATTTGCATAACACTATAGGTTCATTTTCATTGTCACAAAAGAAATCAGTCGTTTCTTTTTGCCATCATGGTCAAATTTTCCATAAGCATGGGTACTGTTCTGTCCTGTGAGGCTTTAACACGACGACTTTCGGCTGTCTGCTACAACAAGTTTGGTGCGGCTTTGGTGAGGGAGGGCGAGGATGATGGCACGCCTTCGATTCGCTCAAATGCTTGTAGTCATCGCTAAATGATCTATGGACATGGATGCATTTCATTATGTGTTCTTTGTATGATGAATAGATCATACCTCTAAAAAAATAGAGTTGATTGAAAGTTTTGTCAAAAGAAGCTTAAATTTTCTATTTTCACAAATGCAGTGGTTTCTCTGAGTTGGTCCATGCTGTCAATGACGCGGGCATTTAGTGCGTGTCTCGTAGCTTACGTGTCAGCATAGAGAGGCCCCACATCATTGGAGCCTACACCACGAGTCAAAAAATAAGCTTTGTTTTTTCCTCCTCTGTTCCGGCGGGGCGAGGCGGCGATGGCGCGGTGGGCCGGTGGTCGGCGCTCGCGGCGAGCACGCTAATCCAGCGCTTCGCGGGGTGGCAGCAGGGCCGTACCAGGAAAAATGGAGGCCCGGTGCGAAGTCAGAAAATGGGCCCTCGGCATAGCAAGTGACGATGAGGAAAACAAGATCTAATTGTTATTATTATTAGGATTATATATCACGTTGGTACAGAATACAATCTTCTGAATAACATCTAGAGATTTTCAGAAGAAATGTTTGGTTCTTTAACAACAAACCTATCAAGACCACCTTTTAGAGATTCACTGAGTATCTTTTTTTCTGACGTTTTTCATATCCTGACTGGCACTTCCTAATTCTAGAGGACATTGCAGAAAGTAAAATAAGCGACACACAGGAACTAGAAAATGAACCTGCGGTCAAAAAAGAATGAAACAAAAGAACCTGTCTTCGATCGATGTGAGAAGAAGATCAGGGGGAGGAGATGCGTGTTGCTTTGGCGATCAAGAACTCGCAACCTCATCCGGCCCGCTGAGCGCTTGGATCTCTGTGACGAGCAGGGCCTCTAGGGATCCAGGCTCCACTTGATTCTAACACACACAGGTCGCAGGGCCGGCAAGGTGGCAACTGGAAACGAAGGAGGTCGAGTGAAAGACTGATTTGCAGGTCTGATGATTCGAGATGAATAGAACACCAACCAAATAAATAGATGGGGATTGGAAGTGATACGTTACCTATTCCACAGCTCATTGCAACGGATAATTTGGGGAAATCGTGAAAAATTAATAGTTGAGGGATTTGGAGCGGAACGTTGGCTAGTGAAGGACTGGAGATTGATTTAATTTAGCAGGGAAAGAGGAACGACGGCGGCGTTGTGAAGAAGACGAAGAGAGAATGGTAATAGAGAGAGAGGCGTGCGTGAGAAGAGGGCCTGAGAGGAACGACCAACAGCGGTGGCGTTGTAATTTACTACTCTTGGGAACACAAGTTGAGAGTTAGCTCAGTTAATTCATTGTGGGGCCCGCAGGCATGCTACAACCTGTTTTGTGCTAATTACTAAGAATACTAGTACTAAGTATATACAAATCTGGGGCCCCACTAATTTGGGGGCCTGTACAGCCGCACACGCTGCACATGTCCACGATACGGGCCTGGATGGCAGCCACTGCTTCGGTGTATACTCGCCGGTAATCAAGGCGTCGCAGGGCTACGACCAGTCCGCGCTCCACGCCGTCGCCTTCTTCGACGTGGGCGCCAACGCCGGGGTCCTCGCCGGCTTCCTTTCCGCGTAGGCGCTCGGGGGCCTCTGACGACCCTGCATCGTCCACCTCGCCAGCGCCGCGCTCTGAGCCGCCGGGTACCTCCCCATGTGCCATGTGGCTGGCTCGCCGTTGCCGGGGCCGCGCCGGCCCCGATCCCGCTCGTCTGCCTCGACATGCGGCTGGCCGCGCAGGCGCAGACCTTCCTATAGTACGGCCGATGTCGTCACCACCGTCGAGAACTTCCCTGACCACGGCGGCACCGTCAACGGCATCGTGAAGGTACATCCGTCCTGATTCCGCTGGCTGGCTTTCTTTCTTACTCTGCTAAGCAGTATTCAGTCTCTGCTCTGCATCAGTACCTAAAATCCTAAATGATGTGATTAATCAGACCTATAGCGAGTTATGCTACAATATAACCATGTGTAGATGATGTATATGCTGAAATCAAAATATCCAAAGTATCAAAATATCCATGTGAAATTAAAAGGGCCACATTCTCTGCTGTGACTCCGAGGAATCAAAAATCAGAAGAACCATGTGTTTTGTTTGCTTTTAGTTCCTTTCTTATGTGCTGTGACTCTGAGGAATCTGTTCTGGTGGCATAGCACAGTATACAGATGATGTATTATGTATATGCCCAAAGTAGCAGAAAGGTACAGTAATGTGATTTCTTAGACTTGTAGTAATTCTTGCTCCCTGGGAGGCAGCATCACTGGTTCTAGAGGAAGAGTACAATTGTGTAGGCACAGTCACTGTTTCATTATAATGTGTTCTGGCCCGGAGACACCAGAGAGGCAATAATGCAGCCTTCTTTTGCTGGCCTCATCCTTTCAGCACCATGTTTGTTTCCTGAAATCTTGTATCTACCACACTGATTGGATCTATCATTTGCGTTAATTGCACGAACTTTCATCGTTATTGTATTGAGTTTTCACCTAACTAATTCGCAAATCTGATGATGAACGTGTGTGGATCCAACAATGCACACGCTTTGCTCAATAATCCTAACCTGCACTCTGTTTCTTGACAACATAGCAAACTATTAATCATAAGGTGCGTTTATTAGGCAGTGTATCATGTTTTATCTCGTTACACAATTACAGACATGGCATACTCCTTCATATGGCATTAAACCATCTATACATGGTTTTCTGGGCTTGAGTGCAGCAACACTGGTTCAGGTACAGTGCACTCTCCATATTGATCCTGGCAGTTTCATACCTTATGCTAGAGATATTACCCACAGCCATCGCATTGCTGCTCATGTATTTTGTCAATGTCCACAGCGCTCATCGGCGGTACAACAAGAAGTTCCTTGATGCTTTCTCTCTCATGGCCGTTACTGTTGCTGGGTACCTGATGGTTGTCATAATCTGCGACCAAGTATCAGTGATAGGTTCAGCTGGACAGAGTGTTTGCTTCGCGATACTCCTGCTGTTGATCATGTCTCCATCAGTTATTGTTGTAATAGCTCAGAAGACAGAATCGAAACAGCGAGAAGAGCCAGCTCTAGCATTGCACTTGTGGGATCTGGTCAGGACATGTCATCGCACAAAGAAAACTTGAATGTGGTGCAGGCCATGTGTAAACTCGACTTCTCGCTGCTCTTCCTTGTGATGGCCTGCGGGATGGGATCGGGGATAGCCACGGTGAACAACATCAGCCAGATCAGGGGCTCTCTTTGACTACACGAGCAGGGAGACCAGCACCCAGGTGTCACTCTGGAGCATCTGGAACTTGTCGGGGAGGTTCGGCGCAGGCTACGTCTCGAATCACTTCCTCCGGTCGCGAGGAGTAGGCAGACCTTTTTTATAGCAGCTACACTTCTGGTCATGGGTGTAGGCCACACCATCATCTCCTCCGGTTTCCATGCGTCGCTCTACGTCGGCTCTGGTTTCCAGAGGCACTTCTGTGACGAGGAGTCGCCACAAGGTGAGTTTGCCTGCGCCGGTAAGCACTGCTTCACACTCCCCTTCCTTATCATGGCATGTGTTTGTGTTTTCGGGTCTGCCGTAGCATTTGTATTATTCATCAGAACAAAGAAGTTTCATAGGTGAGTTATATACGCCAGACTGTTGTCTTTTGTAGAGAGTAAACGTGTATATATGCAAATGGCACTCAGTATCATGTTAGCATTTGGTATTACTAGCAAAAGGGCCCGTGCGTTGCAACGGGGTAAGAAAATTGTGGCCATCAAATAAGCCATCGAGAACATAATATCTATCATGATGATTATAGATTGTACAAAAGGGCCCATGCCTTGTTAATTCAAATCAAATAAAATTGATCGTGGGTAGCGCTTACGAATTAGAAATGCTAGCTAATATAATACGTTGGTTGATGGACCACCTGACACAAGCTTAGAGACCACAATTTTATTTCAAAACCTTAGTTTAAATATAGCGATTGAAACATCTTTATTCATCATTATAAATACAAATTATGACTAATTTTGTTTGGAATTTTCACTTTAGACATAACAATACATGAACCATTAAACTAGAAATTGTTTTTCTGAAATTAATATGGCATGTGAATGCTCTAACAAAATACATAAATCATTTTAATTCAAATAACACAGTAAACAATCAGCAATATAGGTGGGCTGCTTAGCCATGTAATCTACGATCTGCCTTGAAATGCAGTGCAAATAGCTTTTCCACATATCCTGAAACAAAGAATCATCAATATACTTCAGTATCGTAGATGGAGAATTATGGAGGTATACTCGACAGACCGACCTGAAGTTTAGTGGCTTTAGAGTCATAAATCTTTATAACTGGCAGGCTCAATGGTTTGTAAGAAACTCTCTTTTAATTAGAGAAAAAGGCATGTAAACTTCTTAAGTTAACAGGTGCTATCAGCTAGCATCATGGCCATCTCTGCGTGTGTCCCTTGAACATGCTACGATATAGTGCAAAATAAATAAAGTTTGATGAATACAGAGTAAATAATGAGTGATGAGTGAGCAGAAGTGTTAGGCGTAATCCATCAAAAGCATAAAGGCCGACAAACACACCAAAGGACCAATCTTTAACCAAGCAAAATCCAATCTCTGCGTCACATTCTTACCGGGTTATGTCTGCCGGCTCGCTCGGGCAGTTCTCACCTACGGCGACATGGCCCTCCCTGGGGAGAAGCGCTCATCTGCGCCGTTCAGGCCGTCCAAGGCTATTGTGGCCGGGGTTGCACCTAGGCACCTAGGAACTGAACTGTACCTCCTTTGCACCTTTTTGTTACCACATCTAAAAAAAGGGCAACCCGGTGCATGTAGCTCCCGCTTGCGCAGGGTCCGGGGAAGGGTCCGACCACTTTGGGTCTATTGTACGCAGCCTTTCTCTATATTTCTGTAAGAGGCTGTTTCCAGGACTTGAACCCATGACCTTATGGTCACAAGGCAGCAGCTTTGCCACTGCGCCAAGGCTCCCCTTCTTTTGTTACCACATCTGGTGCAGAAAAAACATATCGCTGTGTTTTGAGTATTTAATTTGAGTATTTTTATAAGTTAGTGTCGAGAGCACACACTCAAAAGAGTTAGAGAAATCTTCCCAGATAACTGTAGGCATGGGAAAAAGGTAGCTTTCTTGAAATGATGTGGATAAATAAGATTTGGTACAGAGGTGTTTAGCTTATCAACATTTTTGTAAGATATGGCTGAGAATAGAGAATAGCAACACCTAAAGGCCTATAACATCATCTAGCTTGGCATGCTCATGTAAACTACATGCAGCTAACATAATAGTACCTCTGATATATCTGAATTTAGTACCATAAAATTGGGGAACCATATGGTTGACTCCTCATATTTTGTTTCAGAAAATAGCAGAATCTGTTATTAAAGCTGATATTTAGAATGCTCCTTATAATATCAGAATGTGCCTTTTAACATTTAAGCTCTCGGCTTGGTGTAGAAACTCAAATCAATCTAAGAATGCAAGAGCAACTGACCATGCAGCTAACATAATAGCGTCTCTGATATATCTGAATTTAGTACCATAAAATTGGAGAACCATACGGTTTGATTCCTCATATTTCGTTTCAGAAAAGAGCAAAATCTGTTTTAAAACTGACAGTTAGAATGCTCCTTATCAGATCAGATGTGCCTTTTACTGCCTCCGTCCCACAATATAAGAACATAGCTTGAAAAACGATCTTACATTGTGGGACGGAGGGAGTAACATTTAAGCTCTAGACTTGGTGTAGAAACTCAAATCGATCTAAGATGCAAGAGCAACTGAACTTGATCTTAACAAAAACAAGCTAAGCATTGTCTGAACCAACTGTACATGATTTCAACGCCCTTATGTTAGGACTTAGGATAATCCTCCTACTATAACAGTTTGACTTACTTCACTTGAGAAACAAAGCACCTACCTTTGATTTGGTCTGGTAGGCATGAAAACTACAATAACAATTAGCAATTTCTGCAGAATAAATATTTTCTATATATACATACTTGGCAGAACCAAAGCTATGTCCGTAAGTCCTGGTGCTTGCTGAGAATGAAGCCAAGGGATAACACAGTGGTAGAAAAGGCTTTTTCAAATGGCAGAAACAAACTTCAGTCCATGTGTTAAGGGCATAGATAACAGGAACAAAAACGAAAACTTTGGTACCACCAGAACTGTAAGTGTACTTTTAAGGTCAGTCGTCTAGCTATAAGCCACCAAACTTCACTAACTCTGACACTTTAAAACATCAAAATTAGGGGGTTACAAAAACAAGAATCACCAGCTCACAACCTGAGTAAAAGGACATCTGAAGTCTGTTCACTGTGTTGTAGCATGTCAATTGATGACGCTGAATGTGTTTTGGGCAAATTGATAAAAGATACCATGGGGTACTTAACACGCATGAAAGAGGCCTAATGATTAAGACTGGCTTTCAAAATCTTTTAGAATTCTAATAAATAATTTTGAAAAGCACACATACGACTTGTGGCAGAAAGCACATAAAATACATTTGATATCATATATGAAGCAATTGTAATCTGGAGCACTGATTTTCTGTACGAAACATTTACTCATTGACACCAAACGGACCAAAAGATCAGTCCTAGATTTTTTCAAGCAGAACAAATACAAAGATTGCAGAAAAAAGGTTCAGTACTTTCTGACCAGACCAAGAAGAACATCACTTTTTATGATTGTAGATGAAAATTTTACAGAATAATTTGGCAAAAGCTAGTACATACCTCCGGGGTAGCATGTTCGGCAGGGTTCTTCCGGCTCAGGTGTAGTACGCTTGGGCGGCGGATTTTCTTCCGGCGAACTCGGCTGAGACGATCCTGGACAACTCTTCAAAAGTTGCGATATGATGTGATTTAATGGAGATTCCGGTTGAGGGCTCCTTCTAATAATGGCAGCCAAGTCCCTCTGAAATCTGGGTCGGGCACGCCATGGATTCGTGTTGCAGCACTTATCCTGGGGGAACACGGACTCCGATCCAAATCGGAGACATACGGCGGCAGGAGGTTGAAGATCGTGGTGCGCCGGAGAAGATTGAGATGGATATAGGGAGGGGAACAAGAGCAGGGCGGCGGTGGCGCCAGAGAGGAACGGGCGCGCGGCGGCGGCGCTACCGTACGCATTGAGGAGCCCGTGCTCCTGTGTCCTACACGTATTGTTTTACTGCAGGCCCATTAGAAAAGGCCCAAGCTGGAACGAAACGTTATCTCTGTTCACAGGGACGTGGCACTTCAGAGGTAATCCGGTGATCATTGCGCCCTACGACGGATATACTAAGCCGTCAACCATTGAACTCTTCAAGTTTGACATATGGGCTCGGATCATTGATCTGCCCATGGCGTATCATGGCAAGGTCAAAGCTTTGGCCTCAAAACTTGGCGAGTTTGTGGATTCAGAGCCCTCTTCCTTTGATTTTGAAGGCAATTTCTATCGTGTCCGCGTGAGGCTGGATGTTCGTAACCCTTTGAAGAAAGCAACTTCGATGGTTCACGGAGGTGAACGGGAAATATTTGCCGTAAGGTATGAGCGTCTACCAGATTGGTGTCAGGTGTGTGGAATGATGGGTCATGAGTTTAAAGAGCACCGAGATGGTCTCCATCCTCCTTTGGCCCTCGTTTTCAAGAATCTTCGTGCCCCAGCCACCACAGCGTGGGCGACTCGACGCCGTAACAATAACCAGAGGAAGAAAGAGAAGGACCAACCAAAAGGAGCTAATCTTCAAAGCCAACTTTCCAGCGATCAGGAAGAGGATGCTGAGATGGAAGCATATGACACTCCTGAAGCTAGTAGGAAAAGAAGCTCTGATGAAGTGGTTGTAACTCCAACTACGGGCTTGGAAATAGTTCCATTGGGAAAAGCTAAAGGGGGCAGTGGTGATCCTCTCAGCCCGCCGCCAAAACAGGACCCGAAGAGGGTCAGGACATGCCAGCAGGGGGAGAAAGTGGGGCCGGACAAGAACAACTCAAACAACATGAAGAAAACAGTAGGCGGAGGAAAATTTTCTGATGGGCGTGTGGCGGCCTCCCCGGTGGAGGACCGCCGGGCCCAATGAATCTTCTATGCTGGAATTGTCGGGGGATTGGCAACACCCCGACAATTCAAGAGCTTCGCGAACTCGCGAGTAAGTTTGCCCCGAAGGTGCTTTGCATTGTAAAGACTCAGATTAGTAGAGCTCGAGCTGAAAAAATAGCAGGCACTATAGGATATGATAATGCTTTTGGTGTTGATCCCACTGGTCATAGTGGTGGACTATGTGTTTTTTGGAACAATGAAATAAAGGTGGAAAATTTGGGTTACTCGAAGTACCACCTAGATGCAAAAATTTCTGATCTGGGGGGTTCCTCCTGGAGACTAACGTGTTTCTATGGTGAGGCACAGACTCATTTGCGCCACAATATGTGGAGCACTATGAAGAACCTCTCAACGACAGAGAACCTCCCGTGGGTTTGCCTAGGTGATTTTAACAAGGTATTGCGCCATGATGAGCATGATGGCATTGGAACTAGAAGTCAGTCGCAGATTGAAAATTTCAGAGAGGCAGTTGATGTGTGTGGTTTACTTGATCTGGGCTATAGTGGCACGAGATGGACCTATGAAAATAAGGTCACATGCGGCTCCTTCACCAGTGTCCGACTGGATAGGGCCCTTGCGACAACAGATTGGTGTGAGCTATTCCCTCTTGCAGCAATTCAACACTTGACTGCCGTGACCTCGGATCACTCACCCATCCTTCTACAGCTTGAAGCAGAGCGCAGCAGAAGGACGAAGCCGTTTAGGTACGAGACAATGTGGGATACACATGCAGACTTCAAAGATATCGTCCGATCATCATGGCAGCCGGAAAATCAAGTGCTCACGGCTCAGGAGGTCCGAGGAAACTGCAAGCCCTTGCTGCGGATCTTGGAGACTGGAGCAAAACCACCTTTGGCAGCGTCCGTGGGGAGATACGGAAACTAAAAAAGGAACTTGAAAGGCTATGCAGCAGTCCCATCAGAACGGGCCTGAGTCATGTTGAGATTAAGATCAATGATCGTCTGATAGAGCTTTATCTGAGGGAAGAATTAATGTGGAGACAACGCTCTAGGGTACAATGGTTATTAGAAGGAGACCGGAATACCCACTTCTTCCATCTCCGGGCGTCTATGCGCAGGCGCAAGAACTTGATTAAGGCGCTCCAACAGCCGGATGGACAGATAATAGAAAACTTGACGAAGATGCAGCAACTTGCCCGCGAGTATTACCAGCTTCTTTACACTTCAGAGGGTGTCCAGGGTATGGAGGAAGTGTTATCACATGTCCCAGTCAAGGTGACAGCAGCCATGAACGACCAACTGTTGGCTCCATATGATGAAAAGGAAGTCAAAACTGCCCTCTTCCAAATGTTTCCGACCAAGGCCCCTGGTCCGGATGGTTTTCCCGCACATTTCTTCCAGAGGCACTGGGATGTGTGTGGTGATGCAGTTACTAAAGCTGTTTTGGGAATTGTCTGAGGAGAGGAGAGCCCGGCTTGTGTTAATGATACCCTACTGGTGCTCATACCAAAGGTATCCAACCCCACTCTTCTATCACAATTCCGACCCATTGCTCTATGTAATGTGTTTTATAAAATTGCATCAGAAGTCCTGTCTAACTGACTGAAGGTCATTTTACCGGAGATCATATCTGAGGAACAGTCGACATTTGTCCCAGGGAGGCTCATCTCTGATAATATAATTTCTGCTTATGAGTGTTTGCATTTTATGAAAAAGGAAACAGATCAAAAAACAACAATTACTATGCTCTCAAGTTGGATATGATGAAAGCGTATGATAGAGTGGAATGGAGTTATCTGAAAGCTATCATGGAGAAACTGGGCTTTGCTGCACCATGGGTTTCAGTGATTATGAATATGGTGAGCTCAGTTTCCTTCTTGGTCATGTTCAATGGAAGTAAGTTGGAGGAGTTCAAACCTTCTTGTGGTATTCGTTAGGGAGATCCTATCTCTCCATATCTTTTCTTGTTGGCAGCAGAGGGCCTTTCGTGCCTATTAAAATCCCAACAACAGTCATCCCAACTTTGCGGCATTAAGGTAGCACCGACGGCTCCGGAGGTGAACCACCTTTTATTCGCGGATGATAGCCTGCTGTTTTTCAGGGCAAGTATAGATGGAGCTGAAAGGGTGTCACACCTGTTGGATACTTATTCCATGGCTTCAGGTCAGAGAATCAATAAGGAGAAGTCATCAATTTTTTTAGTAAGAAGACCACAAAGATTGTCAAAACAGCCATCAAGGGGTATCTTCAGGTCCCAAATGAGTCCTTGAGTGATAGGTATTTGGGGATGCCGACTGATGTAGGGCATTCTAAAAATGGCACGTTCAAGTATTTGAGTGATCGTGTATAGGACAAGGTGAAGGGATGGATGAGCAAGTGTCTTTCATCTGGAGGCAAAGAGGTACTGATTAAATCCGTGGCACAAGCTATTCCGGTGTTTTCAATGTCTTGTTTCAAACTCCCTAGAGGTCTATGCGATCATATCAAGTCTATCATTCGCAAATTCTGGTGGGGCTGTAAGCAAGGTGAAAGAAAGCCGGCTTGGGTCTCATGGGAAGTTATGACACGACCAAAGTATTTGGGGGGGGGGGGTCTCGGTTTCAGGGACTTGGAGTTGTTTAACCTTGCTTTGTTAGCAAGGCAGGCGTGGAGACTTTTACAAGAACCTTCATCTCTTAGTGCAAGGATCCTCAAGGCGTCATATTTTCCCAACAGCTCCATTCTAACAGCTGAACTCGGTTCTTGACCTTCCCAGGTTTGGAGAGCAATTCTTGATGGAAGGGATATGCTCAGACAGGGAATTATATGAGGAATAGGTAATGGCAGGACAACTAATATTTGGGACGACAATTGGATTCCCAAAGATATGGTGCCAATACCGATCACATCACTTATCCCAGATCCACCTGTGTGGGTTTCGGACTTATTGCAGCCCGCCAATGCTTCGTGGGATGTGCAGCTAATTCGCTCCATTTTTCTGCCAATTGATGCGGAAGCCATTCTCAGGATCCTAGTTTGCACTCGTAATATTGAAGATTTCTGGGCGTGGGCTCCGAACAAAAAGGGAAGATTTTCTGTCAGTTCAGCTTATAAGTTCATGGTGAAGGCGAAACTCCAACGAGAAAGCTGGCTAGAGGGACGAGGAGGAACTTCGAATGAAGAGGCAGAACGTTCAGGATGGTCCTCGCTTTGGAATTTAACTGTTCCTTCAAAGGTTAAAGTTTTCATGTGGAGATTGGCGAGGCATTCCCTCCCAACTACTGATCTGCTTCATAACCGGAACATGTCGGTCCAGGATGCTTGTCCTCTCTGCGGCTGTCAAGATTCATGGAGGCATGCGCTCATCTCTTGTACAATGTCTCGCAGTATTTGGGCCCTCTCGGATGAGCAGCTGGTCTCGGCCATGACAATGAATGAGGAACCAAACGCCAAGCACTGGATGTTTGAGCTTTATGATTCCATGGACCATGAGCAGTTCACAAAGATAGTAGTCACATTGTGGTCAGTATGGTATGCTCGTCGAAAAGCTATACATGAGGCGATCTTTCAAAGCCCGATGCAAACAATATCCTTTGTTGAGTCGTATATTCATGAGCTGAAGCAGCTACAACGGCCAAGAACTCAAGCTACGGTTCCAAGTGCAGCATCGCAACGTCAAGAAGAAAGATGGCTACCCCCCAGCCGACTATTGCAAGATTAATGCCGATGGAGCGATAGCCCGGCACAGAGGAGGAGGAACTATGGCAGCGGTATGCAGAGACCAGCGCGGCGCCTACTTGGGATCATCTTCGGTGGCTTTCCCAGGTGTTCTTGATCCGGTTATGCTAGAGGTATTCGCTTGTAGAGAAGCACTGGCACTTGCTGAAGACCTCAATCTTCAGAAATTCGTCATTGCATCGGACTGTCAAGAGGTGATCAACGACATCAACAGAAGGACGGGGGGTCCCCATGCAGCTATAGTACATGAAATCATAGGTAGGAAGTCGAGTTTTCAGTTTAGCTCTTTTATTCATGAGCGTAGAAACTATAATTTCGAGGCTCACAAACTTGCCAAGTTTGCTTGTAATTTAGATCGGGGTAGACATGTGTGGTTGGGCACTCCTCATAACCCGACTATTGTACCGATGAACATCGTTATGGAATAAAGCTTGGCAGGTTATTCTAAAAAAAACTTTAAATTGTACCGCGGGTTGATTACCTAAAATCACAGGTTTTATTAGCAAAACTGCCGCGACGGTGAACCCAACAGACTCAATCCGTGCTTTATTATTAGGGAAAGATAGCATAATATACTAGTATATAGCAACATTATAATGGCTACTTCTTGTCTGAATTAATAGTCGAGAAGATGAGTGATACATATATTATTTAGACAAACACTACATCTGTTTGTGTTTGTAAGAGAGCACTAACAAGCTCACTATACTCCTGTCACTTCACCTTATTTGATGTCTCCTTTAGCTTCCTCTGGTGTTGCGCCCTTCCCGTCGTCTTTCTCCTTTTCTTTCTTCTCCTTTGCTCCTCTTTCTCCTCGGCTTTCTCCGCTTCTGCCTCCTCTTCCTCATTCGCCTTCGGCTTTGCCGCTGGCCGCTGCCGCGTCTTCCTTGGCCTACTTGAGCGCCTCAATGAGGCCTAATAAACACTAATCAGGGTCCCTCTTCTTCTTCGTCGACATTGGCATCAGGTTCTCTGCCACACCGATGGGTGGCATGTCGGTCTCCTCGAGCAACCGTTGAATCTCCCCAAACAGACCATGCTCCACGATGTCCAGGTAGTTCTTGGCGAGCACCTTGAAGCCATCAAGAGGCAATAGGACGTCTTGATGTCCTTGTCCATCCTGCCCTGTCGGATCAGCGCCGGTCCATTTTCTCCTTGTGGTTTGTCGTGAAAATGATGATTCGGTCATAGCCGGATGCTACCATAGCCCGTCGATGAAGTTAAGCAGGCATGAGAGCATCACCTTTCTTTCATTGTTAAGAGTCTGTCCAGGCTTGTCCTTTGCTACAAAAGGATTGGGACACCTTGCTACACTTTATTTACTTTTGTTACTTGTTGCTCGTTACAAATTATCCTATCACAAAACTATCTGTTACCACTTATTTCAGTACTTGCAGAGAATACCTTGCTGGAAACCGCTTATCACTTCCTTCTACTCCTCGTTGGGTTCAACACTCTTACTTATCGAAAGGACTACGATAGATCCCCTATACTTGTGTGTCTAAAAGCGAGATGTTGTTCATGGCGGCGAGCAGGCCGGCCTGGTCCCACGACGTCGGTGGAGGTGGGTTGTTGGAGGAGGGTGTGGTGTCGGGGTATGCCATGCGGTAGGCATGCGCAGGGTTGCCGGGACACGGCCCAAGCACGGCCGCGGCATTGGGTGGAAGCCACGGCACACGCCCTGGGGTGGAAAGGGCGCGCCCCACGGGGCAAAGTACCCCATCCAGGGGGTCTGGCCCCCTGGAGCCAGATGAGAATGGCCGCGCCCGCCTGCCTGGCCGCCATTGGAGCCGTAGCGCCCCCGGCCGCGGCCATGACCGCGCCCCTGGCCACACCCAAGAGGTGAAGATCCGCCATGCGCAACCGTGCCCGCGTCCGTTGGGGCCTTCCCGCGGTCGCTAGTCGAGGAGCCGGCGCCGGAGGAGGAACCGCTGGCGCCGAGGCCGATGGTGAGCGTGGTGGAGCCGTCCGAGCGATCGCGGAGTCCTGTTGGATCTCCTCGAGTAGAAGCCGCAAGCGGGCCTGGTTGAACAACGGGAAGGGGTTCTGCATGGGCAAGACAGTGGTGATCACCTGGTACCAGCGGGAGAGCCCACGTAGCAGCTGCAACGTCAGTGTTCGGTCAGTGATGGGCTCCTCGACGTCCGCTAGGGCATTAGCAAACGCCTTGAGGCGAGCGTAGTACTCCTCCATGCGTAGGTCGCCTTGGGTGAGGGCGTGAAACTCGACGGAGAGATGGACCGCCTGAGCGGGCTGGTTCGCGAGGAAGAACTCCCGGAGCTTGTCCCAGGCTACGAAGGCGGTGTTGGCCTCGTCGCGGATGACCTCGTAGAGGCCGTCAGTGATGGTGGAGTAGAGCAGCAGGAGAAGGGTGAGATCGGTGTGGCGCCATGCGGGAGACTGCAGGTCGGGGTTGGAGTAGTGGGTGGCGTGGTGTTGGACGGCGTACATGGTGAGAACGCAGCGCCAGAGCTCGCGCCACTTGGAGTAACTATTGGACTAGACGTCCAGCTTGAAGGTGATGAGGCTTCCGATGTTGTGGAGAGAGTGGATGGAGGAGTTGGCGGCGGCGGAGGAAGCCGCAGCATCAGGAAGAGACGGGGGAAGAAGCAGAGTCATCGCGGAGGAGGTCGCGGCAGGTGGAGCGGTGGTGACGGGAGCTATGAGCTTGGGCGAGGTGGTCACCGGAATGGGGGCAGGAGGTATGGGGGAAGTGAGTGCTGGATCGGAGGAGAGGGGAGTGCTGCCCGCGAGATCGCCGGAAGAGGAGGAGGAGTTACCGGTGTTCATGGCTCTAGGAAAGAGGCTCTGATCACCAAGTTGTTTAGTGATAATGTTCACTGTGTAAGCATTCATCTCACAAGGGTACATTATATACAGATGATAGTACAACGGGCATGAGCGCCACTCGGGGGCGACGTGCGTAACCAACGCGAGCTATGCGTGCATGGTGGCGAGATGGAGGGAGCCGCCGTGAGAACCGGTCAGGCAGGTACTGACGTAGCCGTTTTCCAACAGTTGGCGGCTTGCAGGGCGCATTAGGTGAAGGCATCATGGGGTCGGTTTGACCCGGAGGCAACGCGGCAAGGCCGATGCGGAGCCGGCCCAGGGTGGCGGAGGAGGCCAGGTGCTGCACAAGCAGCGATAGCAGAGTTCAGGTCGTGGTCGATCTAACCGATCCACATCCAGGCC
The DNA here is from genome assembly GCF_018294505.1 of Triticum aestivum. Taxonomy (NCBI): domain Eukaryota; kingdom Viridiplantae; phylum Streptophyta; class Magnoliopsida; order Poales; family Poaceae; genus Triticum; species Triticum aestivum. The sequence continues at coordinate 705,750,337 of NC_057812.1, read as the reverse complement.
GCTTGAAGAAGGCAACTCGCAGTGGTGACTTGGTTCGGAGGTGATACCGAGGTGACGGCGGGAACGGCTCTGGACGGAGGCGACTCGGAGCCAGACCGGATCGAATCTGTGTTAGCAGGGGCGGGCGTAACCAGCGGGCATGACCCGGCCAAGCGGACAATGGCATCCGCGGGCGAGATAGATTGGGTACAACAGGTGAGACCAAAAACATAGCCGGCACGAGGCGGTACCGAAAATCAATACGGAGGCGGCTGATTTTTGTCTCAGCCCGCAAGGCGGCCACTATAGCAGATATCGATTCGTCCTAGGATTTGACGGATCGCCGCGTCATCTTCGAGAGAAACCCTAATTTCTTTTGAACTTAAATCTCACATATTGCAAATCTGGACCGATGATTTTCAAGCTGATGTAGATCCCCTCAAACCAGCTATTCTTCATCCGGAAAAACTGTGAACTTCTCGATCCCTTGGAGAAATCCCTTCAAGAACTGAACACCGCCGTGCGCAGCCCCAAGGTGGGCACCAACTGTCGTGGAATTGTCATGGTAGATATTCAGGTTGAAAAGGACTTCGTCGTGAGGCCAACGCATCTATGTGGTAGCTTGAGAGGGGTTGAGAGGGATGAGAGACGCGAGATTTTACCCAGGTTCGGCCCCTCACGGTGGAGGTAAAAGCCTATGTCATGCTTCATTGATATTGATGATGATGAACATGATTACAAGGGTGCTCTATCTCAAGAGCTATTGAGTTGTATGTCTAAACCTAACTTGAGAAAACTTATCAAACTTGTGTCTTTTGTCCCTCTTGGGTGCCTTGCCCCTCCTTATATATGTTGAAGGGGCGGCTTACATGACTACTCCTATTAGGATTAGGATTACTCTATTATAAGTGGAGTCCTACTCTTGCTTCCTTTATAGGAGAATATTCCTTATGACTTTCATCTTAAGCCAGCCCACCACAACGTAACGTGAGCCGGCCTTCCATGAACCGCCTTCTGGGTCAGCGAGTCTTGTCGCTCTTCCAACCAGCCGACCGGGTCACCAATGAGTCACCTGGCTTGGCCGGGTCATCAGTGAGTGGAGAGATCCGGGCGGGTCACTTAGTGAGTCGCCAAAGTCAGGGCGGGTCACCAGTGAGTCTCCAAGTCCAGCCGGGTTATACTTCCGGCCGGGTCATACGACGGGGTATATCCCCGACAGTAATGGTGTGTCCAAACATCATAACCGTACTTTATTAGATATAGTGCAATCTATGATGTCTCTTACCGATTTACCACTATCGTTTTGGGGTTTTGCATTAGAGACAGCTGCATTCACATTAAATAGGGCACCGTCTAAAAATCCGTTGAGAGGACAGCGTATGAACTATGGTTTAGCAAGAAAGCTAAGCTGTCATTTCTAAAGTTTGGGCTTGCGATGCTTATGTGAAAAAGTTTCAGCCTGATAAGCTCAAGCCCAAATTAGAGAAGTGTGTCTTCATAGGATACCCAAAAGAAATTGTTGGGTACACCTTCTATTACAAATCCGAAGGCAAGATCTTTGTTGCTAAGAGTGGATCCTTTCTAGACAAGGAGTTTCTCTCGAAAGAAGGGAGTGAGAGGAAAGTAGAACTTGATGAGATAACTGTACCTTCTCCCGAATTGGAAAGTAGTTCATCACAGAAATTAGGTCCAGTGATGCCTACATCAATTAGTGAGGAAGTTAATGATGATGATCATGAAACTTCAGATCAAGTTACTACCAAACCTCGTAGGTCAACCAGAGTAAGTTCCGCATCAGAGTGGTACGGTAATCCTATTCTGGAAGTCATGTTACTAGACCATGACGAACCTCCGGACTTTGAGGAAGCGATGATGAGCCCAGATTCCGCGAAATGGCTTAAGGCCATGAAATCTGAGATGGGATCCATGTATGAGAACAAAGTATGGACTTTGATTGACTTGTCCGATGATCGGTGAGTCATTCAGAATAAATGGATCTTCAAGAGGAAGACAAACGCTGATAGTAGTGTTACTATCTACAAAGCTCGAATTGTCGCAAAAGGTTTTCGACAAGTTCAAGGTGTTGACTACGATGAGATTTTCTAACTCGTATCGATGCTTAAAAGTCTATCCGAATCATGTTAGCAGTTGCCGCATTTTATGAAATCTGGCAAATGGATATCAAAACTACATTCCTTAATGGATTTATTAAAGAAGATTTGTATATGATGTAACCAGAAGGTTTTGTCAATCCTAAAGGTGTCAACAAAGTGTGCAAGCTCCAGCGATCCATCTATGGACTGGTGCAAGCATCTCGGAGTTGGAATATATGCTTTGATGAGCTGATCAAAGCATATAGTTTTATTGTCAAGACCCCGATTCTAAGTCACACCGATCTAGCCTGTAACACCTCATATCACTTTGCGGCCTCACGCACGGTATTCCCACGGGTGTCGCCTTACCATGGCTTGGAACCGTTTGCGCCTTTTGGCTCACATATATGATAGTGTCGCTAGCATCCATATGACAGAGAACCCACGCCGACATGACTTGTCGTGAACCCAAAGTGGCACTAACTTACGGGGACAGGCATACATGAATCAACATCGATCATGTCGGTCAGCAGCGTGCGAATCCGGGCTGTAGCACTGAGCTAACAGGACTCCGGGAACCCGGGCTGTAGCAGGCTAGGTAGGACTCCGGATGTCACCGCGTGACATTTCCCCAAAGGGACAGACACAGGAACGAAGTGAATCACATGCCGACCAGTCAAGTGTTCTGGAGCAGTAGTGCTGGGCTAGCAGGACTCCCGTGAACCGGGCTATAGCGGACTATTATGGCTCATGGAAGCACAAGACTACATTTCCCCATAAGAGAGGCTACCAAGGATAAACAACTAGGTTGTCGGATCCCACACATACCAAGCATTTCAGTCATACACACAATATGCTCGATATGTGTAAATACAACATGGCATCACAACATAACTCTACGACTCAAGTATTTATTCATTAGGCTCCGAGGAGCCAAGTATTACAAACATGGGTCTCATGACCCAGCATACAAAGCATACAAGCAACAAGCACATGCGGAAGCTTCACTTGTCTGAGTACAGAAACTACAATGAAGAAGGCTGAGAAGCCTGACTATCTACAAGACCCTGCCGAGGGCACAAGATCGTAGCTGAGGTAACAAGCTAAACGTCGAAGTCCACACGGAACTACTAGCGAGACTGACGTCTCTCTACAAAACATAAATTAAGTAAACGTGAGTACAAAGGTACCCAGCAAGACTTACATCAGAACTAACTACATATGCATCGGTATCAACAAGGGGGGTGATGGGGTTTAACTACAGCAAGCCAGCTTTGACTCAGTGGCTATCCTGAAATACGACTGCAAGTAACTCTTTGAGGTGGCGCACACGAGTCCACATATTCACCATACCAATACACCACTATGGATCCGCTCCCGTCTCCCTACGAGAACGCCATCCATAGCACTCACGCTTATCTTGCGCATTTTAGAGTATCCACTTTCACTTGTCTAGGAACTATGCAAGGGGTCCAAGTTTCCATATCCGAGGAATCCGGCTATTCGAATAGAGAATGATAACCCTGCAAGGGTGTACTTCTTCACACACGCTCTCACCACTTACCACCATGTAATCGTCGTGTATCTCGGCAACCTTCAAGCGGAAGCCTGGTGAGGGAGTCAGCCACAACCTGACTAATCACACAAGTCTCTCATCCAGGTTTATCGCCTATTCGGATTCCATCCTCAAGGAGATCCGGCCGGGGTGTCGCTCACAGCCCCAAACGATGTGTGCAGGGTTCCCAAGCCCACCATCCGGGTGCCACTTGGTACACCGTGCAACTGTGCCTAGTCTGTCCCAAGCCCACCTGTACCGGGTGCCACTTGGTAGACTACTAACACTACCTACAAACACCAGAAACTAGTTGCAACTCCTGGACAGAGATCGAGTTGATTAATAAGCCGAGAGGGGCCGAGTTACCAGAACCCAATGTGTGGTAGTAACTGCTCATGGATCACAAACACAGAACTCAGTTCCTGAGAACGGCTGCAATGAGACAACTCACCATGTACTCCTACATGGCCTCTCACCGCTACCTTTACCAAATCGTGTTCACACACTTAGCTCTCAACGGTAGGACATGTTCACCACGTTCCAATTCATTCCCGATGAATCAGACCTGACTCAACTCTAAGCAGTAGCAGGCATGACAACAAGCATGAATGAGTAGGCACATCAGGGCTCAAACAATTCCTACTCATACTAGTGGGTTTCATCTATTTACTGTGGCAATGACAGGCCACGCAGAGGAAAGTGGTTCAACTACCGCAGGATGTAACAGTTGAATCGGTGTTGTCCTAATGCAGTAAAAGAGAGCAGGAGCGAGAGAGTGGGATTGTATCGGAATGAACAAGGGGGTTTTGCTTCCCTGGCACTTCTGAAGATATTATAGCTCTTCATCGGTGTCATCGAACTAATCGTCGGGTTACGCCTACCGAGAGGGGACAAGCACCGACAATAGAGAAGAACACAATCAATGCAAATGCGACAATATGATGCATGATCATGGCATGTATATGTGATGTTGTTTGTGCTAATGCAAACAGCAACAAGTTCAATGGAGCTCATTTGAATCAAGGATTCAAATGCAACTCCAAACTTAAGCATTTTAAATGCCCTTTATGTGTTTTCATCTATACAACAGGTTTAGGTTGGTCTGTCATGCATGAAACTAGTACAGATGGATAGATTGAATTTTTCTGATAATTTTTCATATATAAATTATTTCATTTGGAGTTACGGTTGAATTTCTATGATTTTTAGAAGTTTAAACTGTTTTCTAGAATTTCCTGGATTATTTTAAATTCCAGAAATTCCTTTACTGCGTCAGCACTACGTCACCGGGACATCAGCTGGTCAATGGGGCGGTCTAGGTCAAACTGACCAGTGGGCCCCGTGTGTCAGTAACTAAACTAAACTAACTAGGTTGAGTTAACACTAATCTAGGTTAGTTAGCAGGGCCGGGCCCACAAGTCATTGACCCGGTGGTTGACTAGGTTAGTGTTAATCCGGTGGTTAGCCGGAGTTACGTCGCCGGCGACGAGCCGAGACGGCGGACGAGCCCGGGATCACTCCTCCAACGACCAAAACAGCGGCGGGGACTACCTACGCGAAGCCCGGGTCCGTGCGCATCCAACGGAGCAAACAGGGCGAGCTGGGGTGGCCGTAATCCTTGCCGGCGTCGAGCTCAGGAGCTGCCGGACCTTGGACGTTGGCAGAAACGGCGCTACGGTGCACAAGAGAGCAAGGAAAGTAGTTCTACGGTATACTGGGAGCACGTTGAGCACAATGGGATGCACGTCCGCAAGCTGTAGCGGCTATGGCCACGGCGGTGCCATGGCTGGCGGGGCAAAGCTCTCGGGTGCGGTGGCTAGGCTAGCTACGGGAGGCAAACATGCTTGGGAAGAGAGGGGGAAAACGGCGAGGCTCACTGGGAGGTCGAAGCGCAGCTCAATGGGCTCGGGGTCGACCTGGGAGCGGCGAATTTGTCGATGGCATCCGGCGGCCGTGCAGAGAAGACGAGCTCGGGGACGAGGCTTCAGGGCGTCCGGGGTCCTGCGGTTCGGTGAGGAGGTCGAGGGAGTCGCGACGGAGGTAATGGACAGCACGGGGTGGCGAGGGGAGCATGGTGGCTGCAGTGGTGCTCGTCGGCGCACTCCGGCTCATTCGGGCTGCCGCAAGGGAGTGAGCAGAGGAGAGGAGAAGTGGATAGGCCAAGGAGGTCGGGGCGGCGCCGAGGAGAGGCAATGCAGCGTCGCGCAGGCAGGCAGGTGAGCTGGTGGCGTGGTGCTCTGCCCGTGCGCGCGCATCGGTCGCACGCCTGGCCGACTGGCGCCAGGAGGACGACGGCGGTGGTGGGCTGGGCCAGCTCTTGGGCTGCATAGTGCTGGGCCTCTGGGATGTGGGTAAGCGCCAGGTAATTCCTTTCTCTCTCCTTTCTATTTTTATTTGTTTCGGTTTTTCTAATTTCTACTACTGTTTTGCAAATAAAATACTAACCAAAACACTTTGGTTAATTCTGTAAATTTTTGTGAGGAATATTTGAATTATTTTCAAACCACACAAAAAAATTCAGAATATTTGGAGCAACCAATATTTAATGGTAAATTTTAAACTCCAACTCAAATATCATAATGATTTAATTCAATGACCAAAATGTCCTGGAAAAATATGCATCATCTCGGGTAGAGGCTTTCACCTTTTTCTATAAATCATGAACATTTTAAAAGGATATTTTGAGGTCATTGAAAATATTTTGGTTGAACCTATTTGAATTGCATTTGTGATAGGGTTTATCAATCCCCAATTCAAATTTCTTAAATTTAAATATGATGACATGAATGCTTTCATGCAACTAGTTACAAGCAAATCTAGGGCCATGACAACTCACCCCCACTAAACAAGAATCTTGTCCCGAGATTCAAGACGTGAGGAAAGAAGATAGAGGGGGCACAAAGCTAGCACAATCTTCATGATCAAGGTTGCACTTCATAAGAACATTGATTTGATCATCACCTTTGCCTCACCGTCTTGCTCTGAGAACTCCATCCAACACGATGATGACAAAAAGAAACTCTATAGGAATCGGTCTTCTCAAAAATCAAATGATACACGATCAACTCATGGAATGAGACGTTGAATCATCTCTTGATATAAGAGACAAACACACATCAGGAGGGATGGAGATAACAAATGATGAAAGTTCAATTTGGTAGGAAACACTCCCACACTTAAGTAGGATGGTGCATAGGTTTCAAGGTAGCGAGGAGTTGATTGCCATGATCCCATAACGGGGCACCTTGGGGAGGTGACTTGTGGATTTATTCCCTTAAGTGGCAAAAAGAATTACTTTTTATACAAAGATCATTGAAACTCTCTATACCAGCCTAAGGCAATTCTCAAACGATCATCTGGAAGAGTTTGAAGGAGTGGCATACTCAGACTAGGATGGATGACGTGGACTACCTTGTTGAAGACAACGCAATGGATGATTTTGCTTATCATCGAAAATGGACGGCCCATGGTAAGCCCACTTTTAAAGATGACCCCAAATAGCAATTACTGAAAAGGCAGACCATAGGTAAAATGGGACAAAGGCGGGTGCAAGTTGGGAACAAAATGCAAATGTTGGGAATGTTCCAACCATCATATCTGCCTGAGATTCAGATATGGTTGGTAACGGAATATTCCAGACAGCATATCTGGAAAAAGAAGGTAGCAACACAAATCAAGAGATGACGTTGCAAGATTCTCGGGAAATGAACTACGATAGCAAGCTCCAAAACATGAGATGGTTCTGCTACAAACCTATGAACACGCTGTCCAAGACAAGCATGATCACATAGTAGTCTTATAATAAAAACACTACCGGGTTCAGATGGGGAACCATCATTGAGGATATCGAAGTCCTTGTATACTTATCAATGAACTTCTTATCCTTGAACAGATCAATCAGTGGCTTGGTGTGCTAGGGAATACATATGGAATGAAGACGATCAGTCTAACAGACCACAAAATACTTCGCACATGCATGACTGACTTGGGATGATTACAAAGTTTACAAAGATATACCTCATGAGCGTGAACATGGAGAAAGTCACTTCTTTCACGAAACATATACCTCATGAGTGGAACACGAAGGAAATGCTTACAAAGTTTCCAACACTAGCTTAATGTTTAACACGAATCATGGGGGAGACAAGATGTTGCTGATGGGCTCAACAACAACTCATCGGAATTTCCATATCACTGGACTTCCACCATTATGTGAACAATGTGATAGTATTGGTGAGACCAAAAGATGTAATGGTGTATGCTCGAGGAGTCAACCACGAGTAGACAACATTACGAATATCGTTGGTTCTGATTTGATTTGACGATAGCCCACACTCAAATCAAGGATTGGATAAGATAATAGCACCGACAACTGATCACGAGGATCAATCTAGGAAGATATCATCTTTCTTGAACGCCCGCACACACAAGGATATCCCTTAGTGATGAACTAAGTCGGACAAGCTTTCATCTTCCAACTCTCCAAGTTATTGTTTAGCTTATCAAACTAGTTTAGGGATATCCAACACAGATTCCTGGAGAAGGGGTGGTTTATTGGAAAACCAACATGATCACGAACTCAACATATCGGTTAGAGGACGACCTGGTGATACTTCCATGAAGATATCCGGAAAATCACGAACCACCGATATGTCTCTAAGCTCAAGAACAATCTTGCTTTTCAAGGCAAGACGACATGATCAGAAGAGTAAGGGATTCAATTCTAACTCAAAGATCGAAGAGTGCACTAGAAATAAGGACAAGATAGCACGATCAATCCTAGAGTAGTGATTCAATAACCAACACACTAAGAATGATATTAATGTCCATTAACTACCAAGCAACACGGTTGCTAGGAGTATTGATTTCACACATCATGGTTCACTTGTTGGTATTCCGGTTACAATAACACGGAGACCGAGGAATGAACGGTGATGGCGAGAAGTATCACTGTATCAAGAGTTCATAGGAGGTTGTGCAATTCCTATGATATTCCTGACATAAGGAGAGCAATACTTCAGGGTAGAACAGAATCAAAAGCTGGATTGGCATTTTGATATGCGGAATACAACTGCTTTGACCCAATCCTAGATATGGATGAGGTACTGGAGTTTGTTTCTCCTAGTCATTCTGAAATAGAACGGCACGACAGACCACAAGAATAATAGGCACCGATGAACGAATGCTCACATACTCTTGACTATCAATTGATAGGTGAAGGTCGGAATATAACTGAAGGGGGACAACTCAAAGGAACATATAACTTTCTGAGTTGTGGATGCATAGATTAGTATGCCGAGCAAAGCTCAACATTTCTTCCGGGCAACCCATGTAGAAAGGTAGGACTGGCAGAGTCACAAGGTAGAACGGAGAACTCATCAAGAGCACTCTTATTGCGATCTTTTGATCCAACAAACTTCTGCCATAAGTGGTTCATAGTATTTGGAAGAAGGAAATACCACGGACCTTGAGGACTAATGCAAAGGTTATTAATATCCTAAAGGAACTAGCAATACTACCAACAGGAAGTGAATAGAGTGATTCTTGGGTCAAGAACACAAGAGTAGAATACCTACTACTAAATGGCATCACGGGATGCTTTCAAGAATGATGGCCAGAATCATCACACTGGGGATACGAAAGCATTGCTAAATTCTCGAGGACACCTAGGGTCATAATACTAACTCCAACATACACGTCAAGGCAACAAAGTACCTCAACACACCGATTAGTGTGCTTAATCTGGCCCAAAAATACAATGGGAACATGGTGGAAAGATTTGCAAGTGCAACAGACTATATAGAAACCTAGGATGACTCGGACAGCATAACGGCTGTAAATGCTCAAAATGATTTGAGACATCCTGCAAAATGGTGGCATAACCACTCAACATCACAATATCAAAGTTCCGGGATCAACGGTCAACATACGGAAGTAGTAAGAACTGAACTGAGGCTTAAACCCAACAATCCTAGGCAACTACGGTTTAGTAACACGTCATCCTAAGAGATAGAAGATAAGCCTAGTTCTTAACCCCCGTAGAAAAGAAGAGGTGACTCAGAGCAGAAGGGCATAAGGTAAAGGAGTAAAAAGAGCCTTACGTTCCCATCCACAATCAATTCCCTTATATAAGTAAAGCATTTCTAGACACGACTTCGACTAGCTTGGCTTGGTAATCCTACAGGCAGTCAGGCTCTGATACCAAAGCTGTCAGGACCCCGATTCTAAGTCACACCGATCTAGCCTGTAACACCTCATATCATTTTGCAGCCTCACGCATGGTATTTCCACAGGTGTCGCCTTACCATGGCCCGGGACCGTTTGCACCTTTTGGATCACATATATGATAGTGTCGCTAGCATCCATATGATAGAGAACCCGAGCCGACATGACTAGTCGTGAACCCAAAAGTGGCACTAACTTATGGGGACAGGCATACATGAATCAACATCGAGCATGTCGGTCAGCAGCGTGCGAATCCAGGCTGTAGCACTGGGCTAATAGGACTCTGGGAACCCGGGCTATAGCAGGCTAGGCAGGACTCCGGATGTCACCGCGTGACATTTCCCCGAAGGGACAGACACCGGAACAAAGTGAATCACATGCCGGCCAGTCAAGTGTTCCAGAGCAGTAGTGCTGGGCTAGCAGGACTCTGGTGAACCGGGCTATAGCGGACTACTATGGCTCATGGAAGCACAAGACTACATTTCCCCATAAGAGAGGCTACCAAGGATAAACAACTAGGTTGTCGGATCCCACACATACCAAGCATTTCGGTCATACACACAATATGCTCGATATGTGTAAATACAACATGGCATCACAACATAACTCTACGACTAAAGTATTTATTCATTAGGCTCCGAGGAGCCAAGTATTACAAACATGGGTCTCATGACCCAACATACAGAGCATACAAGCAACAAGCACATGCGGAAGCATAACTTGTCTGAGTACAGACAACTACAATGAAGAAGGCTGAGAAGCCTGACTATCTACAAGACCCTGCCGAGGGCACAAGATCGTAGCTAAGGTAACAAGCTAAACGTCGAAGTCCACACGGAACTACTAGCGAGATTGACGTCTCTCTACAAAATATAAATTAAGCAAACGTGAGTACAAAGGTACCCACCAAGACTTACATCAGAACTAACTACATATGCATCGGTATCAACAAGGGGGGTGGTGGGGTTTAACTGCAGCAAGCCAGCTTTGACTCAGTGGCTATCCTGAACTACGACTGCAAGTAACTCTTTGAGGTGGTGCACACGAGTCCACATATTCACCATACCAATACACCACTATGGATCCGCTCCCGTCTCCCTACGAGAACGCCATCCATAGCACTCACGCTTATCTTGCGCATTTTAAAGTATCCACTTTCACTTGTCTATGAACTATGCAAGGGGTCCAAGTTTCCATATCCGAGGAATCCGACTATTTGAATAGATTATGATAACCCTGCAAGGGTGTACTTCTTCACACACGCTCTCACCACTTACCACCATGTACACGTTGTGTATCTCGGCAACCTTCAAGCGGAAGCCTGGTGAGGGAGTCGGCCACGACCTGACTAATCACACAAGTCTCTCGTCCAGGTTTATCGCCTATTCGGGTTCCATCCGCAAGGAGATCCGGCCGGGGTGTCGCTCATGGCCCGAAACGATGTGTGCAGGGTTCCCAAGCCCACCATCCGGTTGCCACTTGGTACACCGTGCCACTGTGCCTAGTCTGTCCCAAGCCCACCTGTACCGGGTGCCACTTGGTAGACTACTAACACTACCTACAAACACCAGAAACTAGTTGCAATTCCTGGAGATCGAGTTGATTAATAAGCCAAGAGGGGCCAAGTTACCGGAACCCAATGTGTGGTAGTAACTGCTCATGGATCACAAACACAGAACTCAGTTCCCGAGAACGGCTGCAATGAGACAACCCACCATGTACTCCTACATGGCCTTTCACCGCTACCTTTACCAAATCGTGTTCACACACTTAGCTCTCAACGGTAGGACATATTCACCATGTTCCAATTCATTCCCGATGACTCAGACCTGACTCAACTCTAAGCAGTAGCAGGCATCGTAACAAGCATGAATGAGTAGGCACATCAAGGCTCAAACAATTCCTACTCATACTAGTGGGTTTCATCTATTTACTGTAGCAATGACAGGTCATGCAGAAGAAAGGGGTTCAACTACCGCAACATGTAACAGTTGAATCGGTGTTGTCCTAATGCAGTAAAAGAGAGCAGGAGCGAGAGAGTGGGATTGTATTGGAATGAACAAGGGGGTTTTTCTTGCCTGGCACTTCTAAAGATATTATAGCTCTTCATCGGTGTCATCGAACTCATCGTCGGGATACGCCTACCGAGAGGGGACAAGCACCAGCAATAGAGAAGAACACAATCAATGCAAATGCGAAAATATGTTGCATGATCATGGCATGTATATGTGATGTTGTTTGTGCTAATGCAAACAGCAACAACTTCAATGGAGCTCATTTGAATCAAGGATTCAAATGCAACTCCAAACTTAAGCATTTTAAATGCCCTTTATGTGTTTTCATCGATACAGCAGGTTTAGGTTGGTTTGTCATGCATGAAACTAGTACAGATGGATAGATTGAATTGTTCTGATAATTTTTCATATATAAATTATTTCATTTGGAGTTACGGTTGAATTTCTATGATTTCTAGAAGTTTAAACTGTTTTCTGGAATTTCCTGGATTATTTTAAATCCAGAAATTCCTTTACTGTGTCAGCACTACATCACCGAGACGTCAGCTGGTCAACGGGGCGGTTCAGGTCAAACTGACTAGTGGGCCCCGTGTGTCAGTAACTAAACTAAACTAACTAGGTTGAGTTAACACTAATCTAGGTTAGTTAGCAGGGCTGGGCCCACAAGTCATTGACCCGGTGGTCGACTAGGTTAGTGTTAATCCGGTGGTTAGCCGGAGTTACGTCGCCGGCGATGAGCCGAGACGGCGTAGAGCCCGGGATCACTCCTCCGAAGACCAAAACAGCGGCGGGGACTACCTACGCGAAGCCCGGGTCCGTGCGCATCCAACGGAGCAAACAGGGCGAGCTGGGGTGGCCGTAATCCTCGCCGGCGTCGAGCTCAGCAGCTGCCGGAGCTCGGACGTTGGCGGAAACGGCGCTACGGTGCACAAGAGAGCAAGGGAAGCAGTTCTACGGTGTACTGGGAGCACGTTGAGCACGATGGGATGCACGTCCGCGAGCTATAGCGGCTATGGCCACGGCGGCGCCATGGCCGGTGGGGCGAAGCTCTCGGGCGCGGTGGCTAGGCTAGCTACGGGAGGCAAACGAGCTTGGGGAGAGAGGGGAAAACGGCGAGGCTCACTGGGAGGTCGAAGTGCAGCTCAGTGGGCTCGGGGTCGACCTGGGAGCGGCGAATTTGTCGATGGCGTCCGGCGGCCGTGCAGAGAAGACAAGCTCGAGGACTAGGCTTCAGGGTGTCCGGGGTCCTCCGATTCGGCGAGGAGGTCGAGGGACTCGCGACTGAGGTAATGGACAGCACGGGGTGGCAAGGGGAGCATGGTGGCTGCGGTGGTTCTCGTCGGCGCACTCCGGCTCATTCGGGCGGCCGCGAGGGAGAGAGCAGAGGAGAGGAGAGGAGAAGTGGATAGGCCAGCGAGGTCGGGGCGGCGCCGAGGAGAGGCAACACGGCATCGCGCTGGCAGGGGAGGCAGGCAAGCGAGCTGGTGGCGTGGCGCTCTGCCCGTGCGCGCGCATCGGCCACACGCCTGGTCGACTGGCGCCAGGAGGACGACAGCGGTGGTGGGCTGGGCCAGCTCCTGGGCTGCACAGTGCTGGGCCTCTGGGCTGTGGGTAAGCGACATGTAATTCCTTTCTCTCTCCTTTCTGTTTTTATTTGTTTCAGTTTTTCTAATTTCTGCCACCGTTTTGCAAATAAAATACTAACCAAAACAATTTGATTAATTCTGTAAATTTTTGTGAGGAATATTTGAATTATTTTCAAACCACACAACAAATTTCAGAATATTTGGAGCAACCAATATTTAATGGTAAATTTTAAACTCCAACTCAAATATCATAATGATTTAATTCAATGGCCAAAATGTCCTGGAAAAATATGCATCATCTCGGGTAGAGGCTTTCACCTTTTTCTATAAATCATGAACATTTTAAAAGGATATTTTGAGGTCATTGAAAATATTTTGGTTGAACCTATTTGAATTGCATTTGTGCTAGGGTTTATCAATCCCCAATTCAAATTTCTTAAATTTAAATATGATGACATGAATGCTTTCATGCAACTAGTTACAAGCAAATCTAGGGCCGTGACAACTCACCCCCACTAAACAAGAATCTCGTCCCGAAATTCAAGACGTGAGGTAAGAAGACAGAGGGGGCACAAAGCTAGCACAATCTTCACGATCTAGGTTGCACTTCATAAGAACATTGATTTGATCATCACCTTTGCCTCAACATCTTGCTCTGAGAACTCCATCCAACACGATGATGACAAAAAGAAACTCTATAGGAATCGATCTTCTCAAAAATCAAACGATACACGATCAACTCATGGAATGAGACGTTGAATCATCTCTTGATATAAGAGACAAACACACATCAGGAGGGATGGAGAGAACAAATGATGAAAGTTCAATTTGGTAGGAAACACTCCCACACTTAAGTAGGATGGTGCATAGGTTTCAAGGTAGCGAGGAGTTGATTGCCATGATCCCATAACGGGGCACCTTGGGGGAGGTGACTTGTGGATTTATTCCCTTAAGTGGCCAAAAGAATTACTTTTGATACAAAGATCATTGAAACTCTCTATACCAGCCTAAGGCAATTCTCAAACGATCGTCTAGAAGTGTTCGAAGGAGTGGCATACTCGGACTAGGATGGATGACGTGGACTACCATGTAGAAGACAACGCAATGGATGATTTTGCTTATCATCGAAAATGGATGGGACCCATGGTAAGCCCACTTTTGAAGATGATCCCGAATAGCAATTACTGAAAAGGCAGACCATAGGTAAAATGGGACAAAGGCGGGTGCAAGTTGGGAACAAAATGCAAATGTTGGGATTGTTCCAACCATCATATTTGCCTGACATTCAGATATGGTTGGTAACGGAATATTCCAGACAGCGTATCTGGAAAAAGAAGGTAGCAACACAAATCAAGAGATGACGTTGCAAGATTCTTGGGAAATGAACTACGATAGCAAGCTCCAAAACATGAGATGGTTCTGCTACAAACCTATGAACACGCTGTCCAAGACAAGCATGATCACATAGTAGTCTTATAATAAAAACGCTACCGGGTTCATATGGGGAACCATCATTGAGGATATCGAAGTCCTTGTATACTTATCGATGAACTTTTTATCCTTGAACAGATCAATCAGTGGCTTCATGTGGTAGGGAATACATATGGAATGAAGATGATCAGTCTAACAGGCCACAAAATACTTCGCACATGCATGACTGACTTGGGATGATTCCAGAGGAAGCAAAAACGAACTTTCTTCAATTCACGGCGGCAACTTACACCTAATGCACATGAACTTGGAGAAAGTCACTTCTTTCACCAAACATATACCTCATGAGCGGAACATGAAGGAAATGCTTACAAAGTTTCCAACACTAGCTTAATGTTTAACACGAATCATGGGGGAGACAAGATGCTGCTGATGGGCTCAACAGCAACTCATCGGAATTTCCATATCACTGGACTTCCACCATTATGTGAACGATGTGATAGTATTGGTCAGACCAAAAGATGTAATGGTGTATGCTCGAGGAGTCAACCATGAGTAGACAACATTACAAATATCATTGGTTCTGATTTGATTTGACGATAGCCCACACTCAAATCAAGGATTGGATAAGATAATAGTACCGACAACTGATCACGAGGATCAATCGAGGAAGATATCATCTTTCTTCAACGCCCACACACACAAGGATATCCCTTAGTGATGAACTAATTTGGACAAGCTTTCATCTTCCAACTCTCCAAGTTATTGTTTAGCTTATCAAACTAGTTCAGGGATATCCAACACAGATTCCTCGAGAAGGGGTGGTTTATTGGAAAACCAACTTGATCACGAACTCAACATATCGGTCAGGGGATGACCTGGTGATACTTCCATGAAGATATCCGGAAAATCACGAACCACCGATATGTCTCTAAGCTCGAGAACAATCTTGCTTTTCAAGGCAAGACGACATGATCAGAAGAGTAAGGGATTCAATTCTAACTCAAAGATCGAAGAGTGCACCAGAAATAAGGACAAGATAGCACGAACAATCCTAGAGTAGTGATTCGATAACCAACACACTAAGAATGATATTAATGTCCATTAACTACCAAGCAACATGGTTGCTAGGAGTATTGATTTCACACATCATGGTTCACTTGTCGGTATTCCGGTTACAATAAAGCGGAGACCGAGGAATGAACGATGATGGCAAGAAGTATCACTGTATCAAGAGTTCATAGGAGGTTGTGCAATTCCTATGATATTACTGACATAGAGAGCAATACTTCAGGGTAGAACAGAATCAAAAGCTGGATTGGCATTTAGATCTGCGAAATACAACTGCTTTGACCCAATCCTAGATATGGATGAGGTACTGGAGTTTGTTTCTCCTAGTCATTCTGAAATAGAATGGCTCGATGGACCACAAGAATAATAGGCACCGATGAACGAATGCTCACATACTCTTGACTATCAATTGATAGATGAAGGTCGAAATATAACTGAAGGGGGACAACTCAAAGCAACATATAACTTTCTGAGTTGTGGATGCATAGATTAGTATGTCGAGCAAAGCTCAACATTTCTTCCGGACAACCCATGAAGAAAGGTAGGACCGGCAGAGTCACAAGGTAGAACGGAGAACTCATCGAGAGCACTCTTATTGCGATCTTTTGATCCAACAAACTTCTGCCATAATTGGTTCATAGTATTTGGAAGAAGGAAATACCACGGACCTCGAGGACTAATGCAAAGGTTATTAATATCCTAAAGGAACTAGCAACACTATCAATAGGAAGTGAACAGAGTGATTCTTGGGTCAAGAACACAGGAGTAGAATACCTACTACTAAATGGCATCACGGGATGCTTTCAAGAATGATGGCCAGAATCATCACACTGGGGATATGTAAGCTTTGCTAAATTCTTGAGGACACCTAGGGTCATAATACTAACTCCAACATACATGTCAAGGCAACGGAGTACCTCAACACACCGATTAGTGTGCTTAATCTGGCCCAAAAATACAACGGGAAC
Organism: Triticum aestivum; assembly: GCF_018294505.1. NCBI lineage: Eukaryota > Viridiplantae > Streptophyta > Magnoliopsida > Poales > Poaceae > Triticum > Triticum aestivum. Next base: position 705,733,414 of record NC_057812.1, on the reverse strand, counting down.
ATGGTGGAAAGATTTGCAAGTGCATCAGACTATTTAGAAACCTAGGATGACTCGGACAGCATAACGACTGTAAATTCTCAAAATGATTTGGGACATCCTGCAAAATGGTGGCATAACCACTCAACATCACAATATCAAAGTTCCGGGATCAACGGTCATCATATGGAAGTAGTAGGAACTGAACTGAGGCTTAAATCGAACAATCCTAGGCAACTACGGTTTAGTAACACGTCATCCTGAGAGATAGAAGAGAAGCCTAGTTCTTAACCCCCGTAGAAAAGAAGAGGTTGACTCAGAGCAGAAGGGCATAAGGTAAAGGAGTAAAAAGAGCCTTACGTTCCCATCCACAATCAATTCCCTTATATAACTAAAGCATTTCTAGACACGACTTCGACCAGCTTGGCTTGGTAATCCTACATGCAGTCAGGCTCTGATACCAAAGCTGCCAGGACCCCGATTCTATGTCACACCGATCTAGCCTGTAACACCTCATATCACTTTGCAGCCTCACGCACGGTATTCCCACGGGTGTCGCCTTACCATGGCCCGGGACCGTTTGCACCTTTTGGCTCACGTATATGATAGTGTCGCAAGCATCCATATGACAGAGAACCCGGGCCGACATGACTAGTCGTGAACCCAAAGTGGCACTAACTTACGGGGACAGGCATACATGAATCAACATCGAGCATGTCGGTCAGCAGCGTGCGAATCCGGGCTGTAGCACTGGGCTAACAGGACTCGGGGAACCCGGGCTGTAGCAGCCTAGCAGGACTCCGGATGTCACCGCGTGACATTTCCCCGAAGGGATAGACACGGGAACAAAGTGAATCACATGCCGGCCAGTCAAGTGTTCCGAAGCAGTAGTGCTGGGCTAGCAGGACTCCGGTGAACCGGGCTGTAGCGAACTACTATGGCTCATGGAACCACAAGACTACATTTCCCCATAAGAGAGGCTACCAAGGATAAACAACTAGGTTGTCGGATCCCACACATACCAAGCATTTCAGTCATACACACAATATGCTCGATATGTGTAAATACAACATGGCATCACAACATAACTCTACGACTCAAGTATTTATTCATTAGGCTCCGAGGAGCCAAGTATTACAGACATGGGTCTCATGACCCAACATACAGAGCATACAAGCAACAAGCACATGCGGAAGCTTAACTTGTCTGAGTACAGACAACTACAATGAAGAAGGTTGAGAAGCCTGACTATCTACAAGACCCTGCCGAGGGCACAAGATCGTAGCTGAGATAACAAGCTAAACGTCGAAGTCCACACGGAACTACCAGCGAGACAGATGTCTCTCTGCAGAACATAAATTAAGCAAACGTGAGTACAAAGGTACCCAGCAAGACTTACATCAGAACTAACTACATATGCATCGGTATCAACAAGGGGGGTGGTGGGGTTTAACTGCAGCAAGCCAGCTTTGACTCAGTGGCTATCCTGAACTACGACTGCAAGTAACTCTTTGAGGTGGCGCACACGAGTCCACATATTCACCATACCAATACACCACTATGGATCCGCTCCCGTCTCCCTACGAGAACGCCATCCATAGCACTCACGCTTATCTTGCGCATTTTAGAGTATCCACTTTCACTTGTCTATGAACTATGCAAGGGGTCCAAGTTTCCATATCCGAGGAATCCGGCTATTTGAATATATTATGATAACCCTGCAGGGGTGTACTTCTTCACACACGCTCTCACCACTTACCACCATGTACACGTCGTGTATCTCGGCAACCTTCAAGCGGAAGCCTGGTGAGGGAGTCGGCCACGACCTGACTAATCACACAAGTCTCTCGTCCAGGTTTATCGCCTATTCGGGTTCCATCCGCAAGGAGATCCGGCCGGGGTGTCGCTCATGGCCCGAAACGATGTGTGCAGGGTTCCCAAGCCCACCATCCGGGTGCCACTTGGTACACCGTGCCACTGTGCCTAGTCTGTCCCAAGCCCACCTGTACCGGGTGCCACTTGGTAGACTACTAACACTACCTACAAACACCAGAAACTAGTTGCAACTCCTAGACAGAGATCGAGTTGATTAATAAGCCGAGAGGGGCCGAGTTACCAGAACCCAATGTGTGGTAGTAACTGCTCATGGATCACAAACACAGAACTCAGTTCCTGAGAACGGCTGCAATGAGACAACCCACCATGTACTCCTACATGGCCTCTCACCGCTACCTTTACCAAATCGTGTCCACACACTTAGCTCTCAACAGTAGGACATGTTCACCACGTTCCAATTCATTCCCGGTGAATCAGACCTGACTCAACTCTAAGCAGTAGCAGGCATGACAACAAGCATGAATGAGTAGGCACATCAGGGCTCAAACAATTCCTACTCATACTAGTGGGTTTCATCTATTTACTGTGGCAATGACAGGTCATGCAGAGGAAAGGGGTTCAACTACCGCAGCATGTAACAGTTGAATCGGTGTTGTCCTAATGCAGTAAAAGAGAGCAGAAGCGAGAGAGTGGGATTGTATTGGAATGAACAAGGGGGTTTTGCTTGCCTGGCACTTCGGAAGATATTATAGCTCTTCATCGGTGTCATCGAACTCATCGTTGGGATACGCCTACCGAGAGGGGACAAGCACAAGCAATAGAGAAGAACACAATCAATGCAAATGCGACAATATGATGCATGATCATGGCATGTATATGTGATGTTGTTTGTGCTAATGCAAACAGCAACAAGTTCAGTGGAGCTCATTTGAATCAAAGATTCAAATGCAACTCCAAATTTAAGCATTTTAAATGCCCTTTATGTGTTTTCATCTATACAGCAGGTTTAGGTTGGTTTGTCATGCAGGAAACGAGTACAGATGGATAGATTGAATTGTTCTGATAATTTTTCATATATAAATTATTTCATTTGGAGTTACGGTTGAATTTCTATGATTTTTAGAAGTTTAAACTGTTTTCTGGAATTTCCTGGATTATTTTAAATCCAGATATTCCTTTACTATGTCAGCACTACGTCACCATGACGTCAGCTGGTCAACGGGGCGGTCCAGGTCAAACTGACCAGTGGGCCCCGTGTGTCAGTAACTAAACTAAACTAACTAGGTTGAGTTAACACTAATCTAGGTTAGTTAGCAGGGCCGGGCCCACAAGTCATTGACCCGGTGGTCGACTAGATTAGTGTTAATCCGGTGGTTAGCCGGAGTTACGTCGCTGGCGACGAGCCGAGACGGCGGACGAGCCCGGGATCACTCCTCCAATGACCAAAACAGTGGCGGGGACTACCTACGCGAAGCCTGGGTCCGTGCGCATCCAACGGAGCAAACATGGCGAGTTGGGGTGGCCATAATCCTCGCCGGCGTCGAGCTCAGCGGCTGCCGGACCTCGGACGTTGGCGGAAACGGCGCTACGGTGCACAAGAGAGCAAGGAAAGCAGTTCTATGGTGTACTGGGAGCACGTTGAGCACGATGGGATGCACGTCCGCGAGCTGTAGCGGCTATGGCCACGGCGGCGCCATGGCCGGCAGGGCGAAGCTCTCGGGCGCGGTTGCTAGGCTAGCTACGGGAGGCAAACGAGCTTGGGGAGAGAGGGGGAAAATGGCGAGGCTCACTGGGAAGTCGAAGCGCAGCTCAGTGGGCTCGGGGTCGACCTGGGAGCGGCAAATTTGTCGATGGCATCCGACGGCCGTGCAGAGAAGACGAGCTCGGGGACTAGGCTTCAGGGCGTCCGGGGTCCTGCGGTTCGGCGAGGAGGTCGAGGGAGTCGCGACGGAGGTAATGGACACCACAGGGTGGCGAGGGGAGCATGGTGGTTGCGGTGGTGCTCGTCGGCGCACTCCGGCTCGTTCGGGCGGCCGTGAGGGAGAGAGCAAAGGAGATAAGAGGAGAGGAGAAGTGGATAGGCCAGGGAGGTCGGGGCGGCGCCGAGGAGAGGCAACGCGGCGTCACGTTGGCAGGGGAGGCAAGCAGGCGAGCTGGTGGCGTGGCGCTCTGCCTGTGCGCGTGCATCGGCCACACGCCTGGCTGACTGGCGCTAGGAGGACGACGGCGGTGGTGGGCTGGGCCATCTCCTGGGCTGCACAGTGCTGGGCCTCTGGGCTGTGGGTAAGCGCCAGGTAACTCCTTTCTCTCTCCTTTCTGTTTTTATTTGTTTCAGTTTTTCTAATTTTTGCTACTGTTTTGCAAATAAAATACTAACCAAAACACTTTGGTTAATTCTGTAAATTTTTGTGAGGAATATTTGAATTTTTTTCGAACCACACAACAAATTTCAGAATATTTGGAGCAACCAATATTTAATGGTAAATTTTAAACTCCAACTCAAATATCATAATGATTTAATTGAATGACCAAAATGTCCTGGAAAAATATGCATCATCTCGGGTAGAGGCTTTCACCTTTTTCTATAAATCATGAACATTTTAAAAGGATATTTTGAGGTCATTGAAAATATTTTGGTTGAACCTATTTGAATTGCATTTGTGCTAGGGTTATCAATCCCGAATTCAAATTTCTTAAATTTAAATATGATGACATGAATGCTTTCATGCAACTAGTTACAAGCAAATCTAGGGTCGTGACATTTATACAGACTTGCGGTGAAGCTTGTAATTACAAGAAAGTGAGTGGGAGCACTACAGCCTTTCTGATAAGTATATGTGAATGACATAATCTTGATCGGAAATGATGTAGAATTTTCTAGAAAGCATAAAGGAGTTTTTTTTAGAAAAAATTACTTGTAAAGCTACTTACATATTGGGCATCAAGATCTATAAAGATAGATCAAGACGCTTGATAAGACTTTTGATGAGTACATACCATGATAAGATTTTGAAGGAGTTCAAAATGGATCAGTCAAAGAAGGAGTTCTTGCCTGAGTCGTAAGGTGTGAAATTGAGTAAAGACTCAAAACCCGGCCACGTCAGAAAATAGAAAGAGAATGAAAAGTCATTCCGTATGCCTCAGTCATAGGTTCTATAAAGTATGCTATGTTGTGTACCAGACCTATTGTATACCTTAGCATGATTTTGGCAAGGGATTACAATAGTGATCTAGGAGTAGATCACTGGACAGCCGTCAAAATTATCCTTAGAGGACTAAGAAAATATTTCTCGGTTATGGAGGTGATAAAAGAGTTCGTCGTCAAGACTTACATCGATGCAAGCTTTTTACACCGATCTAGATAACTCTAAGTCTCGATCTAGATACATATTGAAAGTGGGAGCAATTAGCTAGAGTAGCTCCGTGCAGAGTATTGTAGACATAGAAATTTACAAAAAACATACGGATCTAAATGTTGCAGACCCGTAGACTAAAGTTTTCTCACAAACAAAACATGATCACTCTTTGGGTGATAATCAGATAGCGATGTGAACTAGATTATTGACTCTAGTAAACCCTTTGGGTATTAGTCACATGAACATGTGAACTAATCACATAAAGATGTGAACTATTGGTGTGAAATCACATGACGATGTGAACTAGATTATTGACTCTAGTGCAAGTGGGAGACTGAAGGAAATATGCCCTAGAGGCAATAATAAAGTTTTTATTTATATTTCCTTATATCATGATAAATGTTTATTATTCATGCTAGAATTGTATTAACCGGAAACTTAGTACATGTGTGAATACATAGACAAACAGAGTGTCCCTAGTATGCCGACTAGCTCGTTAATCAAAGATGGTTGAGTTTCCTAGCCATGGACATGTGTTGTCATTTGATGAGCGGGATCACATCATTAGAAAAGTGGGTTGCCTCCCAACAAGCGCTATCGTTTAACGCCCCTAGCTAGGCATAAGATTTCAATGATGCTCACATGAAAGACAAGAATTGAAGCACAAAGAGAGCATCACAAAACACGTGACAAACACATCTAAGTCTAACATACTTCCTATGCATAGGAATCTTATAGGCAAACAAATTATCAAGGTAAGCAAAAACTAGCATATGGAAGGAAGCGGAAAAAACAATAGCAATCTCAACATAACTAGAGGTAATTTAGTAACATGAAAATTTCTACCACCATATTTTCCTCTCTCATAATAATTACATGTAGGATGATAAGCAAGTTCAACAAAATAGCTATCACATAAAATATTTTCAACACGATCCACATGCATGCAAAGTTGACACTCTTCCAAAATAGTGGTATTAACATTAACTAAACTCATGACCTCTCCAAACCCACTTTTATCAAAAATTTCATGAGATTGAACGTTCTTCAAATATGTGGGATCTAAAGTTGACACTCTTCCAAACCCACTTTCAATAATATTGAAAACACTATTATCAATCTCATATTCATCATGGGGCTTAAATAAATTTTCAAGATCATAAGAAGAATCACCCCAATCATGATCATTGCAACAAGTAGTAGACATAGTAAAACTAGCATCCCCAAGCTTAGGGTTTTGCATATTATAAGCACAGTTGATATTTATAGAATTTATACTATCATCATTGCAATCATTATTTCTATTCAAAGATCCATCGTGAATCACTCCATAAAGTACGTCATCACAATTTTCAGATTCACGAATTTCAAGCAAAACTTCATAAAGATAATCTAGTGCACAAAGCTCAATAGCAATAGGTTCATCATAATTGGATCTCTTAAAAAGATTAGCAAGCAGATGAGGATCCATAGATCTTAGGTTCTCTATTTAGTAATAAATAAACAATAAACCAACCAAACTAGCAAACGAGCCAAGTAAAACTTCAAAGCAAACAGAAAAGATGGCGAATAAAACGGCAAAGTGAAGTGGGGGAGAGGAAAACGAGAGGCAAATGGCAAATAATGTAATGCGAAGGCTAAGAGTTGTGATGGGTACTTGGTATGTCTTGACTTGGTGTAGATCTCCCCGGCAACGGCGCCAGAAATCCTTCTTGCTACCTCTTGAGCACTGCGTTGGCTTTCCCTTGAAGAGGAAAGGGTGATGCAGTAAAGCAACGTAAGTATTTCCCTCAGTTTTTGAGAACCAAGGTATAAATCCAGTAGGAGACCACGCGCGAGTCACCTCACACCTACACACACAAATAAGAACCTCGCAACCAACGCGATAAAGGGGTTGTCAATCCCTTCACGGCCACTTGCAAGAGTGAGATCTGATAGAGATGATAATAATAAGATAAATATTTTTGGTATTTTTATGATATAGATTGAAAGTAAAAGATAGCAAAATAAAATAGATTGGAAACTTGTATGATGGAAAATAGACCTGGGGGCCATAGGTTTCACTAATGGCTTCTCTCAAGATAGCATAAGTATTACGGTCGGTGAACAAATTACTGTCGAGCAATTGATAGAAAAGCGAACAATTATGAGAATATCTAGGCATGATCATGTATATAGGCATCACGTCCATGACAAGTAGACCGACTCCTGCCTGCATATCGACCGCACATCGACCGCTATCCAGCATGTATATAGAGTATTAAGTTCATACAAACAGAGTAACGCATTAAGCAAGATGACATGATGTAGAGGGATAAACTCATGCAATATGATGTAAAACCCATCTTTTTATCCTCGATGGCAACAATACAATACGTGTCATTTCCCTTTCTGTCACTGGGATCCAGCACCGCAAGATTGAACCCAAAGCTAAGCACTTCTCCCATTGCAAGAAAGATCAATCTAGTAGGCCAAACCAAACTGATAATTCGAAGAGACTTGCAAAGATAAACCAATCATACTGTTGACACACGAACACGTCACGTGTACCCTCGACGCCGGGGGTGATGCACCACAGCTCACGTCAAAGGAGACCCGACCGACAGCGCGATACGCAAGACAGTTGACGGGCGCTTTTGCAGACCCGAAAACCCCACATCCCCGGGAGGGACCCCGTCAGGGAGTGCGGCGGCTACGGGCTGCCCTAGGTCAATTCACTCGCCCCTAGAGCCTCGGGATTCGCAGCTCTCAAACACGAAGAACAAGAGAGAAAAACGGTGGGGAGATAAAACGAAGAAGAAAAAAGAAGTATATTGATTTGTTCGATTGTGTGTTGTTCAATCAGCCATCACCCCCAACATATATAAGAGGCGGCTGGACTTCCCGTACAAGCAAATGATTCATCTAGGCTTTCCTTACAAAAAATTACATCAATTCACGTCCTAGAGTCCGAGTTCTATTCCAACTCGGATTCAGTCTGAATCTGGCCCAACTTCTGTCTTCCTCCTTGCGCGGGCCGCCGAGCTTGCATATGACCCCCGATCAAGACGGCCCGAATATGAAACTTGTGCGCCTCGATGAGACGAACAATCCTTATGTTGAACACTTTTCCAAATAAGACCATCTTGAATATTCTACGAAGCCATCTTTAATATCCAGTCGGACTCGGTCATGTAACAGACTGGATTGTCCGAGTCTCGTAGTGAACTTACAGGCCATATACTATCTCATATGATAATGACTCCAAAACCAAAGTTCACTGTTTTGACGATGCGCACAACTTCCATGTTGATCACTTTTCCATCCGAAGTCATCTGGATTACCTTTCGGGCACATCTTCAGTTTCACTCGGATCCGAGCTCATCCACTCGGATATTAGAGTTTTTCGTCCGAGTGGACCTTTTCACTCGGATGTTAGAGTCTTTCACTCGGAAGACAATCTTTCACTCGGATGACTACAATTTCACTCGGAAGACAATCTTTCACTCGGATAACTATATTTCGCTCGGAAGGCAATATCTTACTCGAACGTCAAGTTTTCATTCCGATGGTAATCTTTTCACTCGGAATAACTTCACTCGGATGATAATTTCACTCGGATTACTATGTTTTCACTCGGAAGCCAATCTTTTACTCGATCGATAAGTTTTTCACTCGACCTTTTACTCGATCGGTAGGTTTTCACTCGAATGGTAAACTTTTCACTCGGATTTTCCGACTGAAAACACAGCCTGATCTTGATTTACCTCTCCAGGTTGAATACGACCTCGGATTGAGACAAATTTTATATGAAAAGTGATCGTCTCGACGAGACAAAACTTTTTCGTGTTGAAGGTTTTTCGATTCAAGGCAGTCTTGATGGCCGAATTACTCGCACAACCTATCAGACAAGTGTCTGGCACCTCGCGCCATATTTCCGTTGAGGTTCCGTCTGCAGTGTATTGCCTCTAACTTTTGCATATGAACTCGGATTGAGATGATCTTTATATCAAAATCGATTGCCTCGACGAGACGAAGACAATTCCTTAAGAGTGCTTCTTCATCCGAGGTCATCTTGAAGACGTGATTGGCCAAAAACCACTTGGAACATTGAATTATGCCACTCGGAGTATAGTTTCGGTTTGTAAGATAAAGTCAAATGAATATAACCGAAACATCAAAGTGGTTCCACTCGGCCACGTGAATATTTTCATGCTGAAAACCCGTTCACTCGAGACCATCTTCATTGCAATCTGTATCTTGCCAAAATCAGGTGTCAACACATGCCCCCCTGTTTTTCGGCAAAGCTTGCACGCCGAAAAATAATATGCATAGTGTTTGTTCTAAGGACGATATCAACACTCCATCGGCCATTTATTTTTCTCAGGGCGATCATTATGTATCGGCCATGTTTGCGCTAAGGGCAATAATCGTATATCGGCCATTGCCTACTTAGGCTTCCTGCCACACACTCGGGTGGTACTTCTTCGAATATTTGCCATTGAGAGCTCGAGGTAACAATGCCCCTTGTATTGATTCCACCAAATATGAATTTCCGGGAACAACTCTTGTAATTCTAAAAGGACCTTCCCAACTTGGAGACCACTTCCCGAATTTTCTATCTCTTGAACCAATCGGCAGAATCACTTTCCAGACGAGATCACCAACTTGAAAATTCTTCAACTTAACTTTCTTATTGTAAGCTCTTGCAACCCTCAACTTGTCTCTCTCTATAGACTTCAAAGCAACCAAACGTTTATCGACAACCTCATCAATATTATCCATCATCAAGTTATAAAAGTCTACTGCCGATAAATCATTTTGTTTGGCTATTCTCAAAGCATTCAAATTTACTTCCACTGGTAAAACGGCCTCTTGACCATATACTAGCTCATATGGGGTCACCTTCGTAGCACCATGCCTTGAAATTCTATGTGCCCACAAAGCTTCAGACAACAACTCATGCCATCTCCTTGGATTATCTTCAATCTTTTTCTTGATGAGTTTGATTAAAATTTTATTGCTAGACTCAGCTTGTCCATTAGCTTGGGCATAATATGGAGAGGAATTGAGCAACTTTATGTTATAAGATCCGGCAAACTCTCTGACTTGGTGTGACATGAAAGATGAACCTTGATCTGTTGTTAACGTTTGAGGAATACCGAATCTATGAATAATGTGCTCGGTTATGAATTGAATTACCTCTGTATGTGTCATGTTCTTGAGAGGTACTGCTTCAGACCATTTAGTGAAATAATCAGTTGCCACCAATACGAACCGATGCCCCTTTGAGGAAGATGGATGAATTTGCCCAATAAAGTCTAAACCCCATCCTCTGAAAGGCCACGGCTTGATAATAGGATGCAACATAGCAGCAGGAGCCAATTGAATATCACCAAATTTTTGACAAGCTTCGCACCCTTTATAATATCTGAAGCAATCATTAATCATAGTCGGCCAATAAAACCCAGCACGTCGCAATAACCATTTCATCTTGGGAGCCGACTGGTGAGTGCCACAAATGCCTTCATGTACCTCTCCCATAGCAACTCTTGCCTGGTCCTCATCCAAACACTTTAGAAGAACATCATCGACTGTTCGGCGATAAAGACCATCATCTCTCATTGTATACTTGAAAGCCATACGCCGAACATCACTGTCCACCCTTTCACTCGGATTGCACAAGTAATCAACAATGGGCTTCCTCCAGTCGGGATTGTCACCTGCACTAGACTTTTTGTTAATGGCCGAATCAGTGGGTTCAGGTTCGGCCTCTCCCATATTGGCAAGACAAGACATCGGTCTTTGAGAGATATGAAACATGCCATGATCAACATGATATCCGGATGCTTGTTGTGCCAATTTATTTGCTTTCCAATTGTCATGTCTAGATATATGAGCAATGCTAAAGCAATCCAAAGTAGAAATTATATCTAGACATTTATCAAGATAAACATTAAGTGATTCGTCCAAACACTGAAATACTTTGGATATTTGCTGCACCACTAGTAACGAATCACCATAAGCCACAATATGTGTAACACCTATAGCAAGTAACATCTCTAGGCCGAATAATAATGCTTCATATTCAGATTGATTGTTTGTACAAAAATATTCTAAGCGGCATGAGGCTTCAAAAACAGCACCATGAGGAGATATGGGAGATATGTAAACAATACCAACACCTTGGCCATTGGTACAAACTGAACCATCAAGATATAATCTCCATGGTACTATTGAGACAAGGTTTATATCAACATCATGCTTGTCATCAATCCGATGTTCAACAATAAAATTAGCAACGATTTGGCCTTTCATGGATTTTAGAGATTCATAGGCCAAATCATATTCAATCAAAGCATAAGCCCACTTGCCAATTCTACCACTAAGAATTGGTCTATGCAACATGTATTTAATGACATCGGTCTGATAAGCTACTATGCAAGCACTCGGTACTAAATAATGTCTCAATTTTGTGCAAGCATAATATAAACATAGACATAATTTTTCAATAAATGTATACCTTGTCTTTGCGTCCAATAGGCGGCGGCTCAAATAAGTGATGGCATGCTCTTTTCCTTCGGTCTCTTGAGTTAGAACAGCACCAATAACTCCTTCCTCTGCTGCAATGTAAAGTCTGAAGGGTTCCCTATGCTTGGGTGCTTTCATTACCAGAGGAGTGCACAAATAATTCTTGATCATATCAAATGCTTCTTGTTGTTTTGGCCCCCAAGTGAAATCATCATCATTCTTTAACCGAAGGATAGGAGTAAATGCATCAACTTTTCCTGATAGATTAGCTATGAACCTTCTCAAATAATTAACCTTGCCAAGAAACTTTTGCATATCTCTCTTGCATGTTGGAGCCTCCAATTTATGTATGGCCTCTATCTTTTTGGGATCAATCTCTATGCCATCTTCATGAATAATAAAACCCAAAAACTTGCCAGTTGATACACCGAATGCACACTTTAAAGGATTCATCTTCAGTCCATACTTTTTCATTCTTTCGAAAGCTAAACGCAAATCGGCCAAGTGAGATTCAAAAGCATTCGATTTGACAACAATATCATCAATATAAACTTCAAGTATGATACCGAGTAAATCATGAAAAATTAAATTCATAGCACTTTGATACGTGGCTCCATCATTTTTTAATCCGAATGTCATCACTGTCCACTCGAATAAACCAAGGAAACCAGGACATCGGAAAGCCGTTTTGTACATGTCCTCTTTGGCCATAAGAATTTGATTGTATCCGGCATTACCAACTAGAAGCTAATAACCTTATGTCCAGAAGCATCATTAATAAGCATATCGGCTATTGGCATAGGATACACTCATCTTTGGGTGTAGCCCTATTCAAATGTCTGAAATCAATGCACACCCTCAACTTGCCAGATCCTTTCTTCTCTACTGGGACAATGTTAGAAATCCACTCGGCATACCTGCAAGGTTGAATGAAATTAGCTTCAAGCAGTCGACCAATCTCTTCCTTGATCCGGTCATATGTTTTCGGATTAAATTTTCTGGCCGACTGTTTATAAGGTCTAAAACCGGCCTTTATAGGCAACCGATGTTCCACTAGCTCTCGGCTTAACCCTGGCATCTCATGATATTCCCATGCAGAGCAACAAACATATTCTTTCAATAGCTCGATTAACTTAGCCTTACAATCGGCTTTCAAATTTTTGTTTATAAATGTCGGTCGAGTGACTGAACCATCTCCAATATCTACCTCTTCTAACGAATCGGCTGATGTAAAACCTTGTCCAAGTTTATCCATGTCATCCAACTTCTCTATAGACTCATACATATCGTTCTCATTGGACCGATACTTTACAAGACGTTTTTGTAACCACTCGGAATTAGGATCCATTTAAACATATCATACCTTGGAGCCGATTGCATTTACTCGGCTTTAAAGAGACGGGCACAAAACCATTCTTGGTCGCGCTGAGAAAATCAAATTCTGATAAGTCACGTCCCGTCAAGCAAGTAGCATTGGGATGTTGCCAATCCACCGATGCATCGGCCAAAGCAACACAGGCCGAGTTATCCGCATGAATAACTTCCACTTCATCATCAACCCACTGAATCAAAAACTGGTGCATAGTGGATGGCACGCACTGGTTTGCATGAACCCAATCGCGGCCTAGTATGACGTTGTAGTTACCTTGCACCTCATCGACAAAGAATGCAGTAGCCAAAGTTTTGCTTCCGACTGTAAGCTCCACATATATCACACCTTTGGCTTCAGTTTTCTCTTTGCCTTCAAATCCGTTGAGCACCATATTGGTCTTGATCAATTCTTCATCAGGCAAACCCAATTTCTTGAAGACCGAATAGGGCATAAGATTTACTACAGCACCACCATCAACAAGCATCCGAGTGAGTGGCGACCCATTGATATGACCTCTGAGATATAATGGTTTAAGATGTGTTACTGGTTCTTTTGGCTTCTCAAATATTGCGTTTTTAGGGCCAAAATCCAGCTGAGCCACCTCCCCTTCTTCATCTACAGCACGAAACTCAGCAGGTAAGTGATACACCATATTGATATTCATACCTTCATGAACCGGCGTAGACTCATAGTCCAACATATCAGACTCCTCCTCGAGTGCATCCACAGATTCTGAAATTTGTCCGAGTGAAGGAGAAGTAAGAAGTGTCACAGACGATGTCATATATGTTGCATCGTTGTGACGCCCGGATAGTTACACTATAGTAATTCCCTATTAACGATGCCACGTCAAAACGATTACTGTTGTTAACCTCTAGATGCATCAAATCCCGTTCGAATTCAAATTCAAAATCAAGCAAATAATAAAAGTTTTCAATTGTCAAAAATTAAATGTTCTAAGGTTGACCAATAAATCCTAAGTAATTATGGTGGTGAAACCACATTTTTATAATATGATTAGATGCACTAAATAAACTAAAACAACGATAAAACAATTATCTAAAATGATTTTAAAATAATAAGCACATGCAAAACACTTTATTTAAGGTGCCAGAATATTTGGGGCTGTGACCTATTTAATAACACCAAATTAGTTGTCGCTTTTAAATTTTATAAAACTAAAATAAAAGAAAACTGAAAAGAAATAGAATAAAAAAAAGAAGAAAAGGAAACAGAAAAAAAGGGAAAGAACCCCCCCCCCCACTGGGCCACAGCCCAGCTGGCCTCTGGGCCAACCAGGCCGGCCCAGCCGGTGCCTATAGCCCCCTGGGGCGACCGAAACCTAGCGACCCCCCTCCCCACTTTCCCCTCGTCTCCCTCACCCGCCGCCACCACACAACACACACACACAAGCACGCACGCACGCATCGTGCCGGGGAGAGGATCTCCCCGCGCCCGATCCCCTCGCGTGCATCGGCGCCTTCGCCTCGCCATCCTCCTCGTCGCCGCCTCTCCGGCTCGCCTTCCCCCTCGCCCCTCTTCCCCGACCCGATCTGGATCGGGAAGGGGCAACAAGCCCGACGCCCTTGGACATCGGCGCCGTCGCTGTGTGCCGCACCGCCACCGCCCGGAGACCTCGCCGCCTCGACCTCTCCCCCGTAGTCGACCCCGCCACCATCGCCGACCCGTCCTCGTCCTCCCCGAACGGCCTCCACGAGCTCGCGCCGCCGACTCGCCGGACTGCCTCCCCGTCGCCCTCGCGTCCCCGTCGTCCTCCCCACGCCCCACTGCCTAGACCCCACGGCCCCGTGGTGAGGCCCCGACATATCCTCCTCCCCCTGTCTCTGTACGCACGCGCACGCGCTCGCGACCACCGCCGCTGTTGGCATCGCCGTCGGCCACCGCGAGCCATCCTCTCCTCGTCCGGCCACTGCACGCCCGTGCCGTCCCGTGCCCGTGCACGCACCGTGGCCGCGCCCTGCTCCCTACGCACGGCGTGCCCGCTGCGAGGCCGAGCCCCGCGCTGCTCCGCTCAACGCCGGCGCCCCTGCAGCCCACCTCCAGTAGCCCCCACGGCCACCATCTGGTGCCCGTCGTCGCGATGCGCCTGCCGAGCCCACCCACAGCTCCAGCCGTCGCCGGAGATGGCCGGCCGACGAGCTCTGCCGCCCCTGTTTAGCGTCGGCGGTTAGCCGCCGTAAAATGCTGACGTGGCCACGTGGTTAAGCCACTAATGGCCCTAATTAATCTAACCCTAGCCCTATGACAAACGGGGCCCGTGCCCCAGAATGTTTTATAAAAAAAGGGAATTAAAATAAATAAATAAGTAAATAGATAGATAAAATTAAATATTAATTAATTAATTAACTAAATAATTAACTTAACTAATTCTGTTTAAAGTAACTAATTAAGATTAATTAACCTAATTAACTAATTAACTTAATTAACTGAAACAGTCAATGACATGCGGGACCCACATGTCAGCTTGACCCAGTCAACACCTCTGTTGACTGATGATGTCATGCTGACGTCATGCTGATGCAGTAATGCCATTTTCGGATTAAATTAATAATAATAATTTATAAGTTGATTAAATCTTTAAAAATGAATATAAAATAAACCGTAACTCGGATGAAAATACTTTGTACATGAAAGTTGCTCAGAACAACGAGACGAATCCAGATACGCAGCCTGTTCGTCCGCCACACGTCCCTAGCATAGTGAACCTGCAACATTTCACCTCCGGTTCGTCTGTCCGAAAACGCGAAACACTGGGGATACTTTCCCGGATGTTTCCCCCTTCACCGGTATCGCCTATCCCTACGTTAGGACACCCCTAGCACAACGTATTGCCGCGTCTTGCTTTGTGTTACATTTGATTGCTCTGTTATTTATTGTGTTCCCCCTCCGTTACTCCTTTCCGGTAGACTCCGAGACCGATGCTGATGCCCCTGTGGTCGACTACGTCATCGACGACCCCTCCTTGTCTGAGCAACCAGGCAAGCCCCCCCTTTGATCACCAGATATCGCCTACTCTTCTCTATACTGCTTGCATTAGAGTAGTGTAGCATGTTACTGCTTTCCGTTAATCCTATTCTGATGCATAGCCTGTCATTGCTGCTACAGTCATTGATACCTTACCCGCAATCCTAAATGCTTAGTATAGGATGCTAGTGTTCCATCAGTGGCCCTACACTCTTGTCCGTCTGCCATGCTATACTACTGGGCTGTGATCACTTTGGGAGGTGATCACGGGCGTATACTATATACTTTACACAGTTACATTACCTGTGATACTGTTCGGAGATGGGGGCTGAAGGGGCAGGTGGCTCCATCCCGGTAGAGGTGGGCCTGGGTTCCCGACGGCCCCCGACTATTACTTTGTGGCGGAGCGGCAGGGCAGGTTGAGACCACCTAGGAGACAGGTGGGCCTGGCCCTGTTCGGCGTTCGCGGATACTTAACACGCTTAACGAGATCTTGGTATTTGATCTGAGTCGGCTACGAGCCTATACGCACTAACCATCTACGCGGGAGTAGTTATGGGTATCCCGGCGTCGTGGTATCAGCCGAAGCCTTCTTGACGTCAGCGACTGAGTGGCGCGCGCCGGGTTGGACTGCGTTAACGCAACTTCCTTTGTAATGGAGGTTGCTAGGTCTGCTCACCGGCCGCGTACGCAACGTGCAGGTGTGCAATGGGCGATGGGCCCAGACCCCTGCGCGCATAGGATTTAGACCGGCGTGCTGACCTCTCTGTTGTGCCTAGGTGGGGCTGCGACGTGTTGATCTTCCGAGGCCGGGCATGACCCAGGAAAGTGTGTCCGGCCAAATGGGATCGAGCGTGTTGGGTTATGTGGTGCACCCCTGCAGGGAAGTTAATCTATTCGAATAGCCGTGATCTTCGGTAACAGGACGACTTGGAGTTGTACCTTGACCTTATGACAACTAGAACCGGATACTTAATAAAACACACCCTTCCAAGTGCCAGATACAACCG
This sequence comes from Triticum aestivum, assembly GCF_018294505.1. Taxonomy (NCBI): domain Eukaryota; kingdom Viridiplantae; phylum Streptophyta; class Magnoliopsida; order Poales; family Poaceae; genus Triticum; species Triticum aestivum. The sequence goes on along the minus strand of NC_057812.1, from coordinate 705,716,369 downwards.
GTGGTCGCTCTACCTCAGGGATATGAGGAGGGGATCGCCGGGTAGGATTATGCTATGAGATGCTATTTGGAGATGCTACTTGGAGATGCTACTTGGAGGACTTCAATCTACTCTCTTCTACTTGATGCAAGACGGTGGCTGCGAGAAGCGTAGTCTTCGACAGGATTAGTTATCCCCCTCTTATTCTGGCATTCTGCAGTTCAGTCCACTGATATGGCCTCCTTACACATATACCCATGCATATGTAGTGTAGTTCCTTGCTTGCGAGTACTTTGGATGAGTACTCACGGTTGCTTTCTCCCCCCTTTTTCCCCTTTCCTTTCTTTCTGGTTGTCGCAACCAGATGCTGGAGTCCAGGAGCCAGACGCCACCGTCGACGACGACCCCTACTACACTGGAGGTGCCTACTACTACGTGCTGCCCGCTGATGACGACCTGGAGTAGTTTAGGAGGATCCCAGGCAGGAGGCCTGCGCCTCTTTCGATCTGTATCCCAGTTTGTGCTAGCCTTCTTAAGGCAAACTTGTTTAACTTATGTCTGTACTCAGATATTGTTGCTTCCGCTGACTCGTCTATGATCGAGCACTTGTATTCGAGCCCTCGAGGCCCCTGGCTTGTATTATGATGCTTGTATGACTTATTTATGTTTTAGAGTTGTGTTGTGATATCTTCCCGTGAGTCCCTGATCTTGATCGTACACGTTTGCGTGCATGATTAGTGTACGATTGAATCGGGGGCGTCACAAGTTGGTATCAGAGCCAACTGCCTGTAGGAATCCCCCTTCCACACTCCTTGGCCGAAGTCGAGTCTAGACATTACAAAAACTTATACTAACTTGGCTGTGTGCCTTACGGGCCCACGTCGCCATCGGGTGGTACTAGGATCTTTTACTCCTCGATCTTTACTCTGGGACTCTGAACTCTCTTCTATTCGGGTTAAACGATTTTTACTAAAATCTAACTTTAGGTTCTCGCAAGTACCTTCTACCGGGGAGCCACTTGTTACCGATGACCGCCTGCTGCACCAGAAGATTTCGAAGATACTCTCCAATATTCTCTCGAGACCTTGTGCCCGTTGCTTTTGCAATTCCCTTCCACCGAAATATCCCCAGGGATAAATACTTACACCCGTCGTCCTTACTTTATACCCAGTCGATCTTGTTATTACAAGATACCTCGAAATTTTCTCTAATGTTTCGAGAATACTTTGTGCCTACTGCCTTGCAGTTCTTTGCTATATGAATACCACTACGGATAAATTTCTCACACTTACCGAGTATCCACTCATCCCCAGTTGTTTCATGTATGTCACCAATCCTCGAAATATCATTCGATCTTCCGAAAATCTTGAGCATCCTGTTGCTCTTGAAATTCTTGATTGCTTGCATTATGGTTAGTCCCATAAGTCTAGTAATCTTGTTGACACCCATTGTCATTGTCATTTTGAGTCCGTTGATTCGATTTGTTGCGAATGCTCGCAATCCTCAAACAGATCCTAGAATTCATCCTTCCGGCTCAGACGTCGTTTTAATCATGAGCTGGTTCTCGCCAATTAAATTGTCGTCGATTTTGCCCCTAAGTCTATTGAACTTATCCATCCTTGATCAGAGCGTCTGCTTCTGATTCTTCGCTTTGTAAACCATAACCCCTTAGCAATTGAGCTCTAAGTTATTCAGTTGTTTCGATAATCCAATGTCTTTGCCTGGCTTCTTCCTCTGGTTGTGTGTCGATACTCACCCCAGATCCTTTGCTGGATTTTATCCGACAATGTCCTTCATATTCAATAACCTTGAGCCTTTCCTAGGATATATACCGCCTTTGGTAAATTGTATCCTCTACTTTGCCAACCATGCTCTGCTATCGAGCTTGTGTTATTTACTCCTGAAGTTTGTGGTATATGTTCCTAGGAGGCCCTGATGGGTTGGACATATGCTTTTCTTTAAACTGTGTGAACCCGGAAACCACTACGGGTCATACTCTACTAGTGTTATGTCAGATAAAATTTCAACACACAATTTCGTTGAAGGCGAGAAGTGAATGAAAGGTTATGCATTAAAGAAGTGGGAGTCGACCTTGAACTTTGTGTTCATGCCCATGGACACGATGTAGATCCTGTCATAGAAGCTTCTTGTAATAATAACTATTTCCTTGATATGAAATCATCTGGTATTTATGTATTGGTCATTTGCAGTCGTGGTCCCGACCACATTTTCTCCTTGATTCAATTTCTCGGACAAGTTAAAGTGCTTGCCTTTTGCAGATCAATACGCTTGCCCAACCTCTATTTTGATCTTCCTCGATTATTAACCTTTGGTATCTCGAGAACTATGTTGCTTCCTGCGAGTCTTCATCTAGTATTGCTTCTCACCGATCTCGGATTCCCCCCCCCAGGGTCTGAGTTATTAGTCACTCGAGAACACCGATAACTGAATCGAGTCCGCACTGCGATTCAACAACTCTTAGTAATCTTCATCGCTTACGAGTTTGTACTCGATCGTGTCATTCCCAGCTGATTGACTACATCATCATCGTCAGGTTGACTGCTTGACCATTTTACCTATGTCCTTCATCCTTGGGGCACAATCCCGACAGTGCTCTAAGCTTACATCGAACTTTCACCATCATATTGTTTGTCTTGAGAGATAACTCTAAATTTTGGGATGACATCTTATCTACGGTTATAATAGCCTTTTGCTTCACCATTCCCTTGGCTTGATGCCGTCGCCGAGCGATTGCATCTTCATGGAGCCTCTCGACAAAATTTGTCGTGATCATCATCAACATTTTAACTCCTTCCAGGATATCAATCAAATTCATGATGGGAAATACCATCCTTGCCCCTCGATGATCGTGTTATCATTGACCACATCCTTGTCTTCCCTCAACACAAACGTGTTCATGTTTTGGATTGAATCTTGAGTTCCTTGCTATCCAGCATTTGTTCTACTTCACCTTGAAGTATTACCATCTTTTATGTCAAGAAGGTTGTGAGAAGTGCTCCGCCTCTTAAAATCTCTTGGTATGGTGATACTTCTCACCATCACCATTCTTTCTTGGCCCCAATGTTGATTCTAACCGGAATACTAGCAAGTGAACGGTGCTGCTTGGATTCTGTACTCCTAGCAACCCTATTGCTTTGAAGTTAATGGCCGACAGCTCATCCTCAGGCTATTGGTTATTGATTCACCATTCTGACATTGGTCGTGCAACCCAACCCATATTTCGGGTGCACTTTTCAACCAATGTTTAATTGTGTATGTGTTCCTCAAGCATACCCCATTATATTATTTGATCTGACAGTTGTTATCTCCTTGTTCACATAATTGTGGAAATCCATTTTTGGAAATCTCGATGAATTGTCGCTGAGTTCATCAGCCACCTCCTCACCCTCTCCTTGGTTTAATGATGAGCTTTTGTTTCGAAACTCGCTTCCGTAGTAAATTTCCTGAGAATCTTGCAATGTCATCTCATCAATTTGTGTTGCACCTTTCTTCTCAGGCATCCCGAGTCTGAGTTATCCTGACACCAATCAGATCTGAATCTCGGTCAGATATGATGGTTGGAACATATTTTCAAGAGTTATAACATTGGTCCTTTGATGACCTGGTAACATGATGTCATGCCTAGCACCCCCCCCCCCTGGGTGGAGGACCTATTATTGTAGTATCCTTTTTAGCAAGTTTAGCCATTCTTCCCTGAGGAAATTGTAAGACTTATTCTACAAGTTATTCCTGATGGATCCTTCGTGTTTCCAAAGTCTGATCTTCACCTGAAGACCATGTCCATGCTATCTCGAAGCATGTCAATGGTACTCCGATTTGCAACAGGAACATTTGAAGCACGATGCTAGATTTATTTATCATTTATCCTAACACCGTTGTATGGGTAATATCATGATATTCTCCCCCCCCTTAACTAAATGGTTTTCTACTTTATATCCTGTCATGGATATCTTGCTCTGCTTGTCCTTGGGAAGGATATACCCTTGAATTATGTGTTTTAACACATTTTCCTTTCCATTGTTCTGTTTAATCTGATATTCATATTTTCCTTTCCATTGTTGTGTTTGTCATTCTTGTGATCTATATAATCTAAGCAGTAAAGATTCACTGCTTATGTAAACCCCTCGATGTATAATTGGTCAGTAAGACCCTGTTACGATTGTTGATGATATTCCGGTAACCACCGATGGACGAGAACTTTGCCTATTGGCCCGCCTCGTTCAACGAGCAGGAAAATGGTTCTCTTCGTCCCTCGCCCTTGGTATCGACGTTGTTGCCGACTTAATCGACAGGCTACCCTCTGACATGCCTTGCTTGCATGATCGCGCAAGACGTCTCCGCCCTTCCTATTTTTAACCCACATGGTGGGCCCATAACCCACAGTTCCACAGGATCGAAACCTGACTCTCCTGTACACCCCCTGTTCCCAAAGTTATTCCTCACGCGTGGCCTCGTGTGTAATTCACGAGCCACCTTCCGATGAGATCATCAATCTGGTATCAGACGCAATACTTATTCCCATTGCTCTGAACCCCTTTCACACTTCGCTTCAGGCAACGAACGATTGCCTATGCGCTTGAAACTTCTATTTTGCACCTTCTTGCTTTGCTCTCGATATTGTCTTGAATTTCAATTCGAGAGTTACTTTCCGCCACCTTCCTCGTTGTTGTCTACCAAATAATCTACCCTGCAGAGATCCATTCTTCGGTATACCCCCTTAATCTTTGGTTAGTACGATGAAATTTCCGAAGAAAGGATGATGACTTCATCATGATGACCTGAAGCAGAGAAAGGAAGACATCAATATAATGGGTCGACCTCTTCGAGAAGAGTAACCAAGACCAAGAAGGATCGTTGGAATTTCGTAACCTAGTCTTTCCCCTTACTCCCCTCTTAAATCTCGGGACGAGATTTCTTGTAGTGGAGGAGATTTGTGACGCCCGGATAGTTACACTACAGTAATTCCCTATTAACGATGCCACGTCACCACGATTACTGTTGTTAACCTCTAGATGCATCAAATCCCGTTCGAATTCAAATTCAAAATCAAGCAAATAATAAAAGTTTTCAATTGTCAAAAATTAAATGTTCTAAGGTTGACCAATAAATCCTAAGTAATTATGGTGGTGAAACCACATTTTTATAATATGATTAGATGCACTAAATAAACTAAAACAACGATAAAACAATTATCTAAAATGATTTAAAAATAATAAGCACATGCAAAACACTTTATTTAAGGTGCCAGAATATTTGGGGTTGTGACCTATTTAATAACACCAAATTTAGTTGTCGCTTTTAAATTTTATAAAACTAAAATAAAAGAAAACTGAAAAGAAATAGAATAAAAAAAAGAAGAAAAGGAAACAGAAAAAAGGGAAAGAACCCCCCCCCCCCCACTGGGCCACAGCCCAGCTGGCCTCTGGGCCAACCAGGCCGGCCCAGCCGGTGCCTATAGCCCCCTGGGGCGACCGAAACCTAGCGACCCCCTCCCCACTTTCCCCTCGTCTCCCTCACCCGCCGCCACCACACAACACACACACACAAGCACGCACGCACGCATCGTGCCGGGGAGAGGATCTCCCCGCGCCCGATCCCCTCGCGTGCATCGGCGCCTTTGCCTCGCCGTCCTCCTCGTCGCCGCCTCTCCGGCTCGCCTTCCCCCTCGCCCCTCTTCCCCGACCCGATCTGGATCGGGAAGGGGCAACAAGCCCGACGCCCTTGGACATCGGCGCCGTCGCTGTGTGCCGCACCGCCACCGCCCGGAGACCTCGCTGCCTCGACCTCTCCCCCGTAGTCGACCCCGCCACCATCGCCGACCCGTCCTCGTCCTCCCCGAACGGCCTCCACGAGCTCGCGCCGCCGACTCGCCGGACTGCATCCCCATCGCCCTCGCGTCCCCGTCGTCCTCCCCACGCCCCACTGCCTAGACCCCACGGCCCCGTGGTGAGGCCCCGACATATCCTCCTCCCCCTGTCTCTGTACGCACGCGCACGCGCTCGCGACCACCGCCGCTGTTGGCATCGCCGTCGGCCACCGCGAGCCATCCTCTCCTCGTCCGGCCACTGCACGCCCGTGCCGTCCCGTGCCCGTGCACGCACCGTGGCCGCGCCCTGCTCTCTACGCACGGCGTGCCCGCTGCGAGGCCGAGCCCCGCGCTGCTCCGCTCAACGCCGGCGCCCCTGCAGCCCACCTCCAGTAGCCCCCACGGCCACCATCTGGTGCCCGTCGTCGCGATGCGCCTGCCGAGCCCACCCACAGCTCCAGCCGTCGCCGGAGATGGCCGGCCGACGAGCTCTGCCGCCCCTGTTTAGCGTCGGCGGTTAGCCGCCGTAAAATGCTGACGTGGCCACGTGGTTAAGCCACTAATGGCCCTAATTAATCTAACCCTAGCCCTATGACAAACGGGGCCCGTGCCCCAGAATGTTTTATAAAAAAAGGGAATTAAAATAAATAAATAAGTAAATAGATAGATAAAATTAAATATTAATTAATTAATTAACTAAATAATTAACTTAACTAATTCTGTTTAAAGTAACTAATAAATATTAATTAACCTAATTAACTAATTAACTTAATTAACTGAAACAGTCAATGACATGCGGGACCCACATGTCAGCTTGACCCAGTCAACACCTCTGTTGACTGATGATGTCATGCTGACGTCATGCTGATGCAGTAATGCCATTTTCGGATTAAATTAATAATAATAATTTATAAGTTGATTAAATCTTTAAAAATGAATATAAAATAAACCGTAACTCGGATGAAAATACTTTGTACATGAAAGTTGCTCAGAACAACGAGACGAATCCAGATACGCAGCATGTTCGTCCGCCACGCGTCCCTAGCATAGTGAACCTGCAACATTTCACCTCCGGTTCGTCTGTCCAAAAACGCGAAACACTGGGGATACTTTCCCGGATGTTTCCCCCTTCACCGGTATCGCCTATCCCTACGTTAGGACACCCCTAGCACAACATATTGCCGCATCTTGCTTTGTGTTACATTTGATTGCTCTGTTATTTATTGTGTTCCCCCTCCGTTACTCCTTTCCGGTAGACTCCGAGACCGATGATGATGCCCCTGTGGTCGACTACGTCATCGACGACCCCTCCTTGTCTGAGCAACCAGGCAAGCCCCCCTTTGATCACCAGATATCGCCTACTCTTCTCTATACTGCTTGCATTAGAGTAGTGTAGCATGTTACTGCTTTCCGTTAATCCTATTCTGATGCATAGCCTGTCATTGCTGCTACAGTCATTGATACCTTACCCGCAATCCTAAATGCTTAGTATAGGATGCTAGTGTTCCATCAGTGGCCCTACACTCTTGTCCGTCTGCCATGCTATACTACTGGGCTGTGATCACTTTGGGAGGTGATCACGGGCGTATACTATATACTTTACACAGTTACATTACCTGTGATACTGTTCGGAGATGGGGGCTGAAGGGGCAGGTGGCTCCATCCCGGTAGAGGTGGGCTGGGTTCCCGACGGCCCCCGACTATTACTTTGTGGCGGAGCGGCAGGGCAGGTTGAGACCACCTAGGAGACAGGTGGGCCTGGCCCTGTTCGGCGTTCGCGGATACTTAACACGCTTAACGAGATCTTGGTATTTGATCTGAGTCGGCTACGAGCCTATACGCACTAACCATCTACGCGGGAGTAGTTATGGGTATCCCGGTGTCGTGGTATCAGCCGAAGCCTTCTTGACGTCAGCGACTGAGTGGCGCGCGCCGGGTTGGACTGCGTTAACGCAACTTCCTTTGTAATGGAGGTTGCTAGGTCTGCTCACCGGCCGCGTACGCAACGTGCAGGTGTGCAATGGGCGATGGGCCCAGACCCCTGCGCGCATAGGATTTAGACCGGCGTGCTGACCTCTCTGTTGTGCCTAGGTGGGGCTGCGACGTGTTGATCTTCCGAGGCCGGGCATGACCTAGGAAAGTGTGTCCGGCCAAATGGGATCGAGCGTGTTGGGTTATGTGGTGCACCCCTGCAGGGAAGTTAATCTATTCGAATAGCCGTGATCTTCGGTAACAGGACGACTTGGAGTTGTACCTTGACCTTATGACAACTAGAACCGGATACTTAATAAAACACACCCTTCCAAGTGCCAGATACAACCGGTGGTCGCTCTACCTCAGGGATATGAGGAGGGGATCGCCGGGTAGGATTATGCTATGAGATGCTATTTGGAGATGATACTTGGAGATGCTACTTGGAGGAGTTCAATCTACTCTCTTCTACTTGATGCAAGACGGTGGCTGCGAGAAGCGTAGTCTTCGACAGGATTAGTTATCCCCCTCTTATTCTGGCATTCTGCAGTTGAGTCCACTGATATGGCCTCCTTACACATATACCCATGCATATGTAGTGTAGTTCCTTGCTTGCGAGTACTTTGGATGAGTACTCACGGTTGCTTTCTCCCCCCTTTTTCCCCTTTCCTTTCTTTCTGGTTGTCGCAACCAGATGCTGGAGTCCAGGAGCCAGACGCCACCGTCGACGACGACCCCTACTACACTGGAGGTGCCTACTACTACGTGCTGCCCGCTGATGGCGACCTGGAGTAGTTTAGGAGGATCCCAGGCAGGAGGCCTGCGCCTCTTTCGATCTGTATCCCAGTTTGTGCTAGCCTTCTTAAGGCAAACTTGTTTAACTTATGTCTGTACTCAGATATTGTTGCTTCCGCTGACTCGTCTATGATCGAGCACTTGTATTCGAGCCCTCGAGGCCCCTGGCTTGTATTATGATGCTTGTATGACTTATTTATGTTTTAGAGTTGTGTTGTGATATCTTCCCGTGAGTCCCTGATCTTGATCGTACACGTTTGCGTGCATGATTAGTGTACGATTGAATCGGGGGCGTCAGAATCGTCCTCCTTTGGTGATGTAGGTATTGTTGTGATAGATGTAGAAGTTGCTGTATCTTGTATTTGTTTAGGCCTCCACACTTGTTTTGGTGGAACCATGGGTCGAATGTCATTGAACAACTTATCCCTTTGTTTCTCGGCCTCCTGTTCTGCCATCTCTTGACTCCTTAACCTCTGTAGTTTCCTCTTTTGTGACTTTGTTAGCCCTGGAGGACACCACTTTGGCTGAGTGTATTTAGGTTCTCTCGTTTTTACCTGGCTGGTGCTTGCCTCATGGTCATTAGCCGAGTGCTTTGGCGCGATAGCAAGTATCGGCTCAGTCAGATTGCTATGCACAATCGGCTGTTGTATGGCGAATGTTTCGGTGCCCAAGATAAGTGAGTTGACATCCATTTTCTCCTTGCCTTTTCCCGACTCAACTGCTGCAACACTTAGTGATTTAACACGCCATTCTTTTCGACTTTCCAGATGCATGAAATTTCCACTCGGGCGTACCTTTTTACTCTGATGGAATCCACTCGGATGGATATCACTCGGATGGAATTCAGTCGGATGGAATCTACTCGGCCACATTTTTTCACTCGGATAGCTTCCAACTGGGTGCATTCTTACACTCGGATAATTTCCATCCGGTCGCATGTTTTGACCAGCCGACTGATAGTTACCGATGTTGAGTCGGCCATTATATGAGTATTCAAGTCGACCCCAAACAGTTTGCCTTTGCTCTTCTAGAAACAACGCTTTGGTCCACTCAGTTTCATATACTGACTGAACATATCATCTGATGGTGACCTTGGTCGCTTCAAGTATGATGGCCGGTGAGAGCTGGGACCAGCCGACTGATTAGCATATTTGGATAGCAACATATCAAAAGTTGGCTTGATCCGCTTGCGTTGCACTTTAGCTTCATTCCTCTTCCACTTGCCAACTTCTGGACTCTTGGGTTTGACAAATTTAACTCGAGTATTTTCTTGCACTTGCGGTTGCCCCCCGAGTGTAGGATTCTTGATGGTGATTTTGATTACTTCCTTGCCATCGGGCTGCTTATCAAGCACAACATGTCTCCCCAAGACCGTGCTGCCTTCCTTGTCTTTCCTGTGCTCACCAATAATGATGTTAGCTTTATTAGTAGATTCGGCTACCTCAGGCCGAATGAGTAGCTTCTTCCCCTCCAAATCCATGGTATTCATTGGAAAAGGTTGTTTATCAACTTGCATCTCAGGAAAGTTCAATCGTCCGTCATTAATGGCCGATTGTATCTGTCGTTGAAAAACATTGCAATCGTTAGTAGCATGAGAAAAAGAATTATGATACTTGCAATAAGCATGCCGTTTTAGCTCTTCAAACGGCGGTAAAGTATGAGATATTCTAATAATCTTAGCCTGCAGCAAAGCATCAAATATTCTATCACACTTAGCAATGTTAAAAGTAAACTTTATCTCTTCATCACGATTCTTATGAATCGGTTTCAGATCATTGCAAGTAAAGGGTTTGGCCTTAGATGGCCAAACAAATTCAGTAGCAAAAACATCACCCTCATCGTCCGAGTGATCACTATCATATTCCACCATATTCATCTTTGGACGATCGGCTTTGTATCTGTGCACTTCTTTGAGATCTTTGCTTCGGCTTTCCTGAGCCAAAGCCCTTTGTAAGACTTGGTTGATATTTAAGAACTCATAACCTTCTAGCTTTTCTCTAATGGGAGTTCTCAAACCACTCAGCACTAGGTCTGCCAAGTCTCTCTCGGTTATCACCAAACTAAAACACCGGTTTTTTGTTTCTCTGAATCTCTTGACGTAATCGGAGACCGATTCATCATGCTTCTGTTTAACCGATGTTAGATGTGATAACTTGAGTTCATTGTCGCCGCTATAAAAGTGATCATGAAATTTCTGCTCTAGCTGCGACCAAACCTGAATGGAACCATGTGGTAAAGAAGAAAACCATGAAAATGCAGTACCAGTTAAAGATAAAGGAAACAAACGCACTTTCAACTCATTTAGTGAGCCTGCTTCACCTAGTTGTGCTAAGTATTGACTAACATGCTCCCATGTGGTTTTTGTGCCCTCTCCATTGAACTTAACAAAATCTGGAATCTTATGTCCCGGAGGGCACTGGATGGCATCAAAGTACTCGGGGTACGGCTTTTGGTAAATCCGATTCCGAGGTAACTCAACTCCAAAATTCTCTCTAAGCATCTTAGCCATCTCCTCTATAAGATTAGCTAGACCATAATCCTTAGTGGATGATGAAGCTTGTGGCAGTAACATAGGAAGAGTATGGTTACTACCTGTAGGTAGGAATTGTGGCATGTATGTCGACCCATAATTTGGTAGTGGTCGAGTGGTTGTAGCTGTAGGTAGAGTTTGGTTCGGCATTGCCACCGAACCTGTCATGCTCATAATAGGATTAATGGGTGTAGCCACAATCTGATTTGTTTGGGTAGGATAATAAGTCATCGGCACGGGAGGCGCCGATGCAATAGGTAAAGCCAGATTAGGGTTTTGCACACTAGCAGCTACACCATTATTACCACTAGACGATTGAGATATATTCTTCTGAGCATTAGTATTTTCTATAAAAGTTTGATAGACTAGATTGTTACCATCAGCAATATGACTTTCAATCTCAGCCCACTACTCAGGAGAAAAGGCAGTACTTACAGAGGGTTTAACCTATTCAGTTTGAAGAGGAGGGAACTTGATTTCTTCAATCGGAGTGATGTTGCCTTGGCGATCTTTCTTGAATTTTGCAAGGAACTCCTGCAAGTCCTTCTCCTCACGTGCCTTCTTGTACTCCTCATAGACTTGACAATGATCGGCCAATATCTCATCAAGACTAGGCTTAATGATGTTATCGGCGTCTACCTCAGATGGCTTGGGAAGATCGGACATGGTGGATGATGTTGATTGATCTTCGATCCTCAGCGGAGTCGCCAAAACGTGTGTTGACACACGAACACGTCACATGTACCCTCGACACCGGGGGTGATGCACCGCAGCTCATGTCGAAGGAGACCCGACAGACAGCGCGATACGCAAGACAGTCGACGTGCGCTTTTGCAGACCCGAAAACCCCACACCCCCGGGAGGGACCCCGTCAGGGAGTGCGGCGGCTATGGGCTGCCCTAGGTCGATTCGCTCGCCCCTAGAGCCTCGGGATTCGCAGATCTCAAACACGAAGAACAGCGAAGAACGAGAGAGAAAAACGGTGGAGAGATAAAACGAAGAAGAAAACAGAAGTATATTGATTTGTTCGATTGTGTGTTGTTCAATCGGCCATCACCCCCAACATATGTAAGAGGCGGCTGGACTTCCCGTACAAGCAAAGGATTCATCTAGGCTTTTCTTACAAAAAATTACATCAATTCACGTCCTAGAGTCCTAGTTCTATTCCAACTTGGATTCAGTCTGAATCTGGCCCAACTTCTGTCTTCCTCCTTGCGCGGGCCGCCGAGCTTGCATATGACCTCCGATCAAGACGGCCCAAATATGAAACTTGTGCGCCTCGACGAGACGAACAATCCTTATGTTGAACACTTTTCCAAATAAGACCATCTTGAATATTCTACGAAGCCATCTTTAATATCCAGTCGGACTCGGTCATGTAACGGATTGGATTGTCCGAGTCTCGTAGTGAACTTACAGGCCGTATACTATCTCATATGATAATGACTCCAAAACCAAAGTTCACCGTTTTGACGATGAGCACAACTTCCGTGTTGATCACTTTTCCATCCGAGGTCATCTGGATTACCTTTCAGGCACATCTTCAGTTTCACTCGGATCCGAGCTCATCCACTCGGATATTAGAGTTTTTCGTCCGAGTGGACCTTTTCACTCGGATGTTAGAGTCTTTCACTCGGAAGACAATCTTTCACTCGCATGACTACAATTTCACTCGGAAGACAATCTTTCACTCGGATGACTATATTTCGCTCGGAAGGCAATATCTTACTCGAACGTCAAGTTTTCATTCCGATGGTAATCTTTTCACTCGGAATAACTTCACTCGGATGATAATTTCACTTGGATTACTATATTTTCACTCGGAAGCCAATCTTTTACTCGATCGGTAAGTTTTTCACTCAACCTTTTACTCAATCGGTAGGTTTTCACTCGAATGGTAAACTTTTCACTCGGATTTCCCGACTGAAAACACAGCCTGATCTTAATTTGCCTCTCCAGGTTGCATACAACATCGGATTGAGACAAATTTTATAAGGAAAACGATCTCGATGAGACAAAACTTTTTCGTGTTGAAGGTTTTCCGATTCAAGGCCGTCTTGATGGCCGAATTACTCGCGCAACCTATCAGACAAGTGTGTGGCACCTCGCTCCATATTTCCGTTGAGGTTCGGTCTGCAGAGTATTGCCTCTAACTTTTGCATATGAACTAGGATTGAGCTGATTTGTATATCAAAATCGATTGCCTCGACGAGACAAAGACAATACCTTAAGAGTGCTTCTTCATCCGAGGTCATCTTGAAGACGTGATTGGCCAAAAACCACTTGGAACATTGAATTATGCCACTCGGAGTATAGTTTCGGTCCGTAAGATAAAGTCGAATGAATATAACCGAAACATCAAAGTGGTTCCACTCGGCGACGTGAATCTTTTCATGCTGAAAACCCGTTCACTCGAGACCATCTTCATTGCAATCTGTATCTTGCCAAAATCAGGTGTCAACACATACATAAAAGAATTTAGAGAAGATTCAAATATTGTTCATAGATAAACTTGATCATAAACCCACAATTCATCGGATCTCGACAAACACACCACAAAATAAGATCACATCGAATAGATCTCCAAGAGAATTGAGAACTTTGTATTGAGATCCAAAGAGAGTGAAGAAGCTAGCCATCTAGCTACTAGCTATGGACCCGTAGGTCTGAGGTAAACTACTCACACATCATCAAAGAGGCCATGGAGTTGTTGTAGAGGCCCTCCGTGATCAATGCCCCCTCCGGTGGAGCTCCGTAAAAGGCCCCAAGATGGGATCTCTTGGGTACAGAAGATTGCGGCGGTGGAAATAGGGTTTCGTGGTGCTCCTGGATGTTTGCGGGGTATATGGATATATATATAGGAGGAAGAAGTAGGTTGATGGAGCAACGAGGGGCCACGAGGGTGGAGGGCGTGCCCAGGGCGGTGGGTGCACCCCCCTGCCTCGTGGCCTCCTCGATTGTTTCTTGACGTCCACTCCAAGTCTCCTAGATCACGTTTGTTCATAAAATAATGCTCCCGAAGGTTTCATTCCGTTTGGACTCCGCTTGATATTCCTTTTCGGCGAAACACTAAAATAGGCAAAAAAACAGCAATTTGGGCTGGGCCTCCGATTAATAGGTTAGTCCCAAAAATAATATATAAGTGTAAAAATAAGCCCATTAACATCCAAAATAGATAATATAATAGCATGGAACAATAAAAAATTATAGATACATTGGAGACGTATCAAGCATCCCCAAGATTAATTCCTACTCGTCCTAGAGTAGGTAAATGATAAAAACAGAATTTTTGATGTGAAATGCTTCCTAACATATTTCTCAATGTAATTTTTCTTTATTGTGGCATGAATGTTCAGATCCGAAATATTCAAGATAAAAGTTTAATATTGACATAGAAATAATAATACTTCAAGCATACTAACTAAGCAATCATGTCTTCTCAAAATAACATGGCCAAAGAAAGTTATCCCTACAAAATCATATAGTCTGGCTATGCTCTATCTTCATCACACAAAATATTAAATCATGCACAACCCCGATGACAAGCCAAGCAATTGTTTCATACTTTTGATGTTATTAAACGTTTTCAACCTTCACGCAATATATGAGCGTGAGCCATGGATATAACACTATGGTGGAATAGAATGGTGGTTGTGGAGAAGACAAAAAAGGAGAAGATAGTCTCACATCAACTAGGCTTATCAATGGGCTATGGAGATGCCCATCAATAGATATTAATGTGTGTGAGTAGGGATTGCCATGCAACGGATGCACTAGAGCTATAAGTGTATGAAAGCTCAACAAAAGAAACTAAGTGGGTGTGCATCCAACTTGCTTGCTCACGAAGACCTAGGGAAATTTGAGGAAGCCCATCATTGGAATATACAAGCCAAGTTCTATAATGTAAAATTCCCAGTAGTTTATGAAAGTGACAACATAGGAGACTCTCTATCATGAAGATCATGGTGCTACTTTGAAGCACAAGTGTGGAAAAGGATAGTAACATTGTCCCTTCTCTCTTTTTCTCTCATTTCATTTTTTATTTTTTTTATTTGGGCCTTCTTCTTTTCTTGGCCTCTTTTTTTCTTTTTTTTCGTCCGGAGTCTCATCCCGACTTGTGGAGGAATCATAGTCTCCATCATCATTTCCTCACTGGGACAATGCTCTAATAATTATGATCATCACACTTCCTTTTACTTACAACTCAAGAATTACAACTCAATACTTAGAACAAAATATGACTCTATGTGAATGCCTCCGGCGGTGTACCGGGATATGCAATGAATCAAGAGTGATATGTATGAAAAAATTATGAACGGTGGCTTTGCCACAAATACGATGTCAACTACATGATCATGCAAAGCAATATGACAATGATTAACAGACAGAACGGTGGAAAGTTGTATGGCAATATATCTCGGAATGGCTATGGAAATGCCATAATAGGTAGGTATGGTGGCTGTTTGAGGAAGGTATATGGTGGGTTTATGGTACCGGCGAAAGTTGTGCGGTACTAGAGAGGCTAGCAAACGTGGAAGGGTGAGGGTGCGTATAATCCATGGACTCAACATTAGTCATAAAGAACTCACATACTTATTGCAAAAATTTATTATTTATCAAAAAAAAGTACTACGCGCATGCTCCTAGGGGGATAGATTGGTAGTAAAAGACCATCGCTCGCCCCCGACCGCCACTCATAAAGAAGGCAATCAATAAATAAATCATGCTCCGACTTCATCACATAACGGTTCACCATACGTGCATGCTACGGGAATCACAAACTTCAACACAAGTATTTCTCAAATTCACAACTACTCAACTAGCATGACTCTAATATCACCATCTCCATATCTCAAAACAATTATCAAGTATCAAACTTCTCTTAGTATTCAATGCACTTATATGAAAGTTCTTATTATTCCTAAAAGAAAATTGCCATGTTGTTCTAAAGGACTCTCAAAATAATATAAGTGAAGCATGAGAGATCAGTTATTTCTATAAAATAGAACCACCTCCATGCTCTAAAAGATATAAGTGAAGCACTAGAGCAGAAACTATATAGCTCAAAAGATATAAGTGAACCACATAGAGTATTCTAATAAATTCCAATTCATGTGTGTCTCTCTCAAAAGGTGTGTACAGAAAGGATGATTGTGGTAAACTAAAAAGCAAAGACTCAAATCATACAAGACGCTCCAAGCAAAACACATATCATGTGGCGAATAAAAATGTAGCTCCAAGTAAAGTTACCGATGAACGAAGACAAAAGAGGGGATGCCTTCCGGGGCATCCCCAATCTTAGTCTTTTTGGTGTCCGTGTATTTTACCTTGGGGTTCCATGGGCATCCCCAAGCTAAGGCTCTTGCCACTCCTTGTTCCATAATCCATCAAATCTTTACCCAAAACTTCAAAACTTCACAACACAAAACTTAACAAGGAAATCTCGTGAGCTCCGTTAGCGAAAGAAAACCAAACACCACTTCAAGGTACTGTAATGAACTCATTCTTTATTTATATTGGTGTTAAACCTACTGTATTCCAATTTCTCTATGGTTTATAAACTCTTTTACTAGCCATAGATTCATCAAAATAAGCAAACAACACACGAAAAACAGAATCTGTCAAAGACAGAATAGTCTGTAGTAATCTGTAACTAACGCAAACTTCTGGAACCACAAAAATTCTAAAATAAATTTATGGACATGAGGAATTTATCTATTAATCATATGCAAAAATAATTAACTAAATATCACTCTCCAATAAAAAAATGGCAGCAATTCTCGTGAGCGCTAAAGTTTCTGTTTTTTACAGCAAGATCAAAAAGAGTTTCCCCAAGTCTTCCCAACAGTTCTACTTGGCACAAACACTAATTAAACACAAAAAACACAACCAAAACAGAGGCTAGATAAATTATTTATTACTAAACAGGAGCAAAAAGCAAGGAATAAAAATAAAATTGGGTTGCCTCCCAACAAGTGCTATCGTTTAACGGCCCTAGCTAGGCATAAGATTTCAACGATGGTCACATGAAAGACAAGAATTGAAGCACAAAGAGAGCATCATAAAACACGTGACAAACACATCTAAGTCTAACATACTTCCTATGCATAGGAATCTTATAGGCAAACAAATTATCAAGGTAAGCAAAAACTAGCATATGCAAGGAAGCGGAAAGAAACAATAGCAATCTCAACATAACGAGAGGTAATTTAGTAACATGAAAATTTCTACCACCATATTTTCCTCTCTCATAATAATTACATGTAGGATGATAAGAAAATTCAACAAAATAGCTATCACATAAAATATTTTCAACACGATCCACATGCATGCAAAGTTGACACTCTTCCAAAATAGTGGGATTAACATTAACTAAAGTCATGACCTCTCCAAACCCACTTTTATCAAAAATTTCATGAGATTGAATGTTCTCCAAATATGTGGGATCTAAAGTTGACACTCTTCCAAACCCACTTTCAATAATATTGAAAACACTATTATCAATCTCATATTCATCATGGGCTTAAATAAATTTTCAAGATCATAAGAAGAATCACCCCAATCATGATCATTGCAACAAGTAGTAGACATAGCAAAACTAGCATCCCCAAGCTTAGGGTTATTCATATTATAAGCACAATTGATATTGATAGAATTTGTACTATCATCATTGCAATCATGCTTTCTATTCAAAGATCCATCATGAATCACTCCATAAAGTACTTCATCACAATTTTCAGATCACGGATTTCAAGCAAAACATCATAAAGATAATCTAGTGCACAAAACTCACTAGCAATAGGTTCATCATAATTGGATCTCTTAAAAAGATTAGCAAGCGGATGAGGATCCATAGATCTTAGGTTCTCTATTTAGCAATAAATAAACAACTACCAACCAAATGAGCAAACGAGCCAAGTAAAACATCAAAGCAAATGGAAAAGAGGGCGAATAAAATGGCAAGGGTGAAGTGGGGGAGAGGAAAACGAAAGGCAAATAGCAAATAATGTAATGCAAAGGGTAAGAGTTGTGATGGGTACTTGGTATGTCTTGACTTGGCGTAGATCTCCCCGGCAACGGCGCCAGAAATCCTTCTTGCTACCTCTTGAGCACTGCGTTGGTTTTCCCTTGAAGAAGAAAGGGTGATGCAGTAAAGCAGCGTAAGTATTTCCCTCAGTTTTTGAGAACCAAGGTATCAATCCAGTAGGAGACCACGCGCGAGTCACCTCGTACCTACACACACAAATAAGAACCTCGCAACCAACGCGATAAAGGGGTTGTCAATCCCTTTACGGCCACTTGCAAGAGTGAGATATGATAGAGATGATAATAATAAGATAAATATTTTTGGTAATTTTATGATATAGATTGAAAGTAAAAGATAGCAAAATAAAATAGATTGGAAACTTGTATGATGGAAAATAGACCCGGGGGCCATAGGTTTCACTAGTGGCTTCTCTCAAGATAGCATAAGTATTACGGTGGGTGAAAAAATTACTGTCGAGCAATTAATAGAAAAGCGAATAATTATGAGAATATCTAGGCATGATCATGTATATAGGCATCACGTCCGTGACAAGTAGACCGACTCCTGCCTGCATCTAATACTATTACTCCACACATCGACTGCTATCCAGCATGCATATAGAGTATTGAGTTCATACAAACAGAGTAACGCCTTAAGCAAGATGGCATGATGTAGAGGGATAAACTCATGCAATATGATGTAAACCCCATCTTTTTATCCTCGAAGGCAACAATACAATATGTGTCATTTCCCTTTTTGTCACTGGGATCGAGCACCGCAAGATTGAACCCAAAGCTAAGCACTTCTCCCATTGCAAGAAAGATCAATCTAGTAGGCCAAACCAAACTGATAATTCGAAGAGACTTGCAAAGATAAACCAATCATACATAAAAGAATTCAGAGAAGATTCAAATATTGTTCATAGATAAACTTGATCATAAACCTACAATTCATCGGATCTCGACAAACACACCGCAAAAGAAGATTACATCGAATAGATCTCCAAGAGAATCTAGGAGAACTTTGTATTGAGATCCAAAGAGGGAGAAGAAGCCATCTAGCTACTAGCTATGGACCCGTAGGTCTAAGGTAAACTACTCACGCATCATGAGAGAGGCCATGGAGTTGTTGTAGAGGCCCTCTGTGATCAATGCCCCCTCCGGCGGAGCTCCGGAAAAGGCCCCAAGATGGGATCTCTTGGGTACAGAAGGTTGCGGCGGTGGAAATAGGGTTTTGTGGTGCTCCTGGATGTTTGCGGGGTATATGGATATATATATATATATATATATATATATATATATATATAAAAGAGGAAGAAGTAGGTTGATGGAGCAAGGAGGGGCCACGAGGGTGGAGGGCGTGCCCAGGGGGGTGGGCGCGCCCCCCTGCCTCGTGGCCTCCTCGATTGTTTCTTGACGTCCACTCCAAGTCTCCTTGATCACGTTTGTTCCAAAAATAACGCTCCCGAAGGTTTCATTCCGTTTGGACTCCGTTTGATATTCCTTTTCGGTGAAACACTAAAATAGGCAAAAAAACAGCAATTTGGGCTGGGCCTCCGGTTAATAGGTTAGTCCCAAAAATAATATAAAAGTGTAAAAATAAGCCCATTAACATCCAAAATAGATAATATAATATCATGGAACAATCAAAAATTATAGATACGTTGGAGACGTATCATCGTGCTGATGAAACTCTCCCTCGGCCTCAGCTGAATCAACAGTACGAGGGACGTCATCGAGCTGTACGTGTGCAGATAGCGGAGGTGCCGTGCATTCGGTGCTTGATCGGTTGGATCGCGAAGACGTTCGACTACATCAACCGCGTTACTTGACGCTTCCGCTTTCGGTCTATGAGGGTACGTAGACACACTCTCCCCTCTCGTTGCTATGCATCTCCTAGATAGATCTTGCGTGATCATAGGTAAAAAATTTGAAATACTCGTTCCCCAACACTTAGTAAGATATGCCACAATAGTTTCAGATTCATAATCATGGAAAGGATTAGATTCAACCAGAGTAATCAGCTCTGGGTCAACAGAGAATTCATAATCCTTATCGTCAATAAAGATAGGTGAAGTAGCAAACTTAGGATCACATTTCATTCTAGCATTCAGAGATTTTTTTCTTTATACTTTTGTAGAAATTTCTCTAGATCATATCTATCATTGCAAGAAAGAATATCTCTAGTTTCTTATTCACTCATAACATAACCTTCCGGTATCTTAGCCAATTCATATCTAGGAAGGCTAGTTCTAGCAGGTGTTTCAGGAGGCTCGGTTTCAAGCTCATCATCAGATTCAACAACATCCTGTTGTACAACTCTAGCAATTTGTTTATCAAGAAATTCACCAAGTGGCACATCATCATTATAAAGCAAGGTAATAGCATCATCATAAGCATCATTCATAGTAGAAGTAGCATCATCAATAACTTGCGACATATCAGAATTAATAGCATGTGGTAGTGTTGCAAGTTTACTCATAACAGAAGGTGAATCTAAAGTAGAACTGGATGGCAGTTCCTTACCTCCCCTCGTCTTAGAGGGATAAATCTTAGTCTTTGGATCCTTCAGATTCTTCATAGTGATAATATGGTAATAATCCCAAGTGACTCAACAAATATAGCTATGCTCCCCGACAACGGCGCCAGAAAAAGGTCTTGATAACCCACAAGTATAGGGGATCGCAACAGTTTTCGAGGGTAGAGTATTCAACCCAAATTTATAGATTCGACACAAGGGGACCCAAAGAATATTTGAAGGTATTAGCAGCTGAGTTTTCAATTAAAGCATACTTGGAGATTAATTATCTGCAGCAAAGTGATCAGTAGTAAAGTAGTTTGATAGTTTTGATAGTAGTGACAATAGCAACGGTAACAGTAACAGTGATAGCAGTAGTTTGTAACAAGTGTAACAGTGATGATAGCAGTAGTAACTTAGCAGAAACAATAAGGATAAATTCGTAGGCATTGGATCGGTGACTTGTTGGATGATATTCATCATGAGACGGTTATAACCTAGGGCGATACGACACTAGCTCCAGTTCATCGATATAATGTAGGCATGTATTCCGTAAATAGTCATATGTGCTTTATTAAAAGAACTTGCATGACATCTTTTGTCCTACCCTCCCGTGGCAGCGGGGTCCATATTCGAAACTAAGGGATATTAAGGCCTCCTTTTAATAGAGAACCGGAACAAAGCATTAACACATAGTGAATACATGAACTCCTCAAACTACGGTCATCACCGGGAGTGGGCCCGGTTGTTGTCACTCCGGGGTTGCCAGATCATAAAACGTCATAGGTGACTATAACTTGCAAGATCGAATCTAAAACATGGATATAATGATGAATTCATAAACGGTTCAGATCTGAAATCATGGCACCCGGGCCCAAAGTGACAAGCATTAAGCATGGCAAAGTCATAGCAACATCAATCTAAGAACATAGTGGATACTAGGGATCAGGCCCTAATAAAACTAACTTGATTACATGATGAATCTCATCCAACTCCTCACCGACCAGCGAGCCTACGAAGGAATTACTCACTCCCGGTGGGGAGCATCATGGAATTGGCGATGGAGAAGGGTTGGTGATGACGAAGAACGAAGATCCCCCTCTTCGGAGCCCCAAACGGACTCCAGATCTGCCCTCCCGAGGAAGAACAGGGCTTGGCGGCGGCTCCATCCTGTGGATCGCGATAATTCTTTCTCCCTGATTTTTTCCTGAAATAATGTGAATTTATAGTATTAGGGGGGTCATCAGCGGGGCCACCACGTGGGTACAACCCACCTCGGCACGCCAGGAGAGGGGGACGTGCCCTAGTGGGTTTTGCCCACCTAGGGGCCCCTCTCCGATGGGTCTTGGCTCCAGAATTTCTTATTATTGGTATAAAAAATCCTCAAAAAGTTTTGTTCCATTCCGAGAACTTTTATTTCTGCACAAAAACTACACCATAGTAGTTCTGCTGAAAACAGCGTCAGTCCGGGGTTAGTTTCATTCAAATCATGCAAATTAGAGTCCAAAACAAGAGAAAAAGTGTGAGAAAAAGTAGATACGTTGGAGAGGTATCTCCCCTCCATAGTTTACTCCTCCGGTCATATTGTCGTAGTGCTTAGGCGAAGCCCTCCGCGGATCACTTCATCATCACTGTCACCACGCCGTCGTGCTGACAAAACTCTCCCTTGACACTTTGCTGGATCAAGAGTTTGAGGGACGTCATCGAGCTGAACGTGTGCAGAACTCGGAGGTGCCGTATGTTCGGTGCTTGATCGGTCGGAACGAGAAGAAGTTCGACTATATCAACCGCGTTGTCAAACGCTTCCACTTTCGGTCTATGAGGGTACATGAACACACTCTCCCCCTCTCGTTTCTATGCATCTCCTAGATAGATCTTGCATGAGCGTAAGAAATTTTTTAAAATTGCACGCTACGTTCCACAAAGTTCAATCATTTACCGCACAAAAGACAGTTGCAAAGGCGAAGACTATATTTTCTTTCTCCCTAGCAAGCAAGACGGTCAGATCAGCAGGCCAGGGCGCATGGGAGCCAGCGCAAGGTGGCAGACACAGAAGAAATGGTAGCAAAAGAACACAAAATCATTCAGTGGTTGCTAGTAAAGCTCTAGGCCATGTAGATTTTAGGACTTGTTTTCTCTGCCTATATATTTGCTTTCTGCTCAGACGAAAAGAAAATATGCATTGTTCGCCAAAAACAGCGAGTAAACTTGCATTCATATAATTACTTGAGCATTGCATGACGAACAAATGAATGAAAAGAGGAAAGGAAAAACCAATAACACGACTAATATAGACCGTTGCCCTGGAACTGGCGATGGCTTAGTGCCATTTGTTTCTGCATCTCCGCATAAACAAATCACTATCAGCCATGCACAGGCCATCCCAAATCATTGTGTACTCTTACCTTGCTTGAGACCTGTACTATATGCTATTACAGTAGTCTTGCCATTTCTCATATTTCACTTGTTATTATAACAAACTATAATAGTTAAGAAAAACATGTGGCTTGTAAATATAGAGAAGCTAGCTTTACCCACAGTTGTCAATTGAGTGAAACAGTTACTTTCACCGTCACATTCATAGGCAGGGAGCAGCCACATCCATGTTACAGCAACCCAAGGTAGACATAGCATGAAAACAAGAACACCATAGACATGACGACAACTGCCGGGATTTAATTCGACAGATCTCGGATAGGGGGGTCCCTAATAAGGATATTTCCTTTGCCGTGTACAACTGGACATGCTTTCGACTTCAAATTGAAGCGCGGATGACCTCGGGACGGCAACGTGAGGATGTGCTAGAGGTCATGAGAGCGGAGCCAGTGCTGGAATGCTGTTGAACATGCCATAAGTCAGTGATGCTTGAACTAGAAACCATAGTTTACCTAATGTATGAAATAGAAGACTTGGACCTATGAAATCTTGAAGGATCATGTGATTTTTTTTTCTGTTGCAACGCACAGGCACTTTTGCTAGTATAGCTAAACTATAAATTTTCCATCTCTCGTGACAACTGAATTAATTAAGGTTGGGGTTTAATTACTTGCAAGCCTTCACACCCATACAAACAGGGTGAAGAAATCCATAGTACTACCGGAAATACTCACTCCTATATCACTTGTCAATTTATGATATGTATCGAAAATGTGTGAGGAAGCGTGTGTAGAATGGTAATCATCGTTGTTATCTCCATTAAGTCTTGAAAAGCTAAAGATAGAAGAGCTCCGTGGTGCGCCATCCATGTCAATTCATTAAGTCCTGAGTAGATAGTACACGAGAGGATGTGGAAATAAAAGAAAATGATAATGTTGTTCTTCGCAAAGAAACGAACGATTTATATGCGAAAAATTAGTGGAAGGAAGCGTGTGCAAAATAACATTTGTCGTCGTCTAGTGTCTTGAGTAGATATAACGTGAGAGGGTGGATGTGCACCTCATTCAGTTTGCAGCATGCGCGTACATTATGTGCTTTGCAACAGCGGGGCCTCCTCCACTGCAAGCATCTCCGCTCCTCACTCAATAATGGCAGGGTGAACACCTAGATTGCAGATCTAGACGATGGGATTGCCGGAGGAGTTATGGGCCGGTGGTGATGATGTTTCTAGATGCTGGGATGGGTGAGGCCCCATGCATGGGGCACGTAGTACGTGTCAGACCGAGTGTGGTGGCCGACACGAGTGTGACTGGAATCGTTTACCTCACGCTTTTCTTTCCTGTTGCTCCTACTATCCGTCTGTTTATAAGCAGTATGCATGCGTGTTTAGCTGCCGATCGAATAAACGCAAGGGGACACACTAGCTAACACGGTCTCATGGCACAAGCGGCGCACGTCGTCATGCTCACGAGCTCCGGTGCCGGCCACGTCCTCCCGGTGTCCGAGCTGGCGAAGCGCCTCGCCGTGCGCCACGGCTTCACCGTCACTATCGTCACTTACGCCAGCCTGTCCACGCCCGGCCACTCCTCGCCGCTCGCCTCCCTCCCGCCGGGCGTCTCCGTCGCCGCGCTCCCGGAGGTGTCCATCAGCGACCTCCCAGCCGACGCGCACTTGGTGACCCGCATCCTCACCGTCATCAACCGCGCCCTGCCACAACTACGCGACTTACTACGCTCCCTCCTCGGCCTCCCGGCGGGGATCACTGCCTTCATGACCGACATGCTCTGCCCCGCGGCGCTCGCCGTCAGCAAGGAGATGGGTCTGCCTGGGTACGTCTTCTACACCTCCAGCCTCATGTCGCTGTTATCGTTGCTCTACACGCCGGAGCTCTCCAGGACCACCACCTGCGAGTGCCGCGACCTCCCGGAGCCCGTGATGCTCCCGGGGTGCGTGCCGCTGCACGGCGCCGATCTCGTCGAACCCGTCCAGAACCGCTCCGACCCCGTGTACGAGCTCATGGTCGACCTCGGTCTCAACTACCTCCTCGCGGAAGGCTTCATCGTCAACACCATGGACGCTTTGGAGCACGAGACGCTGGTGGCGTTCCAAGAGCTTTCTGACAAAGGCGTGTACCCTCCGGCATACGCCGTGGGTCCATTCACCCGGCGGCGGTGCCCCGACTCGGACGAGGTCAAGCACAGCTGCCTACGGTGGCTGGACAACCAGCCGGACGGCTCGGTCTTGTACGTGTCCTTCGGCAGCGGCGGCGCGCTGTCCACAGAGCAGACGGCCGAGCTGGCGGCTGGGCTCGAGGCGAGCGAGCAGAGGTTCCTCTGGGTGGTCCACCACCCCAACGACAAGGACAGCAGCGCTGGCTACCTCGGTACTGCCACCACCGACGACGACCCGCTGAGCTACCTGCCCGAAGGGTTCGTCGAGAGAACGAAAGGCACAGGGCTCCTTGTGCCACTGTGGGCGCCGCAGGTGGAGATCCTTAACCATGTCGCCGTGGGAGGGTTCATGTCTCATGGCGGATGGAACTCCACGCTGGAGAGCGTGGCGGCGGGCGTGCCGATGGTGGCGTGGCCGCTGTACGCCGAGCAGAGGATGAACGCGGTGATGCTGTCGTCGGATCGGGTGGGCCTGGCTTTGTGGGAGAGGCCTCCCCTCGGTAAAGACGGAGCAATTGTCCCGCGAGAGGAGGTGGCGGCGCTGGTGGGAGAGCTTATGGAAGGGGAGAAGGGCGCCATGGCGCGGAAAAAGGCCGATCACCTCCGGGATGAGGCCGAGATTGCTCAGGATCGAGCTCTCGCGGTAGTGGCTGGCATGGTTTCCTTGCATCGGAAGAGCCACGGTGACTAAAGAGGAGGCTCGCTAGTTGCTCCCTAAGGTAACTGAATAAGAAGCATGGTGGCTGAAGTTGTTTCTTGATTTATGTTGTATCGATTGCTATATGCGTATTTTACATTTAAATATAGAATAATACTTTGTTCTTTGAGATATTATTATTACATATTGTAAAGATGGAAGCAATTTTAAAATTGTCCTAAGGGAAAAGAAGTGGGAGGATCTAAAATTACTTGTGTCATAAAATCATAATTGAAATGATTAAGGTCAGTGATCAGGTGAGTAATCAAATCTAAGCCAGCAATAGCGAAGGGAGAGAATTTGACATCAGAAATGGCAGTTTTTTTACATAGATCTTTTTATATTATCAACATACATATTTCAATATTTTCTATGTGCCCTTAATAAATCAGCAAAAACAAAATGCAGAAATGCCAAATCTGATTACACTCTAGATGTTCAGATTACATGTGAGACCATAGGTGAAATAGGCTAACAGAATGGCAGACGAATTGAAAAAGGCATTTATTCTAGAAAAATAATACTCCCTCTGTTTATTTTTGTAAGACGTTTTAGACATTTAAGATAAGACCTAAAACAGTTCAATTTCAGTTGTCTAAAACGTCTTACAAAAATGAACAGAGGGAGTATAAATAGTGGATTTGAATTCTTCATATTTACTGGAAAAGAAGAAAGTAGAAACACACCTCCAACCGGTGTGGCACAAAAGTAGAGGAACCAAGGGTGATTGAGTGCAATCCTTTCCAACGGCATCTGCATAGATCAACAATGTAGTCAACGTATAAAGAGGACTCCAACTATCCATGTGCGGTCAAAATCTACTATCACTTTATTGAATATAGGAAAAGAAACCATATAAGTTTTCATGGTAATATCACCAACTTTTCTAATTATCATACGGGACACACAACATGCTCTCCTTTTAATTATCTATTTGCTTATTGCTAATTTTTTTACCATGAAAATGTGAATAAAACCACGTCATCCGAATTTAGAATTTTATCCTTACTTTGATAGAAATGAAGATATTATGCCAAAATTTTAACCTAGAATAGCCCAATGAATATCGTCGTCAAAATATAATGCATTGAAGGCACGTGGCAATCACCAACATCAATTTAATAGCCCCATAAACCGATGAGGGCGTTTGGCTCCAGGGTGCATACCGCTATTGATTACTAGTATGAGATGGCAATAATCAAGTGCACTTTTGTAGTGCAGACACATGTAACTACTCCTGCGATAATACACTAAATTATTGCATACTACATGCACATGCAGCTAGTTAATGCGCCTGGAATGATTGATACATGCAGCTTGTTAATGCCCTTTTACACGCTCTAGTTACATTACACAATGTGATTTTTCTACCGTCATTTTGAATTTGTAAACCTTGTTTTTGGGTTATTGGAGTGACATTTGTTGGCTGAACTACAATGCAAATACAATGGTTTCACTATAATAATGATAATGTTCTCTCTTAGTGTAATTTTGTATGAGAGAAACTCTTAGTGCAATTTTTAGAGTGCTACCTTTTGAGATAATTGATTCCCATGAAAATTCATAAAGTTTTAAACTTAACACTTGGCATGGATATTTGAGAATTCCATATAAAAATTCATGTAATTTTAATTGTGCAAGTCACTGGTATCATTTATCTTAAGAAAACTCAGGTTTTCATGGCCTCAATTCCAAAGAATATTTCAACAACAATTACTTATTCTGAAATTCAATAATTTATTGGATAAGTAGCAATTCCAAGAAAATTCATTGTACCAATTCCAAGGAAAGTGGTACTCTTGTTAAAAATCAAAGAATTCACACTCAAATTCCTGGATTTTTCATTGTACTAACAAAATGTACCATATATCTCATGATCTCATCGGCAAAATGGCTATTATTGATATGCATGATGAGATCCTTGTCTGTTGATATGCATGTACACAAGTTTGACGTATTTTAGAAAATGTTAATGCTCACATGCATGAAGTTATTGACATGCATGTTGGTGGAGCCCTTGTCAATTGCCAAGTCACATGTCCACTAGCAATTAGCATTTGATGTACTCCCTCTGTTCAAATATATAGGGTCTAATACGTTTTTGAGATTACCTTTAACCATGTGTTAGACCAATAATATATTATGTGCATGTTACACAATGCATACCATGAAATTTGTATATGAAAGGGAGTTTCTAATGGTATAATTTTTATATCATACATCTCATATACTAATAATTTTACCAATGGTTAAAGGCTACCAAAAAACATACTAGGCCCCATATATCTATGTGTGTGTGCGCGCGCGTGTGTGCATATATGTATATAGGAAATACATCTTTAAATAAAAGTTGTGGTCTATGTATCCGGAAATGGAATTTGGATCCCGGGAGCACATGCTCCTGCGCACTGAAATAATTTAAAATAACAAAAAAAATCCAAAAAAATTATGTTTTCATAGTCACATCCAAATGCTACCAGTAAATTTTTAGGCAAAAAGGTTAAATATTTTGGACTGTGCAAAAACATTTTGATATATTATATGTTTTTTCCGACATCATATGTAAAAATTATAGCCGTTTTACTTTTTCGTAACACTTTTTTGCAAAACATGCCCAAATTTAAGTTTATTAATTTTCCTAACTAGTAGATGTAGTAATATAACTACATCTCTCAGGATTTTATTTTTTGAAGTTTTTATCATTTTCTTTTTTTTCAAAACTGAAATGGCGATACACCGGGAGGGACCCCTTTAGTCCCGGTTTGAGACATGAACCGGGTCTGAAGGCATCGCACCCTTTAGTCCCGGTTTGAGACATGAACCGGGACTGAAGGCATCGCACCCTTTAGTCCCGGTTCATGTCTCAAACCGGGTACCCTTTAGTCCCGGTTCATGTCTCAAACCAGGACTAAAGGTCCCATTTGAACCGGGACTAATGCCTTTAGCCGCTCAAACTGGGACTAATGCTCACATTATTCCCGGTTCATAATGCAACCGGGACTAATGTGTATATTGAGCTGTGACCAAAGCCCTGTTTTCTACTAGTGTGTCACTCCCATTTAGTCCATGTCCAAACACAAAATGTCAAGTTATGAAATCGATAACGGGTTTGCAAGTGAGCCATTAGGGACAAGCTAGGGCCAACATGTGTTTGAAGGTACATCCGCAAGAAAAGAAAAGAAAAATAAATGTGTTTGAAGGTTGAAGAGCGGGAGGGAGAAAACGACCTGAAACCGAAAAGAACACAATCTTTTTTGGTGCTGACTGAAATTACTAGACACGTGTCAAGAACTATGTGGACAAGAAAAACGACGTAAACCAAATTGAAAAGCGGATGACTGAAAATTAGACACTCCCTTTGTTGAATCAATACTGAAATAAAACAAAAGATTGCCGGAAATAAATGCATTTGAAACTTTGTCAACTGGGCATTTCAAATGTTTCTAAAATACATTAAATCATGACTGATATTTATATCATGAAAATTGTGTTAAAATCTCTTGATTGTCTCTGAAATTCATTGAAACAAGACTAAAAAAATGAAAATGCCTGAAAATGAACGTATTTAATTTTTTATGAAAAGTTTGTTCAAATGCAATTGGGACGTTACTGAAACAAGACCAAATAAAATGAAACATATGTAAAGATAAATGCACTTGAACTTTATGAATTGTGAAACGTTTCTTGAACAAGATTGGAATAAAATGAAACATGCTTAGCAATAACATGCAAAATTATGTTTCCTTTGAGAAACAAAATAAGCGACGATTTAATCGGCAGCTAAAGTCCTCTTGATACACAATCACATCAACTCAGTAGACGTCAAAATCGCTACACGATCAGCCAAACATTTGCAGCGCTTCGCCCCTACATTCCGACGTTCCTGCCGGAGTACCGGAGTAGTGCTCGCCTCGCCGTCGACGTCCTAGGAGAACCATGTGCCCGCGGACGCGGACCAATAGCACCCGGACGCGGCGTCGTAGTAGTGCCCCGTGCTGCCGCTGTAGTAGTAGGCCGACGACGGGTCGTACACGTAGTCCCAGCCCACCACGCCGCCGGCTTCCTCCTCCGTCGTCGCACCCGAAGCATCAGGCTGCGCTGCAGGCGGTTCAGGATTAGCTGCGTGTCCACTGGACGATTCCGCTGCGGTCTTCGAGCCGGCGCCGACTGCGTCGTCTCCGAACATGTCCACGTAGTAGTCACGGGTCGCGGCGGCGGTCTGTTGGTCAGCTTCGTCGTCTTCTGGAGCCTCACGCGCCAGGCGGCGACGGCGACGCGCGTGCTCGTAGTCCCAGGCGCCGCGCTCGAAGGCCTCGCGGTCGTCCGTGTACGCGTCGAGGTCGCCGCGCCGCACGAGCTCCGCGGAGGCGTCCATCAGCTCGTCGAACGTGCACCGCGCCGCCTCGTCCTCGTCCATCCCCTTCCCCCCTCCACGTTTGTCTCCCTTGAGTCTCCGCAGCGCATGCGGGACCGTCTCGCCGGGCTGGAGGAGGCCCGCGATCCGCTTCTTGATGTCGAAGACGGCGCGGGAGCCGACGACGCCCTCCAGGATCCGCTCGTCCTCCTCCTGCCTCTGCATGGCCTTCCTAGCGCGCTTCGTGGCGGCGGGGCCGGGGGACTCGCCGTCGACGTCGGTGGCGCCCAGCCAGGGCTCCTCCTTGTTCTTGGTGCCGCCCCGCGCCGCGCGCTCCACGAAGCTGTCCCTCTCGTCCAGGAACCCGATGTCGCCGCGGGTGCCGTGCGAGGACACGCCATCAAGATCGTCAT
Source organism: Triticum aestivum (assembly GCF_018294505.1). Classification (NCBI taxonomy): domain Eukaryota; kingdom Viridiplantae; phylum Streptophyta; class Magnoliopsida; order Poales; family Poaceae; genus Triticum; species Triticum aestivum. The sequence goes on along the minus strand of NC_057812.1, from coordinate 705,685,712 downwards.
CGTCGAGGAAGTCCTAGGCCGCGGCGCCGTCGTAGCGTGGTGCTTTGGAGGCGGCCTTGGCGTCGTCGTCCTCGCCGTCTCCGGCGGGGCGCTTGGTGCGGCGCGGCGGCTCCATAGGGTTTGGTCGGAGAGAAGAGACGACGAGAGGTTGGAAGATATACCGACGTAGTCGTGTTGGTGCACCCATCGGATTCGTTTTGGACTTACCGACGTAGCGAACCAACGTGGCGCATCATCATTTTTCTTCTCCGAGAGGAACTGGGCCTGATTCGTGCGCCCATTTCGGCCCACTGACGTAGCAATTCAGTCACTGCACACCGCCAACATTTCTAGCGGCACCCATGAGCCAATGGGTGGATGACACCTCGTGAAGAATCCTTATGAAAGGATGCATGTTGGTATTTTTGCACGTGGTATTTGATTCCTTTCCTAATTTTGCACGTTGGTATTTTTTCTTATGAAAGGATGCATGCATGGTCCCCATCTCTCTCTTTCTTTCCAACTCAAGTACAGAATATGACACATTCACTCTCTCTGCTTGCCCACCCTGGTTGTTTGGATAGTGGTAATTAGTGCTGAGTTTATAGAAAACTAGCTTTTAGCCGATTTTTAGTAAAATTAGTTTTAGCAGTTTTCTTATGAATAATCAGTATATGAGCAATTGTGTTTGGAGTTAGAAAAGTTAAAGCTGGCCTGCCGAGTTTCTTGTTTGGATATTGATCGCTCCCATGATTTTAGGAAGAGCGGACCATGAGGTTGGTCGTAATGGGAGTATCATAGGTAGTATCATGCATACTAAGTAGGCAATTTTGATAATGTGGCATAGCATTAAATGAAGAAAGAGATGGTTGAGTATCATATCATGATACCGTATCATAATAAATGCAATGCTACTATGTGTCATGCATGGCAATAAATAAAGTCATCTATGATACTAGTACATGATACTATGCATTAGGGAGATAGTATCACACACTAGTATCATATGTATGATACTAACTTATGATACTACCCATTACAAGCAGCCTGAGAAAAGAGCACGGCGTGCGGCAATCAGTTAGGATCCAGGATTTGCAAAACGTGTTTTTGGAAAAACCACTAATTCTTGTTTTTTCATAACCTCAAAATTCAGGGTTTCCGTGAACCACGTTTTCTATATCCATGGATTAGTTAGAACAGCCAAACAAGATTTTATTCGGTTGGACGGTTTTTCTAATTTATAAAAACTGCATTTTTTATATTCCATCTATCCAAACACCCATATTTTTATTTTCTCTTTGTCAGTTTCAATACTTCATATCTTTTAGAATGTAATTTCATTTTTGATTTTTTTATATATTTGAAATCTTTGATGATACATTTCAAACACATTTAAATTTTGACGTTCAATCCACTTATTTCACTCACCTTTTTTGTAAAACTGTTTATTTGCGAAGCTGGTAACTTAAGTGTGTGAAGTTGGTTCAAAATTAGAGAAAATTAATTTTATGAACTAACTGAAATCGGTGTTCCTGTATTGAGTGGATAACATTTTCACATTTTACAATGGTTACACTGTTTATATATTTGATTCAAAAGAATGTACTGTAGGGAAAACATAGAGATTTTTCTTTGGTTTTACGAAAAACAAAGGAATTTTATGATCCACTCTAACCTCTCTTTTACATTCGTAATATGCAAAAGACCAAGGCAAATGCCGTAACTAACATAGTGTATTAACTTAATATGAAATTTGCATATGTTTTAACCTTAATTAGGCTATGCCTTTTTGGATTCCGGTATTTTTTTCTATTTGCAAATCAAACACACAATTATGCAAATTCATGTGTTCCTATGTTTTCTTATTTTTTGTGTTTTTGAATTCTCGTGAATCGAAGAGGCCTAGTGAAATGGACACGTTGGACTGGTCCATCGTCACGCCTGACCTACACACGGGCTTTCCTTTCTGCTGGCATGTACCTGGATCCAGTGGCGAAGCTAGACAGAAACCATTAGGGGGGACATAAATGACAAAGATCTGGGGGGCAAAAGGCTAGTTTTTCCTTCATCTAAGCCCTTAAAATAAATTTTCCTTCAGACTTTTGACCAAAGCGGGGGGGGGGGGGGGGGGGGGGATGCCCCCCCGGCCCCAACATAGCTCCGCCGGTGCCTGCGTCACCCAAGCTCTGGTCATTTGTATGCACTTTCACGATTATTTCACACTGTGCATGTTTTTATCTAACTATCATTTGGCTGGATATAACTAATAACAACATTATCCAATCAATGTGGTTGTTTGGTAAAAGGTTCCCAATTAAAAGGTTGGCTCTTGCGAATTGGCTCATCCATGCAAATGTTGTGGTTCATGGCTCTAGTTTGAGGTAGCAATTCAAAAAGTTTATAGGAAAGGAAAAAGGCAGATAATAGTGGACAAGAGTAATTTACAAAAAGACTTACAACTTATAATCCCATAGTACTCATCATTTCCAATGTACACGGGCCTGATTCGTGGGCCCGTGTCCGTCTCACTCCCCCATTTCGGCACATCATTCAGTTACGCCTCACTGCAAACATTTCTAGCGGCGCGAATCAACCTGTGGTTGACTTGGTTAGGTGGACAGTGGTATCCTCAATCCATCAGGGTTCAAATCCTGATGCTCGCATTATTTCCGGATTTATTTCAGGATTTCCGGCGATACGCTTTCAGTGGGAGGAGACGTTCCCGTCGACGACGAGGTGCCTACGGTGACTTCGTAAATCTCAAGATGATATGCCGGCTCAGTTTCTCGGAGGTGCTCATAGGGGTAGGGTGTGCGTGTGTGCGTTCATAGGGGTGAACGTATGCGCGTGTATATGAGCGCTTGTGTCTGTACTGATGCTCAAAAAAAACATTTCTAGCGGCACCCACAAGCCAATGAGTGGACGACACCTCGTTAAGTATCCCTCTGTTATATTTGATTCCTTTCCTAATTTTGCACGTTGGTATTTTTCTTATGAAACGATGCATATGCATGGTCTCCATCTCTCTTTTTTTTCGAACTCAAGTACAGATATGGCATATTCACTCTCTCTGCTTGCCCTCTCTACGAACCCATTTTTTTATTTTCTGTTTGTCAGTAATCATTCATTTCCCATAAAAAAAGTTTCAACCGTTCATATATTTTAAAATGTAATTTCATTTTTGATTTTTTATATATTTGAAACCTTTGATGCTACATTTCAAACACATTTAAATTTCGATCCACTTATTTCACTCACCTTTTTTTGTAAAAATGTTTATTTGCGAAGCAGGTTACTTAAGTGTGTGAATCTGATATTTGTGAAATATAACTGAAAAATATTTTTTAAATCAATCAAAATATGTGAAGTTGCTTCAAAATCAGAGAAAACTAATTTTCCGAACTAACTGAAAATGGTGTTCCAGAATTGAGTGAACTAAGGTTTTCTGAAATGCGTGAAATCACTTTTTGAAATGAGCAAAATCACTTTTTCAAGTGAGTGAATAACATTTTCACATTTTGATACTAGGCTTATGTCATTTATTTTAATTTTTCATATTTCATAAAAGAATGAAGGAGTGAAATCAAAGGAGTTACATAAAAAATTGCAAATATGCTTTTTCGAAATGGGTGAAATCCACTTCTTTTAAATGAGTGAAATCAGTTTTGGAAATGAATGCAATTAGTTTCTTTTAAATAGTGAAATTTGTTCTCTTAATGAGTGAAATTAGTTTTTTGAAATGAGAGAAATCATTTTTTGAATCGAGTGAAAAAAACTATATGAGTGAAATAATTAAGTTGAGTCTTTTGAAACAATCAAAATCACTTTTCTGAAGTAGTGAACATCGTAAATATTTTTTATATGCTGGAATATAATGAGTATGAAATAAGTGAAATCGGGTGAAATGAATATATTTTTTGAATTTAGTGAAATCAGTTATTTAAAATGAGTGAAATTAGTTTTTTTTAACAAGTGAAACTAGTTTGTCACATAAGTGGAATTGAAATATGAATTAAATAATAAATTCAAACTATTCAAAATGCATCCAACATTATTCTTGTTTTAAAGGTCATATTGACGTGAATTCAAATCTATAAAAGTTTTAAAATCAAATTTTGGTTCAGAAGTTATCAGCAATTCAAAGTTTCACCACCAAACTAAACTGCATGCCTTTTGTTTGTATGCATACCTTCAGCAAAACATTTCAGTACCCGGACTCACCACACCAATCTTGATGTCGAGGCTGGCGGTCGATGCATTGTCACATACTGGCACTAGTAGAATTATCAGTTTCCACGGCTCACTCCCGGGCTCGCTCTCATGCTCATCCATCAGAAGTGAAAACCACACTGTTGGTTATTTCGAATCTCGATGAATATGAAAAATTGACCAATGAGCTGAGAAAGCATATACCCGCAGAGTAAACTTATCAACTTTCTGTCATTATCATCTTCTCTAATAGTGTTTCCTTCATTGCACTGTATACTCTGTTGTATTTCTTTTTTTCGACCAAGTTGGATTTTATTGACTTAAAATGAAGCATCAAGTGGATACAAACACAATGAGCACACACCCGTCCTCTGCATTAATAGAGTTCACACAGTCAAAATCAATGCACACACACAAATAAACATGCCGGCAAAGAGCACAGTCATATAAGACAAAAACTATATGCCTTAGCAAAGAAAAGGAAAGACAAATTCCATAGCGATCAATAAACTACAGCAACAACCATATTTGTACCAATTATCTGTTGACACCACAAGGACAACGGGAAAAGTTTTTGAATGACAATCCCTTCATGAATGGAATGATGCTCAAGCATCACCACACCGGATCCAACAACTAAAGGCCTGGTTCTAGTTTTCGCTCTGAAGAACAAGTCTGAGCATATCCAAGCAATTAATGCCTTCAACAAGGTAATGACACAAAAACATCGCCATTTCTAGGTCTAACAAACTCAGGTCATACCTTGGGTTTTCACCCTGGAGCTCGAGACCAGGCACTCGAGAAGCGCCAAATCGAATTCAATCATGTGTTGTCACTACCACTTTTCCGTGATCCCAACAACTACATGCGCTAGGCTAGAACTCCCACCGCCCCCGCAACAGAACCATACCCTCTACATCAAGCCGCCGCCCATAAATTGCATCTCACAATCAAAGGAAAACTAGCTAGAGCGAGAGCCGTCAAAACCAAAAGTGGAGCCTTTGGCTCCCTCCCACATACGTGTCGCCGGTAGTAGCCACTGGATGTGAAGAGATGACCCCAACGAAGACTTCGATGTCCACCGCAATCTGCGGATCGAGTAGCCTACCGTGTCGCCAAGGCCAGATCTGAAGGAGAAATCCTTCCAAATCCAACACTGACAAAACCGTTCGCTTATTTGATCGGACGTGACCACAAGCCATAAAGGAAGCGACCAACCCCAATCCTAACAAGTAGTTGCCACTGAGAGAGCTGCATGTGCCCAACACGGTGGTCTAGAGGGAGCGGTAGAGGACCGGAGGACCGGTGGCGGCGAGAAAAGGAAGGGCTGACGGGAGGTGGTGGCAGCGGCTTAGGGTTGCTCCTCGAGCCGCCAAGGGAGACGAGATGCGGTGACTATTTTGCATGGCCTGCTTCGCTTGTTCTCTAGCTAGGAACACCCAAAAAGAGGTACTAGTAGTAATCATTGTTGAGGAAATCGTTAACTGGTAGCTGCTCGGTTGGTTGGCGAGTAGGGGATTAATAGGCTAATCGGCAAGTTAATCGGCCATTTAATCAATTAATCGGATGATTTATCGGTTTATCGGCTACTCGGTGACCCTAGGAGTAGGGATTAATCGGCAAGTTAACTGGTTAATCGGATGAATTCTTGAACAGGGGTAGTAATTGGCTTGGATTTCCTGATTAATTGAATACCTGGTAACCTTTACGAAATTGAGCCGAGTTCTAATGCATCAAATGTATCCGTTGCTTTGTAACACTACTTTAACACGCTTACCGTACATATTATTTTGCCATGCCAATTTTTTGTTGTAATTTGTGTTAATTGAGCTGTGTTTTCTTTTTGTCTTTTGAAACTTGATTGTGCACGGATGAAGTGTGGCTTGAGAAAGTTGGGGGATGTATTTCATCATGTGAAGATACATGGAATTGTGCCTTACCATTACTATGTTACCCTAAAAAAATATTCTGCGATCGTACCACACTTGCAGTAAAAAAATTCCCCAAAAATCACAACCAATTCTAAAACATGGCCGTCCATCTTTGTCTGCAAAAAAGTGGACTAGCTTGTCTTGCGCTGATTCATGTCACATGGGTTGCACTAGCAAGAGTCCTTGGGATAAAAAAATACAACCATGATAATTGGATGGACATTTTAAGCTAAAGGCCTAGCCATGAGTATTTACCCTTGTTTGCAAAAAGGGTGAAAGTGATGGGTTTAATGTGTTACGTTGAAGTTTCCTAGTAACCATTTTAAGCGAAGGGTACAATGAATGAGTTATCATCCATTTGCACAAATTAGGGCCCTCTTTAATACGTAGGATAAGTGAAGGAAGAATGCATGAATAGAAAGTTTTTTCAATGGTTACATTGCTTATAATTCAAAAGAATGTACCATAGGGAAAATGCAAAGATTTTTCTTTGGTTCTAAGACAAACAAAGAAATTTTACGATCCACCCTAACCTCTCTTTTACAAGCATAATATGCACAAAGACCAAGGCAAATGCCATAACTAACATAGTGTATTAACTTAATCTGAAATTTTCAAATGTTTTAACCTTAATTTGACTATGCCTTTTAGGATTCCCATGTTTTCCTATTCTTGCAAATCAAACACAGAATTCGGCAAATTCATGTGTTTTCACCATCCTCTGTTTTGCACATGCAATCCTATCTCATTCTTATGTTTTCTTATTCTTGTGCTTTTGCAATCTCGTGAATCGAAGAGGCATAGTGAAATGGACATGTTCGACTGGTCCATCATCACGCCTGAACTACACACGCGTGTTCCTTCCTGATAATATATACCCACATCACCCAAAGCTCTGGTCATTTGTGTTCATTCTCATGGTTATTTTGCACTTTGCATGTTTTAATATGACTGTCCTTTGGCTGGATATAACTAAGAACAACATTATCCAGTATATCTGGTTGTTTGGTAAAAGTTTCCCAATTAAAAGGTAGGCTCTCGCGAATCGGCTCATCGATGCAAATAATATGGTTAATGGCTCTAGTTTGAGGTTGCAGTTCAAAACGTTTCTTAGAAAGGAAAAAGACAGATAATAGCCGACAAGTGCAATCTACAAAAAGACTTTCCAAAAAGACTTTGTTATGTATATTATCTTTATAACTATTGCTTCATTTATTGTTTATCAAAATTATGCCGACCAACGTGACATAGATTTTATTTATCTAGGATGTATGTGAATCGAAAATGCCAACCGACCCTATTGTCGAGAGGTTAAATTTAGTTGAAGAAGAAAACAATTTGTTGAAGGAAAAATAAAAAAAATTGAGGAGGAGAAGATGATATTGGAGTTGCATGTTGCGGATGTCGTCGATGATCACAAGATCAAGATGGATGCAATGCGCTTGAAGATTAGAAAGATTAGAAAATATGCCATTCATACCGAGGCTTGGTATCATTATTCCGTTGGATCAATTGTTACCTTGGTTGCGATTATGATCACATTTGTTTTCGCATTGAAATGTTTTACATAGTTTCAATGTATGGTTTAATTAATTAGATGCTCTAGAGAGCTATATGTTGTTAGATGAGAACTATGTATGCACTTTGGTTTTAATGTGATGATGAATTTCTATTAATTTGGACACTTAATTATATATAATGCACGCAGATAAACCGGCAATGGATGTACGGTGACAGACACACCCGCGAATACATTAAGGGCGTGCATGAGTTTCTCGATGCGGCTGAGGCAAACAAGCAGAATGGTTTTATGTGTTGTCCATGCACTGAATGTGGGAATACGAGGTCTTACTCTAACCGGAAAATCCTTCACTCCCACCTGCTTTACAAGGGTTTCATGTCACACTATAATGTTTGGACGAGGCACGGAGAAATAGGGGTTATGATGGAAGACGGCGAAGAAGAAGAGTACGATGACAACTATGTGCCCCCTGAATACGGTGATGCTGCAACGGGGGGAGCTGGTGAAGATCAAGAGGAACCAGATGATGTGCCCAATGATGCTGCCACGGGTGAAGCTGCTGAAGATCAAGAGGAACCAGACGATGTGCCCGATGATGATGATCTCCGCCGGGTCATTGTCGATGCAAGGACGCAATGCATTAGTCAAAAGGAGAAGCTGAAGTTCGATCTCATGTTAGAGGATCACAAAAAAGGGTTATACCCCAATTGCGAAGATGGCAACACAAAGCTCGGTACCGTACTGGAATTGCTGCAGTGGAAGGCAGAGAATGCTGTGGCTGACAAAGGATTTGAGAAGCTACTGAAAATATTGAAGAAGAAGCTTCCAAAGGATAACGAATTGCCCGACAGTATATACGCAGCAAAGAAGGTCGTATGCCCTCTAGGATTGGAGGTGGAGAAGATACATGCATGCCCTAATGACTGCATCCTCTACCGCGGTGCATACAAGGATCTGAACGCATGTCCGGTATGCGGTGCGTTGCGGTATAAGATCAGACGAGATGACCCTGGTGATGTTGATGGCGAGCCCCTCGGGAAGAGGGTTCCTGCGAAGGTGATGTGGTATGCTCCTATAATACCACGGTTGAAACGTCTGTTCAGAAACGAAGAGCATGCCAAGTTGATGCAATGGCACAGTGAGAACCGAAAGAAAGATGGGAAGTTGAGAGCACCCGCTGACGGGTCGCAGTGGAGAAAAATCGAGAGAAAGTACTGGGATGAGTTTGCAAAGGATCCAAGGAATGTATGGTTTGCTTTAAGCGCGGATGGGATTAATCCTTTCGGGGAGCAGAGCAGCAATCACAGCACCTGGCCCGTGACTCTATGTATGTATAACTTTCCTCCTTGGATGTGCATGAAGCGGAAGTTCATTATGATGCCAGTTCTCATCCAAGGCCCTAAGCAACCCGGCAACGAAATTGATGTGTACCTAAGGCCATTAGTTGAAGAACTTTTACAGCTGTGGAATGGAAATGGTGTACGTACGTGGGATGAGCACAGACAGGAGGAATTTAACCTTAAGGCGTTGCTGTTCGTGACCATCAACGATTGGCCCGCTCTCAGTAACATTTCAGGACAGACAAACAAAGGATACCACGCATGCACGCACTGTTTAAATGACACTGAAAGTATATACCTGGACAAATGCAGGAAGAATATGTACCTGGGCCATCGTCGATTTCTTCCGACCAACCATCAATGTCGAAAGAAAGGCAAGCATTTCAAAGGCGAGGCAGATCACCGGAAGAAGCCCGCCATGCGCACCGGTGATCACGTGCTTGCTATGGTCAATGATTTACACTACGTAATCTTTGGCAAGGGTCCCGGTGGACTAGCTGTTCCGAATGACGTTGAGGGACACGCACCCATGTGGAAGAAGAAATCTATATTTTAGGACCTACCCTACTGGAAAGACCTCGAGGTCCGCTCCTCAATCGACGTGATGCACGTGACGAAGAACCTTTGCGTGAACCTGCTAGGCTTCTTGGGCGTGTATGGGAAGACAAAAGATACACCTGAGGCACGAGAGGACCTACAACGTTTGCACGAAAAAGACGGCATGCCTCCGAAGCAGTATAAAGGTCCTGCCAGCTACGCTCTTACGAAAGAAGAGAAAGAAATCTTCTTTGAATGCTTGCTCAGTATGAAGGTCACGACTGGCTTCTCGTCGAATAAGGGGAATAATAAATATGCCAGAGAAAAAGTTTCAGAACCTAAAGTCTCATGACTGCCACGTGATTATGACGCAACTGCTTCCGGTTGCATTGAGGGGGCTTCTACCGAAAAACGTCCGATTAGCCATTGTGAAGCTATGTGCATTCCTCAATGCAATCTCTCAGAAGGTGATCGATCCAGAAATCGTACCAAGGCTAAGGAGTGATATGGCGCAATGTCTTGTCAGTTTCGAGCTGGTGTTCCCACCATCCTTCTTCAATATCATGACGCACGTCCTAGTTCATCTAGTCGACGAGATTGTCATCCTGGGGCCCGTATTTCTACACAATATGTTCCCCTTTGAGAGGTTCATGGGAGTCCTAAAGAAATATGTCCGTAACCGCGCTAGGCCAGAAGGAAGCATCTCCATGGGCCATCAAACAGAGGATGTTATCGGGTTTTGTGTTGACTTCATTCCTGGCCTTAACAAGATAGGTCTCCCTAAATCGCGGTATGAGGGGACACTGACTGGAAAAGGCACTCTTGGAAGAGACTCAATAATATGCAGTGACGGATATTCTTGGTCTCAAGCACACTACACAGTTCTACAAAACTCTACCTTGGTGACCCCGTATGTCGATGAACACAAGAACAGTCTGCGCTCCAAACACCCGGAGCAGTGCGACGACTGGATTACATGTGAACACATCACAACTTTCAGCAGTTGGTTGGAAACACGTCTCAGAGGTGACAACACTGTTTGTGATGAGTTGTACTTGTTGTCCAGGGGACCATCTTTGACTGTATTGACTTACAAAGGATACGAGATAAATGGGAATACATTTTACACGATCGCCCAAGATCAAAAGAGCACCAACCAAAACAGCGGCGTCCGCTTTGATGTAGCAACCGAGAGCGGAAAGGACACATATTATGGTTACATAGTGGACATATGGGAACTTGACTACGGACCTGATTTTAAGGTCCCTTTGTTTAAGTGCAAATGGGTCAATCTGTTAGGCGGCGGGGTACAGGTAGACCCACAGTACGGAATGACAACAGTGGATCTGAAAAATCTTGGTTACACTGACGAACCGTTCGTCCTAGCCAATGATGTGGCACAGGTTATCTATGTGAAGGACATGTCTACCAAACCGAGAAAAAGAAAAGATAAAGAAGCGAATACATCATACGATGAGCCAAAGCGCCACATAGTTCTTTCAGGAAAAAGGGACATCCTGGGAGTGGACGGCAAGACAGACATGTCTGAAGATTATGAAAAGTTCCATGAAATTCCTCCCTTCAATGTCAAGGCTGACCCAAGCATCCTGATAAACAATGAACATTATCCATGGTTACGGCGCAATAAGCAAATGACACAAGCGGAGAAAAAGTGAAGACTTTCTCCCGCAATAAGCAAATGCTATGTGGGTGAAATTATGATACCATCCCAACTTTCAACTTTTTCAGAGTTCATTTGAAATGCTTTCATGTCTTATGGTTCGAAACTTTGATACTTCGAAAGTGATTGTCCATTTTGTACACGAAGTACATCAAGTTTTTGTCGTAACCCTCTCTACTTTTTGGAACATGCTATGTGGGTGAAATGATGATACCATGCCAACTTTCAACCTTTTCAGAGTTCATTTTGAAATGCTTTCCAATTTCAGAGTCATTTAGCTCAAAGAATGAATTAATAGCAAACAGAATGAACTACAAAACTTTTATGAAAATAAAAACAATCAATTAAAATATTATGTTATGATCAACTAAAATAAAACTATAATATTCTTCAATAGCAAAAAGAATATAATTTTTGTGACCTAAAATCAAACTATAAGTATTTAATTGTAAGTATAAATAAAAAATAAATAGCAAAGAAGAAAAAAAATTCTATTTTTATAGTAAAGTTATTCATAAACTAGTGATTCACATAAATTTTATAAAATTCCAATTTAAACTATTCAAAATTTTAAAACTAATGGCACTAACAGAAAGTTTACAATTTTTGTGACCTAAAAGCAAAAAGAAATCGCTAAAAAACTATAAGTATTTAGTTGTAAGTATAAATAAAAAATAAATAGAAAAAAAATTCTATTTTTATAGTAAAGTTATTCATAAACTAGTGATTCACACAAATTTTTAAAAATTCAAATTTAAACTATTCAAAATTTAAAACTAATGGCACTAACAGAAAGTTTATAATTTTTGTGACCTAAAAGCAAAAAGAAATCACTAAAATACTATAAGTATTTAGTTTTAAGTAGAAATAAAAAATAAAAAACCAAAAAAATGTAGAAATAAAAAAGAAAAAACCAAAAAAAATGCCTCCTACTGGGCCTCCATGGCCTGAATACGACTAGAAACCCTACATGGGCCAGGATTCAGGCCCGCAGAGGCCCAATAGGCCCATAGGCAGTAGCAAGTTTAGACCCGAAAGCCTGCATTAGAGAGGAGCTTGAATGGGGAGGCACAGTAGGGCTTATAAACCAGTGCCGGCGCCCTTCAGCTAGCGATGTGGGACTAAACTTTTGGGCGCTGGCAGCACAAGGGCATTGGTCCCGGTTGGTGGCACCAACCGGGACTAAAGGGGGCATTGGTCACGGTTCGTGGCACGAACCGTGACCAATGCCCCCTTTAGTCCCGGTTGGTGCCACCAACCGGGACCAAAGGCCGCCGCTTCCCGCCCTTTGGGCTGCTGAAAATTGGCCTTTGGTCCCGGTTGGTGGCACCAACCGGGACCAAAGGGGTGCATTGGTCACGGTTTGTGCCACAAACCGGGACCATTGCTCTGGCTATATATTCGAAATTTTCGCCAACTGCTCCATTCCCCATCGCCGACGCCGCCAGGCTACTCGTCCTCCTCATCGCCGTCGCTGCGCCCTGCCCCATCGTCGTCGCCGTCGCCGTCGCCGCGCCCCGAGCCCCGCCTCCTCGATCGTCCTCCTCGTCGCCGTCGTCCGCCCTGCCTCGAGCCCCGCCTCCTCGATCGTCCCCGTCGCCGCCGTGTGCCGCCCCGAGCCCGCGGCCGTCCCCGTCGTCGTGTGCCACCCCGCCCCGAGCTCGCTGCCGTCCGCCCTGCCCCGAGCCCCGCCTCCTCGATCGTCCCCGTCGCCGTGTGCCGCCCCGAGCCCGCGACCGTCCCCGTCTCCCATCGCCCCGCGCACGCCGTCCCCGTCGCCGGCATCCCCGAGCCCGCCGTAGCTCATTTCCCGTCGCTGGCCTCCTCTCCCCATCGCCGCCCGCCCCCAGTGAGCTCCCCCCTTTCCCATCCCCGTCGCCGACGATGCCACCCATTGCCGCCGCTGCTCTCTGTTCATATATGCAAAAGTTACTTTTTTAGAAAATCATCTATATATGTTCAGAAAAGTTCTATATGAATGTGGCTATATATATATATATATATATATATATATATGTTCAGAAAAGTTCTATATGTATGTGGCTATGTATGTGTATGTGGCTATGTGAATATGCAAAGAAGAGGAGATGAAGAAGATGATATATTTTCTTATTCGTGGGTGTGTCGAGAGGGTCATCGATAACTTTAGTGAATTTTAGGTTATTTTCATTTTAGGTCATTTTAGGCGGGGACGAAGGGGAAGAAGAGGTAGAAGAAGAGGGGGTCGAGAGGGGGTCTAGGGTCGCCGAGGGGTCGAGGGTCGTCGAACATGAGAGGAGGAAGAGGATAAAAAAAGAAGAGGAATAAGAAAAGAAAAAAGAGGAGAAGAATAGAGGAGAAGATCTCCTCTATTCTTTCTTCTCCTCTTTTTTTTCTTCTTCTTCCTCTTTCTTTTATCGGGAACGAGGGTCGTCGAGGGTCACCGAGCGGTAGAGGAAGAAGAGGATAAAAAAGAAGAGGAAGAAAAAAAGAGAGGGGTCGACGGTCGCCTAGGGGTCGAGGGTCGAGAGGGGGTCTAGGGTCGCCGAGAGGGGAGAGGAAGACGGGGAGAAATAAATAAGAAGAAGAAAAAAGAAGAAAAAGAAGAGGAGAAGAAGAAAGGAATAGAGGAGAAGAAGAGAAAAATAGAATATATATTCTATTTTTCTCTTCTTCTCCTCTATTCCTTTCTTTTTCTCCTATTTCTTCTTCTTTTTTTTCTTCGACACGTGGGGGGGGTCGAGAATGTCGGACATTCATGAGAGAGGCGAAGAAGAAGGGGAATAAGAGGGAGAAGAAGGGGAGAGGAAGAAGAGGAAGTCTTCTCCTCTATTCTTTTTTCTTCTTCTTCTTCCTCTTTATTTTATCGGGAACGAGGGTCGTCGAGAGGGTCGCTGAGCGGTAGAGGAGAAACCCTAAATAGGAAGTATTGTCGGTGTGAGATACATGTACCATCGGTGTCGGACACTACACCCACATCCTACAAGTGGCGCGGGCTTCGACGCCCACGTCACTTGTGGGACGTGGATGTAGTGTCCGACACCGAAGGCCACATGTATCTCACACCCACGATACTTGCTAGCTATTTAGGGTTTCCTCTACCGAAAAGAAGAGGAGAAATAAATAAGAAGAAGAAAAAAGAAGAAAAAGAAGAGGAGAAGAAGAAAGGAATAGTGGAGAAGAAGAGAAAATAGAATATATTCTATTTTCTCTTTTCTCCACTATTCCTTTCTTCTTCTCCTCTTTTTTTCTTCTTTTCTTCTTATTCTTCTTCTTATTCTTCTTCTTCTTCTTATTCTTATTAGTCGGAAGGCTCTTGCTGAACTTTGTACCAAAATGCGAATTATCCTATCTGGGACTCCGTTCCAGAACGACTTTGAAGAGCTTCGTACCATCATGCACATGTTACTTTCGCCTAATGATGAAGACATGGTTTTGTTGAATCCCTTGACACTAGGCAACCTCCCGACCCCTCGGCGATCCTATCGAACATGAGAGGAAGAAGAGGATAAAAAAAGAAGAGGAAGAAGAAAAAAAAGAGGAGAAGAAAGAATAGAGGAGATCTTCTCCTCTATTCTTTCTTCTCCTCTTATTTTTCTTCTTCTTCCTCTTTTTTTTATCAGGAACGAGGGTCGTCGAGGGACAGAGATGTAGTGTCGTCATTGTCGATATATACGCCCTCCCGATAGCTTACTATGATTAGGTAGCTAGTTCTACGTTTGGCACTAATATATCCATCATCTGTCATGTTTGAATAATAATTGCCATGTTGTAAATATTTGTAGAAACTATGGACACCGCCCTAGACGAAGTAACAAAAGAAGCGTTGTTGAGGGACATAATCGCAGAAGGAAGTGATGCCATCTCGTTGTTTCTCAACGAAACCGATGGTCTGGAAGGAGAGGGTGAACAAGCTGGCTACGGTGACCTAATGCCGGTGCAAGAAGAAGAACATGAGAACGGCTCCGGTGACCCAATGCCGGTGCAAGAAGGAGACCGTGATGACGGCTCCGGTGACCGAACCGAGTCCGGCCAGGTATATATATTAGTTAAGCCTATGCTGACTAGCTGATTGATGCATTCATTGTTTTGGTATGTACACATATTAATTAAGTCTTTGTTCTTTTTTCTAGCCCTCCGGATCGAGCACAACTTCGGTAAAGAGACGAGGCCCGAAGAAAAAGTTGAGCTCGGATGAAAAGTTTGAGATCATAGCAATCGCGCCCGACGGCCAACCTATTGAACCCCTCCGGACAAAGAGCGCATTTGTTGCTCAGTGCGGGGTTCTGGTTAGGGACAAGATCCCGATAAGCATCCAGCAATGGTTTAAGCCGGCTACAGAAGACCCTGAGGTCTCTTATGTCAATGATATGCAGAAAAATGATCTTTGGACTGAGCTGAAGTCAAATTTCACCCTACCGCCTGAGGATAATCCAGAGAACCCAGTTAAAGAGAAATTAATCAAGTCTTTTGCTCTGAAGAGGATGGCAGAACTATTCAGGAGGTGGAAGAAAGAGCTGAATAAGTTTGTCGAAAATAATGAGACACCAGAATTCAAGGGCAGATATGAGAATATCAGAGATCACTGGCCCGCATTTGTGGCCCATAAGACATCGGAAAAGAGTAAGAAGATGTCGGCGACAAACAAGCAAAATGCTGCGAAGAAGAAGCTTCACCATCGCACGGGGTCAGGTGGCTACCTCGTAGCCCGGCCTAAGTGGTCCAAGACTGAGAATGATCTGGTTCATAAAGGGATCGAACCAGAGACAATTAACTGGCCAGACCGTTGCCGGACTTGGTTCTTCGGGGCTGGCGGAACACTGGACCCTGTAACAGGGAAGTGCATTTGGACGAACGATCAAATGGACATACCAGTCAGTAAGCTTAAGCAGTATATCGAAGCAGCGCATGAAGGGACGTTCTTTCCAGACAGAGAGAACGACGAGCTCACAATGGCCCTCGGGAATCCTGAGCACCCTGGACGGACACGAGGCACGCCAGGCTCCATTCCGTGGAAGGTTGGGTTTCCGGACGCAGGCGGTTACAAATCCCATGAGAGGAGGAAAAAAGTGCAGCAGACCCAAATGTAGGCGCTGCAAGCAAGGGTAGACGCGATAGAGGAACGAGAAGCAAATCGCAGCAAACGTACTGCCGAAGCCTCCCCCGAAGCTACCCCGCCATCTCAGCGCAGAAGCAGCGTGGCTTCCACCGAGCTGCTTCAGCCGGAGCATGCCTTGACGGCTCCTGCCAGCTATCCCGTGGATGCTATAACGGAGTCTCAAAATTGCCACCTTATGACGCAATGGATGAATTTGAAGGTCAAGGCGGCTGTTGGCTCTGTTTTTCCTACTGAACCCGGCGCAACTTTTCACTGCCGGCCGATTCCAGAAGGATATGCTAGGGTGATGGTGGATGAGATAACGGAGGGATTTGAGGACCTCCAGCTTGACCACCCTACCGGTGAAGGGGAGACTCGGCTGGGGTCTGCTCTGAAGACTCCATGCCTATGGCGGAAGGAGCTCATCAACCTTCCGAACTGGACGCCACCGCCTCCTCCTCCTCCTCCGGCGAGTCAGGGCACTCCGCCTCCACCGCCTCCTCCTCCGGCGAGTGACGATCAGGGCCCTCGGCCGGCTCCTTCTCCGGCGCGTGGCGGCACTCCGCCTCCTTCTCCGCCTGCGCCGACGCGCCCGAGCAGCCAGCCTCCTCCTTCTCCGCCTCGTCAGCAAGGGCGGAAGAGACCTGCCGCCGCTCCAGCTGCTCCGGCGCGTCGTAGTCCTTCTCCTCCGCCTCTTAAGCAAGTAAAGAAGACAACCGCTACGTCTGCTCGGTCGGCGTCTAGCAGTACAACCAGAGGCGGGAGGACATACAGATTCGGTCCTTCTCTGAAGACTCCAGAGAAGTTACCATACGAGAGGACCCAGGAGGAGAACGCCGAGATCGCGCGAGAAGAAGTGAAGAAATTCTTTGAAGGGGTGAAAGCAAAGAAACATCCACCTCCGGGGGAGAAGGTAGATCGGGTGAAAGTGAAGCGCACTCTGGCTGCCCTGACAAAACCACCGAAGTCTGATCCGCCGAAAGGAAACTATGACCGCATTATTGGAAAGGAATTTGCCGAAGCGGAGCGGTCGGGAAGTACTGTCAGTGATCAAAGGCTGAAAGAACGACGAGCTGGGAAACAAATTGCCCAGCTCGGCGAACAAGCGAAGCAATCGTGCCCCCCGCTCAAGGTGCCTAGCCACAACGTCGATAATGATCCGAGGATGGTGCCCGGTTATAGCAATCTTGCAGATTACCTGCCCGACGAAGTACATTATGAACCCATGGAGGTGCAGATACAAAGATACGAGTACGGGAAGCCTCTCGTCAAAGATGAAAGATCTCTATCAACGATGATGCGAAGATTGCATGATTGGTACTTGAAAATCTGCAGAGACTCTGGGGGGAGGAGTACTTTGTATGTGAAAGTTAAAAAGGAGCATGACCTCGTTGGAATTGATCTGTTGCCTGTTCCATTTGAGGAGTTCTATCAGTTTTTCAATCAATTGGCCCTCGATAAAACAACGGTCGCCTGCTACTGTCTGTAAGTAGTACTACTTCTGTCATTAAGTTTCTCTATATAGCTTAGCTCTTTCATTGCATGTATTTATAATCATCCTCACTATATTATGCAGATTGAAGATCGCCGAATTGAAGAAAAGACAAGTCGGTGATATTGGGTTCATTAACACATATCTCATAGATGCAACTCAGGTTAAACTTCATGCCGCAGCTACCGAGGCCAGCTTGCTACGATCGTTCGTAATAAATCAAAACAAAGATATAATACTCTTTCCTTACAACTTCAGGTGAGTGTTACTGTCTTGTGCGTATTCGGTTTCCCTTATATATTAGTCAAGGTTATAGTAATGTAATTCATGAGTTATGCATGTGTGTGCAGTTTCCACTTTATTCTCCTAGAGATTAAGCTTGAGCAGGGAGTAGTAACCGTCTTGGACTCTAAACGAAAAGATCCCAAGGAGTATGCGGACATGACTGAAATCCTCAAGAAGTAAGTTAAATCGATCATTATCCACCATATCAGCAACTTTGTTCATTTCCTGATATCAAGTAATTGTTTTCTTTGTCCGGCAGGGTTTGGAGAAAATTCACCAAAACAGTTCCGGGACTGCCGAAGGAGCTGGAATTTAGACACCCGAAAGTAAGTACTATAGTAGCATGTTCCGCGCATCTCCTAGTGATTCAAGCGCTAGTTTCATCAATACCATTTAGCATTCTTGCTTATCAGTTTGATTGACCTCTATTTCTTGTAAAGTGGTTGTGGCAGGAACAAGGAATGATTTCTGTGGATACTACATCTGCGAGTCCATCCGCCACACGACCTGTGAGCGGGGCGGGTACTCTAACGAACAATATGAAGTACGTAAATAACAACATTCACAATTTTATTTTATTACCATCATTTGTGTTGAGTTTCATTCATTTATATATATATATATATATATATATATATATATATATGTATTGACCCCCTTCTTCAAATTAGATGTTTCGGAAGCGGGATGAACTTCTAGCACCAGCTCGCATGCGAGCAATTCAAGAGGAATTGGCGGCATTCTTTCTTGACCACGTGATCCCTGAAGACGGAGAATTCTATGTGGACCCTGAGTCCGTATGATTATATTTGTAAGAGATAATTATTGTATATATGTAGCCGGTAGTGTCAGATAGATATACGAGAACTTGTTGTTCGACCAATCTCTCGGAGAAGGAGAGGTGGTCGATATCACTTCTCTCTGTATATATGCATATATGTTCATGATGATCTTCTGTTTCCTTCGTTTGCTTAGTAGCTAGCTAGCGTGTCTAGTCCTCTCTATATACGTATGTATAGTACGTAGCGTCGACCAAGTACGGACATAACAGAGGACACTTCTCTCTATTAATTATAACTAGCTAACACAATATATGAAACACCTAAATTAACCCCCAAAACCCCCAACCCCCCCCCCCCTTCAAAAAAAACAAAAACCCCAGCCACAGAAGTGCTGACGCGTGGATGCCTATTGGTCCCGGTTGGTGCCACCAACCGGAACCAAAGGGTTTCCTGACTGGGCTCTGCGCACTGCCCACGTGGAGGGCCTTTAGTCCCGGTTCTGGATTGAACCGGGACTAAAGGGGGGGTATTAGTACCGACACTTTAGTCCCGGTTCCGGAACCGGGACTAAAGGCCCTTACGAACCGGGACTATAGGCCCTTTTTCTACCAGTGACATACATTTAAGCTAAAGGCCCAGCTACGAGTATGTGCCCTTGTTCGGGCGAAAGCGATCGATCGGTGGGCTATAATGCATTATCGTGAAGCTTGCCAGTCACCATTTTAAGCTAAAGGCACAGCACTAGTCGTTTGCACAAACTAGTGAAAAGGGACGGTCCATCATCACTTCACGCCTGCCATGGATGTGAGCCCGTGACCTGTACCCGCATCAATGGCGCGTAGCTAGCTAGAGTAGTGCTAGAATTGAACAGGGGATTGTGCCATGCCGGTTCATATTCGGGGAGGAGGAAGCTTCGTGGAAGTTGCGAGTCCAAACTCACATCGCATCATGTCATCTATAGCTCGATCGAGCTTAGTGTGAGCTTAATCGGGGGCCGGGCAGCTTCCCGGAAGTTGCTAGCTTGGCAATGCATATAAACGCCGCCACCGCCCGGCCGGCCACTCTCTCACACCGTAACCGTAGCTAGCTCCAGGAGAGCAGAGTCGAGGAACGAGGTCCGACATCTGTCAGCCGCCGGCACGGCGCACCGGAGGCCCTGCGCGCGCGGTTGCACACAGGTACGTTATTCATCCGGCCTCTGTCCAGAGTTAATTAGTACTGTATACGTACTAGCTGCAGATCAGACAGGAACTTCTTCATTTACATTTTGTACTGGTTGATCTGATTGCTAGCTAACTGGATAGGATTTTATGTAAGCTTAATTAGCTTGGCAGTTAATTTGTTGCACGCATACATGCATGCAGTGGCGGAGCGTGATGAGCAACTAAGAGGGGGTCAATCTTTTTTCAATCCAAAATCAAAATATACATGAAAGTATCTGCGACTAATATCTAATGCTCCATGGCAATAGAATACACCCGAATGAGAACAGTAGAATAGTTTGCATGCTGTCAAAAAAAAGAGAATAGTTTGCATTGCAGTGTACCATCCTGCTAGGTGAGATGATTGACTGTGCAGTGCATGCACATGCATCTATTATTACTTTTGGTCAGCGGTACCAAAAAAAAATAAGTATAAAAAATTTAAATACACACATGAAGTATATATATCTGGATTTATCATGCATGCATGTACAATATATATTATTTGATGGAACAAGTTTTTTTTAATCAATCCATTTACGGTATGTAGTACTATTAAATAAACACATTAACTCCAGCCATCATTTCAGTTTCCTATATTGGACAAGTGAAGTGTGGTAGCTGCTCACTGACACAATGGAACAAGTTGACATTTGGGCGCCCATCTTGGCCGATCCTCTTCCAAGTCAACAGGTATTCACTTTGTTGATCAGATCACATATCTATTTTAGAGACGATGACTAGTTGGATGTTTGGTTTTATTTCAATATAAAAGTGGAGCCAGCCTATATGTCTAAACTAAAAAAATCGTAAGTTATCTGATGGAAAAGTATAAGCACAACCAAAATGGTCAATAAAAAATATTGAAGCATACTCCGGGCCAGTTCTTTTGGAGAAAAGTATAAGCACAACCAAAATGGTCAATAAAAAATATTGAAGCATACTCCGGGCCAGTTCTTTTGGGCGATTCTACTAGAATCGCTCCCCTCCCCAGCTTCTCCCAGAATCACCACTTCATATATTTTTTACAATCCTAACTAACTAGACCTTAACTAGATAGAATTCTAAAAAAAAATATGGAGTGGCAATTCTGAGAAAAGCTGGGGAGGGGGGCGATTCTGGGAGAATCGCCGAAAAGAACTGGCCCTCCATGGTTTATTCAAGATTCATTTTAACTGGATGTAATGTATGTCGACAATCATAGTTCATATATGATCCCCACTCTTTAGATCTTATCAAATCTGACTTGGATATAGAGTTCGCAACAGGCTCGTCGAAATCCCGACACAATAACAACATATATTTCATTGTTCTTGATGACAGCCGGAGATTAAAGTTCACTCAACATATGTGGATTATGGCACCATTGACTTTCAAGCACTCTTAGAAGGACCCCATGATTTGGATAGATGGCTGAAAGGTACGATGCTTATTGCGGTCTATTCCAAACTTCGTTAGACAAACAAGCAATTTATCCATGGTTCGATCTTGAAATCAAATAATGTATGATTCCTTGCAGGTGCATTCATTCCTACTTATATAAAGGAGGCAAATTTAACTCACGAGGCAAGATTTCCGCACATCCAAAAGTACAAACTTGCAAAACAATTGAACGTGGCAAATGGCATTGAAAATTTGTTTCATCATTGCAGATTGAACCAACTAGTGGTCATGGCATGAAAATGCAAACACCTATGCCCGCTCCACCGGAGGCGTTGCTTGAGAAAGAGGAGGCCCCTGCCACCACGACTCTCAACGGCGGAGGAGGAAAAGAGGCGGAGATGAGAGAGGGAGGGGGCATGTACCCGCCGCCTTGTCACCGGAGAAGCAGGAGGCTTGCGGCCACCGTGACACCGCCGGAGGAGGGGACCGGCGATCTACTAGGTATGAATTATGAAGGCTCCATTTGTTGCAATGTACCATTTTGTCATTGCCTCAAGTAGTTAAACACATATGCTATGTGATTCGGATTACATACCAAAAAGTGGTTGGAGGCATGGAAGTCGTGTGAGAAGTGCACGTGAGAGAGGAACATGGTCGATAAACATAGAACCATGCTCCCGGGACTTGCGCTCTGCAAGTGAAGGCCAAAAACATGGGTGCAGAAGAAACAATGACCATTGGACATCTGAAGAGGTGAAAGAGCTAGTGGATGGTGTATTTGTACATGGGGTTGGACCATGGACTAAGTTGAAGAACGAAAGGTTTTCAATATCAGTTCGAACAGCGGTCCACCTTAAGGCATAGTCAATTGGTGATTAATTGCACTAAAGAACAAGCATTGCATGCTCTTTCTGCTCATTGTTTTGTTGTATTTCACACTTTTTCTCTATTCATCTTTTATTTATCTACATATATTTTATTGTAAAAGATGTTAATTTTTATGTGTTTAATCTTTCAGGATAAGTGGAGAAACCTAGTGAAAGCCTGCACGGTCAGGCCCACATCTAAAAATGAGATTTTATATCATAACTTTATCAAACTCATCATGGAGCACCACCGATTTTTCATCTCTTACAGTTCTTGAATTCCAGGGAAATGTGAAAAGAAGGATCTCGCCTCGTCTAGATAAGGATTGCGTCGAAAAGATCAAGAGGCTAGCAGCTGATTACCCTAAAAAATGAAGTTGCACTCGTGAATGCTACACGGAACATCGTACAGTACTTTCGGTGTAGCAGTGACCCCGCAAAAAAAACAAGAGTTATGTTATTTTTCTAGAACTGTGAAGCATAGGCTGTCATATTAAGTGTGTCGAGAGTAGAGAGTAGATTGAACCATCTGGATGGAACAGCTTCTGTCTCCTGCCTAACCACCCTGTGAATGGGAATAACAGTAACACTCACTCCTCCGACCTGTTGGCTTGCCAGTTCTGCTACATTGATGTAATTAGCTTGACCTTTCATTTAACACCATGGCACAGTGTGCTGTAATTTTACACACACTGCGTCAAGCAGTCTCACTCACTCCGCTCGAGGAATAATGCAGTTGATAGCTCGAATCGAGCACCTGTGACACGCCTCGACCTGAAGAAGCTTGGTGCCGCTGCCTCCAAGCAACAGGTTTCTTCACCACTCTGCTAGTGCCTTGAGCGATCGTGAGGTGCCGGAATGGCTGCTTGTACCTTAAGGCCAGCCAGCAGGCTGAGTAGTAGCTAGGGTAGTTTCTTTCTTGCTGCTGTATGGTGCGGTTTGTTGTTGATCCTGGGAATAATTTTGGTTGATGACAATATCCTGTCACTCACTCAGCCGGTCTGATTGCTTGCGCTGATATTCTTCGATTTCATTCATTCTGTAAAAAAAACTAAAAAATTGGAACCAGGATACGTCCCTCTTGATCTTCTCTAGAAAGGAATTGAATCTGTACCCTTGAAGATTTTAATAGACGTTCAGGTCGTTATCGATAAAAGGCTTATAGTTCAGCAGTTACTTTAAATTTTATTTATTTTGCATAAACAACACAATTGTTCAGGTGTAAAACTTTTGCTCAATGCCTGAACTTGAACAAATGCTACTATTGTTCATCAGAGTCGGAGACCATGCATTTTGGTTCAATTGCCTAACGTGTGTTTGAGTTACATTTCCACCACCTGATTTAACCGTAACAGCTATATATATACATGCGTTAAAAAAAAGCACAGCTATACTATATATACACTGTGGCTGGCTATACAAAGAAAGTCTGGATGTGATACCCAGCTACGGCTTTTGCCCGGAGAACATGATGAATGACCTCTGCACCTTGCTGCTGTAGTTGATCAGGCCACAGGATCTGCACAGGTCTTCCAGCTCTCCTTCCGTGAAGAAGTTGTAGCTGCTGTTCACTGGCCCAACAATCTGCAGCACATAGCAGACAAGGTACAACAGGCTAGGTAACCTGTCCCATGCAGAAAATAAGTAGTAGAGCTAGACGATCGATGACTTCTTTTACCTGTCTCAGTGGCCTTAGTGCATCAATAGAGAGCGGGCCACTGTTCGTGGGGGTGGATAAGAAGGTTGTCGCCACAAAGACACCGCCGGGCTTCAGCACACGGCTGATTTCAGCTATCTGGTTTTCAAACAGCAGAAGGGGATGTCATGGTGATGAATAAGTTCATATGAAAAGAAAGGTACACAGGTCATCGCATGACGCCCTGTTCCTACACAAAGCTGTCCAAAGCATACTAACTAAGCACTAAACTATCGTGGTTGACTTACAGACACGTTCAGCAGTCAATAATTAACAGAAATGCAGAGCATTATTTCCCATGTAATGCCGGGTTTAAACTTTCTGGATTAACTAATTGTTCAGTGGACTCTGATGAATAAAATCGCAATTCCGAAGACACCAGTTTTACTATATCAATTATTAGGTTATCAACTATGTACAATATTAATCAGAAGTGCAAATGAGACAGGTACTATACCGCATTTGAAGGGGATGGCCAACAGTGGATAGCGGCTCCAGCATGAATGGCATCAATTGAACATGAAGCAAAGGGGAGCCTTGAAATATCAGCCCTTACAAGTGCGAGGTTTCTGCAGATGAATACTGCTGATGAATGTTCATAATTACTGTACTGTACTTTAGAACAAAAAGAACGTTCGGAAGTAGTAATAGATTGAAACAAGAGAGTAGATTATCACATTTTGTTCAATTAGATGCTGAACACATAGTGTAGTCTTTTTTGCTATTAAACTAAAATAAAGCACTAGTTCCCACAAAAAATAGTGATGGCCTAGTTTTTTACTTGACGGTTTGTTACAGTTGGATGTTGCATCTTGCATGAGACTATTCAAGTCTTACAGGAAAAGCTCGAAATAAACACGAAGGAAGGCTCACGTGTTCATAGGGGTTTCTTCTTGTTTGATGTAGTCATAGCATTGGCGGAGCATATTCTCAGAAAAGTCCAAAGCAATCACAGCTGAATATGCCCCAGAGCTTGCAAACTTCCTTGAAAACAAGCCACTGCCACAGCTGACATCAACGAGTATACCACCAGCGACTGATTGGAAATAATCTTGAGCCATTTGGAACTGATAAAGTCAACAGAAGACTAGAATTATATGCATATTAATATGAATATTTTCTTGTCATGAAAACTGGAGACAGCGTTTTGTTGCAGCACCAAATACATGGCTCTGACAGATATACATCTTACTATAAATAGTTTCTCACTGAGCAGTAACAGCTTAAGGCTATGGAATTGAAAGAATGAGACGGACAAGAAATGTACCTCTTCATCGCGGCCAGGGAAGCCACTCCGATTGAAGTTCTGACGCCACCCCCTCTCGTAAAGAAAGGAGACGAGCGGGCTCCTGAACAGCTCAGTTCTAGCAGGCTTGAGTTCACTGTATTCTTTCATTCCTGAGGTGATAGTGAGATCCAAGAAGACATCTTTGCTGGTGAATGACTTGTTGCATTTTGAACACTTGAATCCAGACCTATAAATCGCTGGCCTGGGACACGCGTAGAAGCAGAAACAACATAAATCCTAATCCAGCAACCATGAGAGATGAAGATAATTCATGGACTTTAGACGTACAGGTTCATGCCTGGCGGCCCTGTCCTTATCAGCGGTTCATAGCAAACAGGGCATGCGAACACCTCTGTTTTTGAAGCGTCATTCAGCTCAGTTTTGATCTCCTGAAACTTTTCGCATAGTAAGCGTCAGTTTCACACGGTATGATTAAAGTCCTACCTCGGCATAACATCAAACACCTTGTATGCAAAACATTCACCTTGGCTTGCCCTTAACGAGACTGTAAACTATGCTATTAAACAGGCTGCTTATTTCTGAACCATACATGACTGCTGTTAACAAGATTAGCTCTCTAGTATTAAAAAGTACAAGCTAGATTGCAGAGGCCAGGCATCCTATACATGTAAGGCAACAGAAATCCAGATATCAGCAGGTATATCAACAGAAATCCATGGGAGGTTCAGTCTTTCCCTCTCGTTGCCAAATACCAGCAGTGCACGCCATGAAACACATCACCTCCCCAAACTGAAAAGATCTGCTAAACCTACGCCTATCTCGATTCAGGTGATTACTCTTCAAGCAAATACAAAGCTTGGTTCCTGCCAAAGCCCCGCCTGGGCCTAACACCGAACACTTGGTGTGCGACAATCGTTCACCCTTTTTCTAGCACACACAGCGCGTTATCTTGCTTCTCCTGAGATGAGAATCAGCTTGTGGCCTCGGTACGTACCGGGTCGAGGGCGATGGCCGCCGCTGCGACGGCCACCCGGCGAGCCGGCAGCGGCAGGCCTGGGCTGCGGCCAAGGCGGCAGGGGACGCGCGGGGGATGGAGCGACGGGGAGGAGGAGCACGAAGCCGCTGCGGCTCTGACCGCGAGCTCCATGGGCGACGCCGACGCGGAGCTGCAGAGCAACTGCAGTGGTACGCTGACTGCAGCCTGGAGCCTGGAGACGCGCCGGCCGGCGAAGGGAAGGAAAGAAATGATCTTTGGCAAGCTCGGGCAGAGGAGAAACAGGGGAGGGGAGACCGGAAGAGGGGTGTGGTGGTGGTGGGCTCAGGCGTGGCGCCAGCCCCGTCCGTTCGCGCCTTGCCCGTTGGGTCCGGATTTTCTTTTTCAGATAAGCGGCACTCGGCGTCGGTCGACCGTCTAGATTCTGGATCGGTCACCTCCGGAGCCCTTGGATTCGGGCAATTATAGTCGTTGGATCAAGTCAACCCCTTCACACGCATGACTGGGCCTCTCTGTTGCATGTGCGCTCCATGTTGAGAAAAGAAAAGGGGGATCGTCGGCCCGCATCACAAGTGAGCGTTGGTCTTCGACATCGGAACGCCGGCTGCCCCGAGACAACGAGACGCAGTACCCACCCGCAACTCGCATCACTACTAGATGCTCGTCGTTGGCTCGTTATCGCTTGCAGCGCCCGTTGTCGCTGCTTCCAGCGATCAAGAACAACTTCATCGCCATCATAGTGCGGCCCACCGCAACATCCCCTCTCTAGCGATCGTAGCATCTGATGTGGCCGATCCCAGCATCCTTGGTACCCACGAGTGGTTGCCGGGACGATGAGGGTGTCGTCTGTTGCCATCAGGACGGTGTCGTAGCTGGTCACAACAACCGCAGACCACGGTTGTAGCACATGCCGATCTCGGCTCCAGGAAATTTGGTGGTGCCCAAATGCCATGGTCAGAACATCCGACGCCGTTGGTCCCAGCACCATGAGCTGCCTGTTCCGACGTCTTGGCCGATGACCTCTGCTCGGCGGTACCAATATCTCTGCCCAGCAGCAACCGATTGTAGCATACACGGTCGCTGATTTCAGCATCCTCAGTGTGGTGTTGTAACTCACGGCGTCGCCACTAGTAGCATCTGTTATAGTCGGTACAACATCTTGGACTCATCTGGCTAGCACTGCAAAAAGGCATTGGACGGCGCCCCAGTTGCAAATGCGGGGATGGCCTAATTGTGTGAACATATATTTTCTACAAATTTCACTTCAGTTACGTGTGTTGAGGTTGAGGATGGTGGAGCAACGGGCCAGTTTAGCGACCTTGCCGATGGATCAACGTGCAAATGAGCATTCTGTCAAGAATTGAGGGACTAACATGTTGAGGCCCAACACAGCTCACCGTGAGGCCATGACCACCCTCCTCGCCATGCTTGACTCCTGGGTCATCTGGAATGGAGAAACGCTAGAGTCTTCCGAAATAAAGAAGTTATCATTCTACATTCTAAAGCTCATAAAGGATGAGGTCAAGCTTCGGGTCATCGCAAGAGCTAGGCACTTGAGGGCTATCATGCCTCAAGAGTAATCGGTTGATTTTTGTTGTTGTTGATGAGCTAGATATTGAGCCGCTCTTATGTACTCTAAACACCTTTGAATGACGCAAGTCTTTGGCCTCTGTTTAAAGAAAATATCATCCTTCTTTGTCAACTAATTCTGACGGCACTCATCGTTGTCGTCAAAAGTGGCTTGCTTCAGAGTTTTTTTTTCTTTTTCTACTTTGTAAGGGCAGCGTTTTACCTCAGACTTTCAGAGTTTATGGGAGTAGTACAAAAGTTCCCTAGCAGCCAAAAAAAATTGCAAAAGCCGGAATTCATTTTCAGTTTGCGCTGCCCCCTCTACTCATCCATCCCACCCATCCTTTCAACCGGCAACCACGCTACCAAACAAACTAGTAGAACGCCCGTGCGTTGCTACGGGCTACGATCCATACAAATAGATCACACAAATGGTCATATTCAAGGTCAAATCTTATTTCTCCCTCATATATCCGAACATGTTAGGACATTAAGCGAGCTCCCCAAAATTTAACCGTATGGATACTCCGGACGCCCCCAAATCCAACCCATATATTATCCCAACATGCGGTCCCAACACGAAAACCCCACCCCACGACGCACACTTCCCTTTCCTGCCTTACTGCTCAGTTTCCCATCTTAGCAGGTGATTTCTCGCTGGGGCCTTCTCCTTTAAAACCGGATAACGCTCACCTCATCTTTGCCATGGTGCCCTCTCTCTTTCACACGATACTTATGGACCGCTCACTCATGCAGTTTGCTGCAAAGAATCTCACATGAAATGTTATACATATGTCACATTGGTTCACTATCCTATCTATGATGCCGTGACAGTAGTTTAGAAACTCTCCTAGCACTCCAAATACCGGCAACAAAATCTCCAAATATATAGCATCCGAAGCTACCATGAAATAGGACACTAAACAACATTTGCAGCAAGCAATCAATTTATGCACCAAGCACATTGAGCAGAAGCAACAAGCTATCAAGATTTTTTCTACTCACAGAACTGACAAATGTGACTAACTCTGTAAGAAGCTTTGCCTTCAAACCCTAAAAATGGTATAGTCCCATCACTACTTCAGCTGCTCTCTGATCTCAATAGAAAACATGGAGATCGTCTAAAAAATAGAGTACACTTTGGCTGCACTTAAATAAGCTTGCTAAAAAGAAACTTCTCAGGTGACATAAGAAAATATAAGTAACTTCCACTTGACAGTCACATCATTTGACATATAGATTTTCAGTTAGCATGGCAACTGAAGTGAGTCTATTGATTAAATTACATAGTTCATTGTTAAATGGTAAAACACAGATTTAGAAGAGTTGCCAATGCACATCTGTCAAATATGCTACTGTATACTTATGTGAGCTGCCAATGATCATCATCATCTGTCAAATATACTACTGTATACTTATGTGAGCTGCCAATGCTCATCTCAAGAAAGGATTGTATACCCAAAAGACCAGACCTTATACGGGAGTTATTCTATGAAACAATTTCAAAACGGCTCACCCTGTATCCACTGCTAGTAGTGTCTATAAAAGAGCTCTATTTCCCTACATCGGCGAGTTAATACTTTGATCTCTACCAACTGGAAGCACAGATAACTATATTTAAAAACAGGGACATCTGCTATCTTCATGAGTAAATAAACAGTAAAAAAGCAGAGGACCAAACCCAAATATTTTCATGAATGTTACAGATCATTTTTGTTAATGTGTAAGTACATCAAACATGTTCCAACAAGCAGGAAAATTGTAGAAACATACAAATGATCAGGCGAATATTTGAGAGCAGTAATTTTGATCTCCCTCCTTATTGATTAGTAGACAGAATATAACATTCAATCTTTCCATGTGCAGCTGCTGGGAACCTCTGTCATTTAGTGAAGAGGTGGTAGCTGTGGTGTCAGCAAAAAATAAAAATAAAAATGCATTGATGTATTGCAAGTTTCTTGAGACCAATATAATAGCTTTGAAGATTTCCTACACAAATCCCAGCCTCATGGCATTCCAGACGACCTATGTAGATGAAGCAAGTGCAACCATATCTTGTAAAAGAAAGATATATCAGCTTTGCAAAGGTACTCCTGAAAATATCTCAATTAAAAATACACATCTCTATATGGTTCCACCTTCATCATAATGTTACCATCCTCAAGAATTTAAAGAGAAAGAAAGGTTTCCACTTATACTCCTCTTTTTATGTGTTGTGTCGTTCTGTTAGTCCACTGCATATGGAATATATTCTGTGCTTCGACATATTTCCTGGTAATATGGAAGGAAGAAATATATTACAAAAATCATCCATATGTCAGTCAAAGGCTGAACAATTACTATTATGAAATAGAACAATATTAGACGTGATGGAAGATGGTTTCAAAAACACCAACGACACGCACTCGTATTTTAAAGTCTTCATAGTATAGAGTTATCTCCCTGCAAGTTGTGTGTGCTAAATAATCACAACACTTGGATAGCACCTACACATAGGATTATATATTCAATCCACATAATCAGTTCTTCTGCTTCTATAAATTAAGAATTGCATAAAGAAGTATGTGTCTATCTAGTAGTACTCCCTCCGTCTAGAAGCGAATAAAAGCAAGCATACAGGTGATGCCTATTTCTTTGCAACGGATGTGTGTCGCCTGATGCAATGTGGGGAAAACAATATGTATATAGTGATTTTACCTCAATAGATATTTTGGTAGCTCCACTCCATAAGTATGAAATTCGTGATGTTGAAAACCTGAAAAAAAAAAGGAAAATAATGATCTCGGTGGCAATCGTGTCAGCTGATGAATAGGTACGACAGTTATTTGAGGATTACAACTATTCTCTCCCATTGAACAATGGCTTGAATTCTTTCAAGAGAGAACCATACAGTAAAAAGCTTCAGAACACAATGTACTCTGAATCAGATCATATTCAGGCCATATACATCGAGCTTATAGCCTTATACTACCAAAAAACCAGCTAGAAACCTAGCAAGTATCTTCAAGGATCAAGAACTTGAAAGAGGAATAATCATGTATCAGGGTATCTTTGTTTTGAAAAGAACACATCCTGTGTGGAATGTGGCTGGTAACATGTGCTCATTGTTCAGGGTGTGTCGAGATCTGCAAGTATTAGCACAAGAAACTCTTCAGTTGTAACACAATCTACCAATGCCTGAAACAAATAGAATTATTGAAATGGCCTACCATCAAATTATTACCCAGAGTATATAACTTATTTTTTGAATAAATAAGATCGCGTGTGAAAAGAGATATGTCCAAGCTATGATGAGAAGTTCATACCAATCATGTACATGAAAGCATTGACTATAGCCACTCCTGAAATGTAGATTACAAAAATAATGCAGACCAAAAAAACATGGTGAGCGAGTGAAAGACTGAACTTACCTTTACCAAGATTTCCGCATATGCCAAACAAATTCCATCACTGACTTTTATCCAAGCGCCGCTCTGGCTCTTTTCCTTCATACGTATCACCCTGCAATGAAACATATCACGTTAAAAATAATTAGAGGTATCCTGAAAAATAAAATGATAGCAATTAGTATTATTCAGTAATTGAACAATGAGATTTCTGGAAATACATTGTAGTAACATATTAACATTTTTGTAGTACCATAAGAACATATTAAATTAGGCCAAGCTCTGGAAAACGCCCATTCTTTTCATGTTATTATTCATATAATGGGATTTCAAAAGAAGAGCGAGAGAGAAGGGAGCATGATGGAATTATTAGTATGCCCATGTTACAAGCACATGCTTATAGAAGAACACGTTTCTGCATCTATCATAGATTTATAGTATGTCCTAGCTCTGTCGCTACAAAATGTGGGTGCATTATAGTTAGCATGGAAGAACACCGTCCGGTAACATCACCATGCCAAAATGTGGGATAACTGTCCTCTGTAATCTTTTGGTGATAAGATGCATTGCTCTATCTATTATATCTCGTATTCTTCATGTTCTTTGCGCCATCAGTAGAGAAGGCAAAATAATTTCAATAGTTCCAAACATAAAATCCTGATGTTGCTCTCTTATCAAGTTCATCTGGAATTTCTACCAAAAAAAATGTTCCCTGTTCATAGAGATGCTTGACACAAATTGGTTTGATATAATATAACCATCAGAGAGTGAGTGACGAAACTGCATGCTCTCAGCTCTCAGGTCCATGTCAGAACTTGCATGTTCCTATATAAAGCTGGGGGCAGCAACACCTTCCCAATGAGGAGTCGAGGCAAATCTGTGACTGATTGCGCCTCACAGACTCAAGGTTTCTTTAAACTGCTTAAATTATTCAGAGCATGATGACGGGGATGATATCCCACATATCTTTTGCGTACTAGTGTATCATACGGTCACTGCTGAACTTGGGGGAACCAGCTGTGGTGAGCATGGACGTTTTTGTCCAAAGCCGCAGGTAGAGACGGATATGATGTGATTAGGAGGATCAAACACTCTGAGTGACTATCTACCAGTCTATCTGTCTATGTGGAGTTAGTAATGAAATAGCAAACTTAAAATGTTGATCACACATGAAACAGAGTGGAAATATCCACGATAACGGAATGATGTTCAGAAATGAAAATCAATTTTCTGAAGTTATTTTTGGATTGGAATGCATAGAACGACTTTCCTGAAGCTAGGTTCATCAAAGCTCATATATCAACAGCCAACATATGAGTAATTATAGCACATCTAACACCTGTATTCTCTGATTGGCTATGATGTTCTTCCAACATACTGATAAACACTTCAGTGTGAAATAAGAAATATTCCTAACAATCAGTGAAGTCATTCATAGTGAAACACTGATGTACCATTGGGTAAAACTTGCACAGAGGCATAGGCATATATAACTGTCATATTCAAATGTGTTGAAACCTAACGAATCTAAATCTAACAATGTCATTCTTGTGAAATATCATCAAAAAATAGTTAATATAATAAAGAAGATAAGTAGACACACTGAGCAAAACATGAGAAATATTTTGCTTCTCGTAATACAATGATCAAGATACAAATGCAATGATTAGAGGGGACACAAAAAAGGCCTTGGCATTAACTCACATGAAGTGAAATAAATAACAGGTTTGTGTTAACACTCCAATCTGATGCATAAGAACTCTGAATTAAGCATCACCAAATCGAGAAATACTTGGTTCTATAGTCCCATGCATGAACATTTCTACACTTTCAAGTTTTTGGATCAACAACACTAAATAAACAGAGCATCTAACAAAAAAAAACATTATGTTACGAAAGCATTTCCCATGTCTTCTGTTATTAGGTCTATACAGGATAGTATTAGTCCAAAAAAGTGAAAGAGTGTAATGAGAAGGTCTAGCAAGTATATATATACTTTTGCTAAGCTGTGAATTTATGGTTACAGAGAAGATCCTAGAACTGTAGAGTCAACTCACAGAAAAGGGAGCCAAACAGGGAAAGCCATCAGAGACAAATAGTCCTGAAATCATCCTTCAGATAGCAATGTTGGAATTGATATACATATTGTAATAATTTCCTTTGAACTGCAGTTTTTTAAAATGAGCTCATTTACTGTCGGCTTGTCATATTTAGGTGCAGTCAAAAGAATCCAACTCAAAAGCTAGCAAAGCTCCATCCTGGATACGACAGAGTACGGGCATATTTAAGCATTGACTGCTTGATCAACTGTGGCTTGTTAAATATTAATTGTACCTAGTTAAATAGTAATTGTCCCTACTTACATGGTATAAGGAACACTTTTTCAACAAATGCAATGCTTCGGTAACTATAGACCATAATGCTTCAGTAACCACACAGTTTTTCTCTGTTTAGTTGCAAGAACAGGGCGAGTAGAAACTTTTTTTTGCCTTCATTACCTCGCAGACTGAAATAGAAAGTGAGGCACCCTGACTCGATGTTCCTGAAGGCGCCCTCGCTATGGCCTAGTTCACCCTTCTCAGGGCCAGGAGTAAAACCACAGCTTGCCTCCTCAAAATACCAGCAGAACCAACTCATCAGGCATGCAATCAGGATAACAACATATCATTCAGAGTTCAAACCAAGTAAACAAACATATGCATCAGGCACTGGTGCATCCAAAGTTTAACTCTATTCTCCTCCCATTTAATGGATGAGGCAAATCTTTTGCCTCCGTTTCAAAAAAAAAAAGTTTAACTATATCAAGAGCTAAAAACAATTAGCATGTCATATATGGGAATCTGTAAGAGCTAAAATAACAACCACATAGATACCATACCTTACTCCCTTACAAGACAGCGTCATAAAAAACTCTTAAATCAGCACCAGGATCAATTCATCACACCAAACCAGTCATCATGAACTGATGATACTTGGGGTAACTTGTCCAAATGAAAATAAAATTAAACCATGGTGGTTCAGTTTCAAATAAAAAGTGCATATATCAGTTCGAAGTGGACTCGCCACGCGTTGACTGAAAAATAACTCATGTGCCAAGAAACATAATCTTACATCTGACTTTTAACAGTTTAGCTGACAGCAAAATGGCTCATTCAAATCAAGCAAATATCTAACATCCAACCTTTATTTGTCATCAAGCACTGAAGAGCTTGTTGCGCATAGATTGATGCCCAGGAGAAATAGAGGGGGCTAAAAAACACAACGCTTAGTGCTTGTAGATCTGGCCATAATAATTGTGAGGTGTGCTATTATGACCACCACAATACCATGGGTGGAAAAGCCACTTAAACTTTCAGTTTAGAACAATACATGAACGAGCTTTCTAACTTCTAAACTATGCATGCTTACAAAACTAAAAACCATACATGACCACAAGTTTGCTGCAACAAATTCAAGAAGAATTCGCCACAGCAAACTGAACCTGAAAGATAACCGATATATATGATCCATGTTGTAGGTCACCGTACACAACAAAAAGGAAATGAAGTACGTACTATTATGCATCTGAACCATATTGACTACTGATGTAACCTGTGTTGATGAATCTGAAAAGGCTGCGACTTGCTCGGAAATTCAAAGTGCGTCATAACAAGCTTGATGGTCGGCCGCACACACTCTCGAAGGCGACCAGGGAGAGGTCGATGCAGGTGATGCCGTCGCCAGCGATGCCAGAAGTTCCAGCACATGTCGCTAGTTGCCGCATCTGACCTCAAGGATCTGCAACACATCAACCCACAACATATACTCAAATCAGTAAATGACAGAGAGTCCCACACGAGTGATATCAAGAATCAGTGGTGGATGCAGCTTCCAGAACGTGCATCAAGTGAGCGAGTTCCAAATCATCTAATCACTTACAAAGAGAACTCTGTCATGTGACTGAATACCACGTCTCAAAGATGACCATGTGGGTTGAGGCACGAGCAAGGGTGAAGGCACCATTGTTTTGACCATGCTGTGACAAAAAGAGTGATGGGAAATTAGGAGCACAAGCAAAGGTGTTTGGCTAAATTCAAGAAATCAATCCAAATCACAGAGTGGGGAAATTAATCTAATCTTGTCAAGGAAGACTTCTCCAACTCCTTCAAAGACTCCTGCAACTTTTTGCTCAGGGGCTTCACCATGCCACCAACTTCTTCAGGTGCCAACAACATGAACAGATAACGGGGTGGGAGGAGGAAGGGAACAGAGAAGGAGGAGGGAGAAGGGAGAGGAGAGAAGAGGGGGAAAGAGGAAGGGGTGGAGATACCTGTGATAACGGGGAGGCGGCAGTGCGGGACGGGAAGACTCGCCGCCGGCGGGCAGGATGAAGAGCTGGCGGCTCCAACCCTAGCTTGCGCGTAAGAACTGCATCCGTCGCACACAACCAGGGCATCCATCGTCTGCCGTCGTGCTCCAGCGAGCCGGCGACCGAGGGTTGCCTGGAGCGGAGGTGGAGGCGACCAGAGCCGGCGGCGGCGCGGCGCCGAGGTTGGTGCGATGGCGAGCTCGGGCGTTGAGGCGGCGGGGCAGAAGCTGCAGGAGACGGCGGGGGGACCTCGAGGCCGAGCTCAGGCCATGGCTTCCCTGGCTCCAGAGCCCGTGGCGGCGCGGATGCAGCGGCGGGGCGAGGAGGAGGCCGGCCGTCGGGGAGGCAGGAGCTCCTCGTCCCCTCGATCCAGATCGGGATCGAGGAGGGAGCAACAGGGGCGCGAGGGAGCGGGCGATAGGTTTAGGTTTTTTCGTCGCTGGTTAACCTTCGTAGGTCTTTCTTCGTTGGTTAACCTTCGTAGATCTATTTTTTTGTACGTGGATGGGTGCGGGTTGGGGCCTCAGGAGGAGGTTTTTTCGGTTTCTAGTGGATAAGTCAAAGGTGGGAGGATGTACCAAAAAAAACCATGGAATGTGGGACGAAAAAAAACCTGGAAGCGAGACTACCAACTGCTCCATTAGGAATAGAGACTCTCAGAGAGAAAAAAAGGAAGGGACTAGGGAGAAAAATTTCGTTCACAGTTCATCTACTACTCCAGTACTCCTACAAGACAACCGTTTGTTCAATTGCTTCTTCTTCTTGTATATGCACTTGGGCTACATGGGGAACAACCAGGACATTGACTGGTAAACTGGAAAAAGAATCATATACGAACTACCGAGTATTTGACAAAAAGCTACCACATTAGGGATTGCCGTCCCACAGAACTATCATTTTCAAAAAAGTGACTGATAATTATCAAAAAAAATTAATTTTGTGACTAAAAACTACCACTTTTAAAAAATGACAAGTTTAGACGATTTAAATACATTTATGACATGCAGGACTCACTCGTCAGGGCTGATGTGGCGGCAAAGTCAACTAAGTTTGTTTTGACCATTAGTGTTGACCGTTATGACAAGTGGGGCCCACATCAACCTTCTTCCTCCTCCTCCTCCTCCTCTCTTTCTTTGGTATTTCAACAAACATCTTATGTGTATGGAGGAAAGCATGTGAACTCCGGCCAACGACGGACACGAGCATGCTCATCCAGCTGCCGTCCCTAACCCCAGGACCAAGCCACACCGCCCCCTCTACAGCGCAGGCGCGCGCCAAAACCACGCACCGCCGGAGGGCCCGAGTCGCCCGTCCTCTCCCTTGCTCGCACGCGAGACGAGCTTGTGCAGCCATGGCGCCCCTGCCTCGACAGAAACTCCGGCGAGCCCTCAAGTTGCTTCCGCCGCATGCCGGCTTCTTCGCGGCTGCCCCTGCTTTGGTCCTCCTGCTGCAGCGCACCGGCGCACACGTTCTTTCCTCCGTCTAGCGCCTCCGCCTCCACGAACCCCTCCGTCCTCATGGCCGAGCGCCTCGCCGCTGGCCAGCGGCGCGGACATTCATGACCGCGGGCGCTCGGAGCAGGTGCAAGCTTGCCAGCTACCGTCTGCAACATCTGGCCGCCGCCGCTGCATGCTGCTTTCGTCACCGGGGCGCGAGGAGGAGGTCCTCGGCCAGCGGCAGCACGCCGCCGTCGCACGCCTACAGCTCGCGCACGATGGCGTTGAGCACGTCAAGAACCTGACGGCCAAGGGGCGGTCGGGCGAACGGCCATCCTGCTGTACCACGCCGTGTCAGACTACTACTCGCTGCAGCTCCTCACGTCCAACAGCGGGAAGGTGAGCACGCTCGCCACCTCCAACGTGACCTCGCCTCCGTCTTCTCCTTCCCTTAGATGCACAGAAGGTGCTTGTTGAAATGCCTGAGAGAGACGGGGGGAGGAGGAGGAGGAAGGTTGACGATGACGTGTGGGCCCCACTTGTCATAACGGCCAACTTGACGGTCAAAACAAATGGAGTTGACTTTGTCGCCACATCAGCCCTGACGGGTGGGCCCCATCTGTCATAAACGCGTTTAAATCGTTAAAACTGACCATTTTTCAAAAGTGGTAGTTTTTAATTATAAAATTTAAATAGTTATCAGTCACTTTTTTGAATATGGTAGTTTTGTGAGACGACAACCCCTAATATGATAGTTTTTTGTCAAATACTCACAAACTACCTATGCTACTACTTACTACTAGTATGGTACCTTGCTTACAAAATCAGAGAGACAGAACCTACAGAAGTAAGAAAAAAGCGGTTGCTAGTTGCTACTACGATTCAGTTCAGGCGATGGCGACCACCGGCGGGGGCGTCAGGCGCGAGTTGAAGTTCCGGTACCTATCATGGTGAACGATGTAACATTATTATCTAATGAATAAAGAGGTCATTTTTGAGGTTAAAGAAAAATCTTGCTTTAATTCCGGCACCTTGGGAGTAATCACATTGGTTAACCTGCACTTTCTTGGTGCCCCACCTCAAGTCGTCAGCACCATGTCCATGTGTACAACAATGCTACAGGAAATACAGAACAGAGATAAGGCCGGTTAACTAGGCACCAGCGACCCCTGTAACAACTCACAACCCACCAACTGTCATTTCATTTCTTTCTTTTTTGATAAAAGGAGCATCGCTTTCAAATCCATTTCTGAAGTTGCTGAAACAAACAAGACGAATGTATGATCCTGGGCAACATCCAGGCCAGGGTTTGGGTTTGGCTGCAACACAACCTGTTGGCTACCACAGAACTGAACTACAACAACCAAACTACCAAAAGAAACAGAAACAGCCACAGAAAAGAAAAACGGAAACCCCTCTCACTGTGGTTGCGAGCAAAGCTTCATAAACTGAACTGAACAACAACAACCAAACTACAAACAGACAGTAAACCGGCGAACACCAAGCCTCGTCTCATTTTTGTGAGTCACGCTGGCATGAGGGGAGAACAAAAAAGTAGAAACAGCCAGGGAAAGAAAAGAAAAAAAATAGAAACCTCTCACTGTCATTGCAAACAAAGCTTCTTAAACTGTAAGTAGCCATGCTGGCACCCTGATCTCGCAAACGCTGACCAAAGCTGTTGATTGAATTCCAGTAGCCACACGATCGATGTTACATACACACAGGAAGAACAACCTAGTAATGAGCCACACGCACTGGGCTGTGAGTGCACTGTAGATTAAAACGTGTCCTCTTGCAGGCAAGACGATGCTGCCGAAATAGAAGTATGAGCAACCGAAATAGCAACCGCCCGGAGTTGTGAGGACAATGATGTTCATATGACTGGCTATGGCTCCATCAATTGACTCTGTGCAAGCAAGACAAGAATTAATCAGCCGATACAGAAGGACTTTCAGCTCAGATTTTGCAGATTCAATAGTTTACGTATGAGCAAAATGGACAAAATCATAGGGGGCATAGTATACACACAGAAAAAAAAACACATGCAGAAGTAGAACAGAATTAGTGTACCACCGACAATATTGTTTCTCAACTGAATTTGGAACAGATTATAGGGGTTTATAGTATTGAACAGGCAGAAGCAGAACAGCATTGGTGTACCACCGGTAATATTGTTTCTCAACTGAATTTGAAGTATGCAACTACTATCTGTAAATGCTCATTTGTCCCACTAGCAATGTTGCTCTGAACTGAATTTGATATGTGTAACTAACTGCAAACATTCTTTTTACAGGGAGCTACAGCATATAGTATTACAGGCAAAAGCAGAATAGCATTTGTGTCCCACTGGCAATATTGTTCCTAGCTGAATCTGACACATGTAACGAACTACAAACACTCACTTTTATCTGTTTAGCGCCGTAACTTGAAACACAAGCTGTAATAACAGTCAGGCAGATGCAACTAAACATAAACAAATGAGCTGAACGAACTTCAATCGTAGTTTTCAGTCTCCAAAGAGAAAACTTCAAACTTACGCCACACAAGGAAAAATAATTAAGGGGGTCTTGGCAGCCACAATCAACAAACTGTGTGCCTTCTACTGTCCTAGAGAGATTAGAGAACAGCTAGTTCACGGTCGGCCGCAGCAGAGCTCCCCAATGGTTGATTTGCACCAGTCATGTTCATCAGTCAACTTGCGGCCTGAACATGCATGAGGAAGAAAGGGGGGCCACCGCCACCACTCGACTCCACTCACCAAGACTGCCGCCGTGCCCACCGTCGATGACAAGCCGGCCAGCCTTGGAACAACCACAGTCTTCAGCTGCCCACGGCCATGAGAATTAACAAAATTGTCCCTTTTCTTGAAGTCCAGCAAAACACGAACCACCTCCAAAACTTCAACCAAACCTAACCCTTTTCTTCGTGTTGACCTTGGCTATGTCAGCACCACACACCTCCGTGTTGGAAAATACTTAGCGTCAAGATTCAAATGTCAACGCCAGAAACCATGGCATTTGAGCTATTAGAGGTCAACGACACAGTCCATGGCGTTGACCCCATGAGAGTGGCAAAAATGATGGTGCAATTTTGAGAGAGGGTCAACTCCATGGACTATGCCGTTGAGCTCTAAAAGCTCCATGCCACAGACCATGGCGTTATTCTCGTGACACCCATTTCGATCGGAAAACACTAATTTTTCTTCAATGCTGAGATACATGGCACTGACATATAGCCACATAGGCAAGTTCAATGCATTTGAGCTTGGCATTAACTAAAAGGGTTAGATTAGGTATAAGTTTGGGAGGTGTGTCATTTTTGGCTAAACTTTGCAAAAGGGGATTCATTTTGTCATTTCTCACCCTGCGGGCAGCGTCGCTGGCACGCCGCCTCACGCTGCCTCAACTACCGCTGCCCCGGCCGTCCCTCTAAGACCTCCCGGGTTTGTATCTAGGGGGAGGGGCTTCACGCAATCACATGTGGCAGCATCGCCTCCTAACCCACCCTTACGTCTCTTTTTGCCCGCGCCTCACCGCCACCCGTGTCATCTCCGACATGGCCCAGTCTCGGCCACAGCAGGCTGTGGCGTTGCCGGCCTCCTGCGTCGCAGGCCTCGTTGCCCGATTTAGCGCTGGCTCTGATTATTGGGGTGGATATGGGAGAGATAAAACGGAGGCTGCAATTGTTGTGGAGATGGGAGAAGATAATGAGACATCATCGTTTTACTGGTAAGTTCGTGGCAGGGCCCCCAACTGTCGGCTGCAGGGATTTTTTGGCATGTTAACTGACCGCACAACACAGAGATTAATGCTTATATTTGGCATGCATTGGCATGAGAGACTCATGAAGAGGCGGGTGAAATGTTCCAACTATCTTTAAAAGGAAAGGAAAAACAGCACCCCGCCTATAACAGATCTTATGAGGCTGATTCAAATAAAACAGCTTTTGGGAACAAGATACATGAGCAGTGAGTTGGGCTCTTATTTGTGACTGTATAAGTTAATCATATTTATTTTGAAACAACAATGAAGATAAAATCATATATGTGAACATGACCAAAAGAACACTTTTCCTGCCTCATTGCTTATTTATTTCTCAAGAAACAGAGACAAGAGTAGCCATGCTTGAATGGAATGAATTTTCCTGAGGTGAGTGAAATACTCAAAAGGTGAAACTGTATCTATCAATCTTTCTATACCTTGACCATGAAATATTGCTTGAAAATAATAGTTGAACATAAGCTATGTGAAAGATCTTTTCTCCTATCTGATTCTCTAAAAACAACAATTTGAACAAACAAACAAACAAACAAGACAGCGCATCACAATTATGTTCCTAGCACAAGATAAATAACCCCTACTAAATGATGCAAACAAGAACAACCAAGTGCAGTATTGAACTATTAGGCATTAGACAAGCTGGGAGATAACCATGAACGGATGGACCTAACATGGATGCAATAGATAGTTTACCGCTTCATACTGTCGGTAAAGACAACAATGACGGTGGAAAGTTGGTATATATGAACGCTTTAGAACCAGAGAACCCGTGAGATTCAGCACAAATCCTCTCAACCTGCATTGTCTTGACATCCAGTTTGAAAAATTCCACGATTGGTGGGGTTATTAACGAAAAGTACTTCTGAGAGCATCTCCAGCCGCGCCCCAGGAAAGCCTCCCCAGGCGATTTTCTCGCGCCGTCGCCAAAAAAACGGCCCAGTCGCGTCCCATGAGCCCGATTTTCGCCGGCCTAAGCCGAAAACAGCGCCGGCGGACCCAGGCCGAACCCAACGCGCTGGGGGCGTCCGGGAGCGCCGGGGCGAGCTGTTTTGGCGCGAAAAAGCCGCGGACCAGCCGCGTCAGCGACACGGCGCCTCGTCTTCCCCCAACGGCCTCGGTTCCCGCGGGGAATCAATGGCAAGGCTGCCGCCGGTCAGCCTTGCCATTGATTCCTCACGGGCGGCGCGTCACGGGACGGCGAGCCGACGCCTCCCCTCCCTCGCACGCGTTCACACGGGCGCGGCGCGGCTATATAGCCGGTGGCCTTACTCGTCTGTGCCCACACCAGCCCCGCCCCTCGCCGCCGCCCAGCCCCTCCCTCTACCTCTCCCAAGCGCCGCCGCCCAGCCCCTCCCTCTCCCTCTCTACCTCTCCCGAGCCCGTCGCCATGGCAGAACGTTTCCCCGGAGACGAGGCGGCGGCCAACGGCTTCGGCCGTCGTTCGCTGCGCGAATAGGAGTCCTGGCTCCTGTTCCAGGCGAACATCCCGGCGCCGCCGGACATGCGCGCCGAGCCGACGGGGTGGAGGCTCAGCAACGGGGGAGTGCCCGTTCCCCCGTTGCCCGACGCCGTTGCCAAGCCAAATTACTTCGCCGAGGAGGTCGAGGTCGTCCGCGCCTCCCTCACTGACGCCCAGCTCTCCCTCCCGCAGTACGCCGCTGACAACCACGCGGCTTGGGCGGCGTACTTCGAGCGCCGCCAGCGGCAGCGGTTGGCGTCCACCAACGACGCGCCGGTGGTCGGCGGCCAGAAGAACAGCGAGGGGTGCCACCTGTGGTGGGGCGTCCCCGGCCGCACACTCGAGGGCGTGCTGACGCACCTCGAGGGCGGCAACAACCCGCTGTTGGCGTACCCGGCGAGGGCGGCCGCCCC
This sequence comes from Triticum aestivum, assembly GCF_018294505.1. Lineage (NCBI taxonomy): Eukaryota > Viridiplantae > Streptophyta > Magnoliopsida > Poales > Poaceae > Triticum > Triticum aestivum. Next base: position 705,643,097 of record NC_057812.1, on the reverse strand, counting down.
GCTGCACCACCGACGCCTCGGGCCATGGGCGCCAAGGAGGTTTGGGTCCTCCTCCTCTTCTTCCTCCTCGCGCTCTTCCTCTCACTCCTCCGGTGCTCCGGCCCTGCTCGGCGTCAAGGCCAAGCCCGCGGCGGAGACGCCGCTCGGCCGGCGCACTCGCCGCGCCGGTATCGTCATCAACGAGGGCGGCCGGCGCGCCTCCTCGTCGGCTCCTCCTCCGTGCTTCGTCAAGCCAAAGACGGAGCCGGGGCTCGCGCCGGTGAAGACGGAACTCGACGACGACGACGCGGCCCTGGAATGGGCGCGCAGGGACTCCATAGCGATGGAGAAGGAGCGCCTGGAGAAGGCGAAGGAGCGCCAGTGCGCCGCCCTGTGCCGCTTCGCGGAGCGCCGACGCGGCCGCGACAAAGGCGGGGTCGTCGTCATCTGCGACAGCGACGACGACGACGCGCCACCGCCACCAGCCCACGTTGGCGACGCCGGTCAGGGGTCCACCAGGGACGGCTACGTCAAGGAGGAGAAGTCCGACGACAGCGGCGACGATGGCGGCAACGACGGCGACTACTCGACGTTCAGCCAGTTTCTCTTTTAGTTTAGTTATTATCTATTTTGCTATGTAACGAAAACCGGCGAACATGTCTAATATATGCCCAAATTTGCCGAAGTTTATTGTGTTTCGCCGAACTTCGCCAAAATTTATCGTGTTTTGCTATACAAATTTTATTTTCAAACGCGCCTGGGGGAAGCCCTGGGACCGGCGGCTAGGGACCAACTCGCTCCCAGACTCAATTTTTGCGCCGGCTCACCCTCAGGAGGCGATTTTTAGGCGTGGGGGGCCAACGGCTGGAGATGCTCTGAGCTTCTATCCTTAGTAGGATCAAGTAGTTTTCTGTTCCACCTTCGATATTATACCGATACTCAGAACCTAGTGACATTTTCTCCATCTGCCAGTCGCCGGAACTCTCGCCTTTGTTTTGCCAAATGGAATAACAGAGATAAGATTCACCACTTGCATTTTCATAACCTGCACGGAACATCCCAAGCCTGCCTTCCCCTGCATCCACAATAGCTATATCTTGTTGGCTCCATTCTCCAGGTGGGAGGTCAGCAATGGAGTCTTATTCATCGGCAAGACCCAGTAGACGCAGCCGCCCACCAAATGGAATATCCGCTCCAAGAGGTGGGCGGGGAACTCCGGCAAACTCGATTCGATTTTCTTGCTGCTCTCCATTGGAAAAAGAAAAGAGGAGGCCGGCGGCGGAAACCCTCAATCTGATGTGATGGATGGATGGGAATGTTGTTATGTGGAGGTGAGAGATCTTTTGTGCTGCCACAACGGGCCTTGAAAGGTAAGAATATGTAACGGGCCATCTTTCGGCCCATACGGGCTGTCCGTTGTGCTATTTTTTCTAAAGAAAAAACTACTACAGCGCCAGTTTGAAAACTGTATTTTCCGTGCGTACAAAAATACTTTTTACGTGATATATTTACGAAATTAATTTCATAGGGTCATAGGTGAAAACTGTATTTTCCTTGCTAACCAAGTTTCTTTTTTATGTCATATTTATGCAATGAAGTTCAGTGTTATACACTTATACTCAGAATGGGCACGCTATCTCAAGTTCCCAAACAATGGTTTTCAAATTATTATTTTTGCGAGGAAATGGTTTTCCAATTTAACCTGGAATTCTATGAAGATCGATACGTATTAGTTCAGAAAAGTATACGCTTGTAACATACTACCTCTGTAAACTTTATAAGACAGTAGTACTTTAGTGATCTAAAACATCTTACAAATGTTTGCAAAGGGAGTATTTGATTTGATGTAGAACATACTGCTACAATTATTGTGCACTTGTCTTGCACGCCAACTATATCCGATATAAGAAAACTTGTAGACACGGATATATAATTATGTACTAAGATTTTTCACTCATGTATTTGGATCAACCACACCTCAAGAGACTATAATTTCAGTACAATAAAAGTACCATAATGGATTCATAATGACATGGGAATGTCACACACGATATATAGAAATGGTATCCATCCGTCCATCAACAAACATGCCGTCACAGCGACAAAGATTCTTAATATGTAGCAAATGCTCATCACAACTGTCAAATTTCAGCAGCATCTTCATCAACATGTACCTTTCTTTCCCTGTCTCCTTTGCGCATATCTGTAGCTAGCTGCTAATTAGGAGCCATCATCTCAAGAAGAAGAAGAAAATAATTAGGGGCCATCTCACTGTCTCAGCAAAATAGCTTCTTAATCTCAGGCATGCGCCACCCTAATCTTGCAAATGCTCATCACAACTGTTACATTTCAGTGCCACCTTCTTCATCTTGGAGTTCCAAGGATGAGGCTTCTTAATCCATCGATCGACTCTCCGCAAGCAAGACAGGTAATAATCAGATGATACAGAAGAACTTTCAGCTCAGGTTGGATTCAATACTACTTCACAAGCAAAATGGAACAAACTAGTCACATGCCCACGCTTTGCTTCGCTGTGGGATTCAATAGATACTCATCTTGATTGAAGGTTTTATGAATTAATTCCCACAAGTGTGCATCAGGTATATTTTTTCTACCTGGATGGCACGCCGCTTAGTTTTAGCAGTACAACCAAAAATATCTCTCCTAAAGGTAGCCTTACAACACTAATTACCTGGACGCTGCATTTCATAACGGGTGTGAATGGTATATATTGGTGATACCCACATTAAAAACTGGGTCTGCTATCAGGGCCATGTGCAGCAACTTAAACTGTGGTAAATGTGTCAAAAATAGTTTGGTGCTTAATAAGCAAAGACTACTTCAATATGAAGATTGGTAATTACTTTTCAGGCTCTGACGTTTGTGTGGAAAGATGTGATGAATAATGATATCTTTATAAATGAGTCATCAAGACAGTTTTATTATACTTCAATTATTGTTGTTGCAGATCTGTGGAGATGTAAGTACATCAATGGATGAACTTGATAGTGTGAATCAACTGAACTGAAATAATTTGCCGCTCGACTTAAAATAGCAAACCTGCAAACAAAAACATATATTTTTCCCCAACTCCTTGTTTCTGCATCAGCATTCGATTCGACATTGCTGGCCAAAATTTGCTCCCCAAGCTTGGAGAATTTGCTTCATATAGTGTCCGGTTCCCAATGCAGCCAGATGAAGTAGTATCGGCTCCAACAGGGAGAGCATGGGCAGCAGAATCTAATCAGTCAGCGAGCACAGGCAGCGAGAAGCTTTGGCGGCCCATATAGCAAGCAACAGAGGATGGTCAGGAGCAAACGCCAGTGCGAGTTTGGTGGCGAGCATGAAATAGTTTCAGGTAGCAAGAAGCTTTGGGTGGCCCAGAGTTAGCATGGGAAGCAGCGGTAGAGGATGATCAGGAGCAAACACCGGGGGCGAGCGTGGTGGCGAGCATGGGAAGTAATTTCGGACTTCATGGAATTAAAGACGAGCAGCAAGCTCCCAGGTAATCCTAATTTGTGAAGCAATGTTTCTTTTGTTAGCAATGAAATATCCGTGTATTGGACCGGGCCTTCGGAAGGAAAGGCTGGGATGTACAACGGCACAAACTATGCCTTTTCAATTGCCTCTTCCAAAAGTAAAATGGATGTAGACTTATATTCCTTTTCAATCGCCTAGAGACCATAAAAACCAGTCCTCGAAAATAATTGCTGCGATCTACCATTTTTGTGCATCTATTGGGCCTAAAATTACAAGTGATGCATAATGTCACGGTTATTTTGTCATGTCAGATTTCGTAAAAGTGGTTGGAACAAAAAAGATAATGAATCGCAATTATATCCCTGAGCTTGATTAGCTGTCACAAGGAAGAAAATAGCCACTACCCAATCGCGTAAACAAGAATGACGAATTGTGATAATGAGTTATCACAATTCAAAATTTTGTGCGAAAACTATTAAGGAAAGCAGATAAATGAGATAGAAAGTTTACCACTTCATATTGTTGGCGATAACTACGATGGTGGGAAGCTGGTATACAAGTGTCCTTGACGTGCCAGACCGGACAGGTTTACCTGAGGCTCATTTATGCTCTATCATTTGTGCATGGTGTTTTAACCATCTCAGTGAAAAATCACTATTTCTGCAAAATTTCAGACATTTATTATTATATTCCACAGTTTGAGAGGTTATTAGTGCAAATATATACATGAATTACATTCTTAAAGACTTCTTTGCCTTCAAGTAATACATCAGTAATCAGGCTTTCCAAATAGACCTGATCATGAAGGAAGAAGAATAGAAGGACAAGACATCAAATCAGAAAAGAAAAAAAGTTAAATGAGCTCGGTTATAAAATATCCTCAAGAAAATTCATTGAGGACCGCCATATAAAATGCTAGGGATCATACCAACAATGAAATAAAATCATGAGAAAATAAATATTATGGACAGAAGAAAACAATATTTATGGGGATACCTAAGCCGTTAACATAATTGTATTTGTATACAGCGTAAGCATGGACAGAAGGTTGTATACAGGGTAAGCATGGACAGAAGGGAAGTCATCATAAGTAAAAATTATGCATGTGTGTCGATATAGCAATCATTCACTCAAAAATTAAATTTATGCATTGAGGACATACTTTTGGAACGCCAGATAAACCTAAATTCCCACTAATTTATCAATAGGAGTAGCCTCCACCAAGATTTTAAAGTCATGCAAAAGCAGAAAGCTCAAAGATAAGCTTGGGCCACAGCAAAAGCTTAACATCTAAAACGCATCAGGTTAATCAGCACACAGCATGAGCTAATTAGCACGTACGTAGCAGCTTCTCAACCTCTCGGATGCTCAAAACTTTAACCCGAACCAAATACATGAGCTTCCAGAGCCTGCTCCCCCTCCACTATTCTGCAATAGGGACCAAAAACAAATCTATAGCAAAGTAGGGAACACAAAACTGATTAGGAAGATAAAAGATGTCTTTTCAAGAGAAGCAGTATTTCTTATTTCCAAAATTGACCGCCATATTAGGTTGCCGCCATAAAAAAAATAGGTGATCAACTTTCTCCTTTGTAGTACAAAAACAACACCATGTATGCACAACTTGTGTATACAGATACCACATAACCAATTCACACCAATATAAATTTCCAGGAATATCTCATGTGGCCATTCCGTAAAATAGAACTAAATAAATACATAAAGTAAACAGTAAACACCCCCTTTAGCTAAGCATAGCTTATGCCAAGAATCATTCAAGTTGACCAGACACACTTGACTATGACTGAATCCAAGACTTTAAATTCTAATTATGTACTTCTAATGAGAAGTCCAAGAAATCTGCTTCGACAATACCAAGCACAGACAAATTCATTATAATCTGAAATTATACTAAATAATGACAAGCACACAGATTCGTCTCCCATCCAGGGGTCAACAAAATATATAATCTAAGCAATCATGCGCTGTAAAAACATCGATGGTAAAACAAGGAAGGATAAGATCTGGCAGTACACTTGAAGTAATTACCTGTCCAGAGGCCATCCGAAATTATCAGTTGAAGAATTTCCGAAGTAAGAAAATGGGAGTACCAGCCTCCAAGATCTCCCAAATAAATTGACCACAACCAGTATGAACATCACCTGCACAAAATTTGGGATTGAGAGGATATCAGGATAATGTAATTGTTTGGTGTAAGAAGGAATTGTACATGAACGGGGAAAAAAATATAGGGGAACCTAGCCAAGCACCATGCTGATGGATGTTGTGTTGCCGGAGTGGAAAGATTTAGTGAAAAGTGGTAGGGGCATAAGTACACGTACATGTACCGAGGCAGTGGAAGGATGGCCACATCACCTGCCATGAATGCCCGTAGAGAAATTGAAGAATGATTGCTTCTTCAAATCCCAGCAGAGCAGTTGTGTTCAGCCGAACAGCCATGGTATCGGCCTACATCTCCCTCTCCCTCTCCCTCTCCCTCTCCCAATCCCTATCCTACTTTACCATAGGGCTTCAAATTGTGAAAGCCGGAGTAGACAACAGACTAACGGTCAAGGACTCAAGGTTGCCCAAGTCACAAAAAATGGATGGCCAGAAACGCGCAAGGCATTACATGGTTGGAAAGCTGCTCAGTTTTACTGTCCTAAAGTGTGGCTATGTTTCCATATATCAAAAACATAGCTCGTCACGACATAGTTCATTGACCACGAACCAAGGCCTAGATTTTGCTTGTTATTGTGTGAATCACTGAATCGAAAATGACCTGAGTGGGTTGTGATAACTCGGGTTGCCAATTTCGCTGTTTGTTAACAGAAGAAAATCCCGTCATCTAACATTTTCCTGGAGTGTTTATAAAGCAACTGTTGAAAAACCACCATTCAACAACCACAAACCAGAGAATTTCTTAAACAGACAAGATAAGCAAATCTATACCAATGTAAAAAAACATTTGTTCGGATGAGGTTCTTTCGATCTAAGCTCTCCAAAAAATATATTTAATTTTTATAGCTATCAGTCCCATGGTTGTGGCAAATATTATACCATCTCCTAATCATAGTATATGTATAGTTTGTTAGTTCAACTTATTTATTCATAGTTACTTTCTGTTTTTATTTTATGTACGTGGAAATTTATGTCTCATCCTTACAATTTTCTACATGATATTTATGTAAAAGAAGCCCGTGTCGTTACTATCGAGATGGACATGCTATTTCAAGTTTATAAACAAATTTTCAGTTCACACTGAATTCTACGCCGATGTGCATGGCTTTAAAAAGTATGGCGAATTAACCATGAGTATACATCTGCATCTCGACCATCGGAGTGAATAGATAAATAGGAAAGCTAACTTCTGTCCCACTGCTTTTTTTGCGACGAAAATCTCATGGTAGCGCTTTTTCAAACTATATGATTTCATCGGCGTGGGCAGGATGAACCCGCATCAGAAAATCCCGGTGCATCTTCTTCATCCTCATTCACCTCTTTGGCTCTCCCTTCATCACTGTTTCCTTATATTCTCTTGAGCTCATATCCCACCTACAAGCTAATAGTCACCACCACAATGCGGGCTTCTAGGATCTCCTTCCTAGTAGTCGCCACCAGGATGTAGCATCAGTATTCAAGTGCATGGATCCCTAACTCCGGCAAAGGAACATTCATATAAAAATTTGAATCATCATTTTTGTCAAGGGATGTAATATATTTTGTATTCTTTTTATTTTTGCTAGACACAACCTCAGCCTAAGGTTCACAAAGGGATAGAAATAGAAATATGTTCTTTGCAAAGGACAATATAGGGATCTCACAATTTCAATAGATGTTCCAACATCTTCTGCGCGCCAGAATTCTCCGCATCCTTTACTCTTGACATCGGTTCACCTAAAGTTAACCAAATACCACCTTGGGTTTCTACCTGAACCGAGTAAACAAATGTCCTATCATGTGCCGGCCCATCTGTCTTCTCTAACCTGAAAAAAAAAACAATAAAGTAACTTTGAGCATTAAATCAACATGAAAGCTTCCCCAACGGCATTAGCAGATAGTTTTTTTAGTTTATGGAGTATGGCATTACTCTTTGCAATCTGAAGCTTGAATTCCCAGCAAATCGGGACTTACGAGAAACAAAACAAGTTTAATCTGAATAGTTACTTTTGTTTTCCACTTTTATACTTCTTTAAATTTGTTATTCAGAAATTCCTTTTTTTGGTAACAGAGAAGATATAACTAAATAAATTTTGAATTAAGAACTATGTGTGTGTGTGTGTGGGGGGGGGGGGGGGGGGGTAATGCTATAGTGTTTGGCAATCAAACCAAACTAGTGGTTTCCATACTGCATCTGAGTGATGGTCTGACAAGTCTGTTCCACACCTACTGAGGTCAAAGTTCTATTTACCTAGTAAGGTTGTTTAGCAGAAATGACCAAAAGTTACTACCCTAAGATAAATGGGAACAAAGGTGAAATTACAATAAAGAAACGAAATAAAATGTGCAGCAGTGAAACGGTTCTAAAGATGCCCAGAACAAATATATGATCAACAAACAATTGTAGTGTAGGTGTGGGAAAGAGATGCCTCATCTGAGGAGCATTGCAGGAAAAGTTTAACTAGTGAACAGGATATATAAAACTAAAAACTAACAGAGTAGTCAAGAATCTTACTTAAAGATGGGTTTTGGCCAATGCTTCCTGCTGCACTGCTCAATAAGCTTCTGCTTGCATTCCCTAAGCTCTCCAACCTCAACCCCCAATCCATGGCCAACTCCGGTTGTCAACACTTGCTGATTGCCTCCACCAAGAAGCTTGCTTAATGCATCCCTTGTGGCATTGAGCTTAGCGATTACCATCTGCTCTGAGGAGCCCATCCCAACAAGTGCCCCACCAACAAATACATTTACAACCGCAGTTCCACCCTTCTGCCAAGTCTTGAATTTTATATCTTTCCCATGTTTCTGGCACAGTTCATGCAACGTAGACACGGGTTGCTCGTCTATTGTTTCTGCCGTGACAATGGGCTCAAAGAGGAACCTTGTTACCTACATAATTAACAGTGATATCATTATTCACCACCCATTATTCTAGTGAACTACTCTCTCCGTAAACAAATATGTCGTTTTAGAGAGCAGAGGTCCATTTTTTTAACTTTCACAAATATTATTGGTAAAGCTATCTTGGATTGGTCATACCAAAATGAAATCATTCGATTCTTCATGGAAAATTACATAGATTTTTATCAGCGTATTATGACTAGAATTAGTAGTTAAGTTATTTTCTGGAAACCTCAGATCAACATATTAATGAATGGGAAATAACATGAAAGATGGATTACACACCTTCCAGAGCTTCTCAAGATCAAAGTTGCAATCCACATAGACAGCAGCGGCAATGGCCTCAACTATATCAGCAAGCACCTTGGGAGCCTTAAATACAGTGCCACCATAGGGCGTAGTGCCAAGGTCATCCTCTAACTCTTGTTTCACTGACTGGATAAACTGTCCTACCTGCAGAAAGGTGTACCCAGTAACATCACAATGGTAGCCAAAAACAGTTCATCTAATATCCACATCTCCAAGAGATAACATCAATCACTTAACAATTGAAATGCATTATGCCTTATGAACCCGAATGGAGCGGCGGGAGTACTTACCAATTCCAGTTTCAGCATTGATAAATACAGTACTAAACTTATTCTTGCATCACTAAATCAAAGCTAAGATGTGGCGTGAGCTGCTATAGGTAGATGTTTAGCTCTATGTTTTACACTCAAATTAAGCCCATCGAACCGCTCGAGCGGACAGTAAAAAGTGGATGATTTAATACAACATCTATATATAAAAACAGAGCCCGCAGATCTATGGCTTCTAACTCAGGACGCTTACGCGGCACATACCAAGAGATCGAGGCGAGGGCAGTTGCGTCGGAGCAGCGGGTAGAGGTCGTGGCGCACGGCGACGCGGGCCAGCTTCTCGGTGGAGATGTTGGCGGCCCGGAGCGTGGAGAGCGCGCCGGGGCCGACGGTGGGGTTGGTGAGGTAGAGGAAGGTGGAGAAGGCGAGGCCGAGCGCCGCGTCCCCGACGAACTCGAGCCTCTGGTAGGAGGCCGCGGCGCCACCGGCGAAGGACTGGTGGGTGAGCGCCTCCTCGAGCAGGGAGCGGTTGTTGAACTGGTACCGGAGAAGCCGCTCCACGCGGGCCGCCGCCTCCTCCCTGTCCGCCACGAAGCCGGGCGGCGGCAGCGTGACGGGGCCCGACGGCGGAGGCGACGAGGCGCGGCGCTTGCGGGAGGCGGGCTCCATCATCCCTGGCGTGCCGGTGCGCGTGACCGTCTGGCTAGATCGGGAGGGGGGAGATGAAATTTTGGAGAAGAGAGTTTGGCGGCGTCCGCCGGAGTAGAGTGCCGGGCGGGCCTGTTGCTGCTGCTGGAGACCGGGGCGGGGGCGGGGGCGGGTCACGGCAACGGGAGGAGCAGCGGAGGAGGAGGCACCGGCGGAGGGAGCTGCGCACAAGGGACCGGCGGCGGCGTGGAGGAAACCTAGCGAGGGGTGAGGAAAGGGGATTGGGCTGTTCGCCTGAAATTCTTTTGCGCGTGGGCGTTGCGGGCCTGCCTCTATAAAAACACGAAAGGCGGAGAACCACACAATCTCATCCATCCAGAAAATTGAATCCTACGTTTCACATGCCTTGGATGTTTAGCACCAATCATGTTTTACCCACTCTTAATTAGCGCTGGCGCCGCTCTCGCGTTCCCCCGCGGCCCCGCCCCTCAAGAAAATACCCACCCCTCGCTTGAGAGCAAGTATAATAAGGCTGACTCAGCTGGCTATAAGCCCTTCCACGTCAGCCAAATCACATCTGGACGGGAGAGAAAGAGGGAGAGAGAAGCGAACGGGCGCTTCGTCAAGCGCCGGGCTGCGGCACAAGATACGAGAGCTTTGCGCCCGCTTGCAGCCCGTGGCGAGCGCTAGAGCCGGCGCTCTCGATCCCCTGCGCCTCTCCCGCCTCCCGCGCTTCTCCTTCCTCCTTCGCGCGCAAAAATCAGCCCGTGCCGTCGCCCCAAATAGCTTCCTCGCGCCAAATCAAGCCTTCCAAATTTCCCCAAATCGCCACCTCTCCCGAACCCTAGAACTGTCGCCGGCGCACATCAAGGAGATGGGTCAGCAGTCCAAACGGACGCGCGCGCCGGCACCTCGTGAAGCCCCTCCACCAGCGCCTCTGCTCACCCCGCCGCCAGCGCATCTCCTGGTCCCGCCGCCGGCGCATCTGCTGGTCTCGCCGGCGCCTAAGTCCGCCCCGCCGCCGGGGATCCCATCGGCCTTCCCTTCAAAGCAGAGAACAAGCACTTGGATCCCCCCAAGACCACAAGAGTCTCTGGCGGCTAGTCTGCAGCAACCAAGTGAATCGGGTCCTACGGCTCAAGGTCCTTGTTGGGCACCGCCTGCCTGCATCGGTGACTCTACATCACCTTGGTACATGGCTGGCAATATGGACTACTCTGATCCACAAGTATGGTATGAATTTTCTCCATTGCTTATCTCAACTCTGATCGTGGTGTCATTTCTTAGAGCTGCTGACACACTTGTATGATATGCTAGTTAGATGATACAACATCAAAAATCTATCTACTACTCTACTGTCTATTTTCAGAGTTCATTTTTAGTAGCTTAGTAATGATAGAAAAAGAAAAGTTTCTTCTGCTAGATGATCTTTCTTTGATGTACAGGAGCACGTGACTTCTCGTTTGCTGAATCTTGGATTGCAGTGTAGTGTAACTTTTCAGTTTCCACATGATAGTGTGTATGATATATGACTGCATAAACTATTTTTCCTTTAAATAGTTGTTGTGATCAATTCAGATTTTTCCTTTAAATACTTGCTGTGATCAATTCAGATTTTTCTTTTAAATAGTTGTTGTGATCAATTCAGATTATTTTTCCTTTAAATAGTTGCTGTGATCAACTAGTATGCATCTCAAATGTATTGTATTCAGATTTTACAAATTTGAGTATATACTTGCATGTAGTTCGGTGCTGATCGCTCTTCGTTTCTTTATGTCGTTGAGCAGGGGAGTGGATTCTCACCCACCTGGTGGTTACCTTAGTTACTTTCAGAACACGGCAGGCCCCACACAACCTATGCACAATGGGAGTTCACCGCAACCAGTCAATGCTGGCGATGACACAAATGGTGGTGATTGTGGAAGGACCGAAAAACGCTTGCTATGGACAAAACAAGAAGATCTTCGATTGGTATGTCTCTTTTTGCATTCATGCTGGCTCCATGTGTTTCATTACTAGCAAATTCAATTAACCCCTTCTGATAATATTGTAGGTCAGTGCTTGGTTGAATAATTCCAATGACCCAATCCAATCAAACTACAGGAAGAATGAACAATATTGGAAAGATGTTACTGCTGTCTACAATAGTACCACCCCAAAAAACAGGGAACGACTAGTCAAGCAAGTGAAAGATCGCTTTGGGAGAATTAAGAAAAGGGTTGCATGGTTTTGTGCGAGTTATAAGGAGGCTAGTGCTTTGTATGCTAGTGGTGAATCTGATGCAGATTTAAAGAAGAGGGCAATGCAAACTTATGAGGAAGATCACAAAAAAGATGGTCCGTTTATGTTTGAGCATTGCTGGGAGATTCTTAAAAAGGAACCAAAATGGGACGCATATTTGGAACGCCTAGAAGATCTGGAGCCGGACAAGAGGAAGTTTAGTGTTGATGATGAAGTAGGGAAGCATTCCACTATAGATGATGATGATGATGAAGATGAACGTCCACCGGGTGGCAAGCAAGCTAAGGAGAAGCAGAAACGAAAAAGAAAGGATGAAGTTTGTATAATAGATCTTGAAGATGGGCTTCAAAAGTTTGTAGATGCCCAGAATGCAGCAAATGAAGGCCGCAAAGAGATGTTAGAGACCCAAAGGCGTGTTTCTGCTGAGAATCTTGAAGCACGGAAGCTTGCTCACCTTGCGGCAAAAGATCACAAAGAGTCGGTCATGCTAGAAACATATCGCTCATTGGTGATGCAAGACACAACCGGGATGCCTGAAGATGTGAGATCTGAGCATGTGTTGGCATTGAAGTGTTTAAGGGAGAAGCTATTTGGCAAAATGGTCTAAGGTATTTCCTACTGTCCGTTGTCTTAATTAAAAGTGGTCATGTACTTAAATTGTAGTCAATGGTCCAGTACTCTAGTTACATTGTAGTCAATGCAGTCCAGATAACCATGCAATAGTGGAAAAACTCATCTAGTCAATAGTCAAATTATACTTAACTTCTATGCATTCCAGATAACCATGGAGTGGAAAAACTCATGTAGTCAATAGTCAAATTACACTTAACTTCTATGCAGTCCATAGTAATTATACGCCCAGGTAAACAAGACACATCCATATAATGCTCCATCTCCTCTTCAAACTCTTCCACCCAAACCCATCTTCCTTCCTCTACTTCTCATCTTCCTACCAAGCCTACCGACCCATCTTCCTCACCCACCATGTCCGATTCATCATCATACACAGATGATTCTGATGAGCTAGCCCCATCCAAAATCATGGAAGCCTATGTTGCTGAGCAAAACGTCCTAGACTCCTTTGCTGAGAGGCTCATGATAAAAATCAAGGCTAGGCTCGGATATGGATCATTGCAGCGACGATACGGTCCAAGGAAGGTCATTCGGAGGGATCATGAAGGTGCTCACGAGCGTCTGGTGGAGGATTACTTTGCTGCAGATCCACTCTACCCCGAGAGTATGTTTCGTACAAGATTCCGTATGAATAGAGGTCTCTTCCTCTGCATTGTGAATGCCCTAGGTGAGTGGTCCCCCTATTTCACTTATAGGGCAGATTGTTCTGGTAGAATAGGGCTCTCGCCATTGCAAAAGTGTACAGCAGCCATGCGCATGCTAGCCTATGGCACCCCTGCAGACGCACTTGATGAGTACTTGAAGATTGGGAAGTGCACTGCATTAGAGTGTTTGGACAAGTTTGCAAAGGGGGTGATTCAGGTTTTTGGTGGGGAGTACTTGCGACGCCCCACACGGGAGGATGTTGAGCGTCTTCTTCAGGTTAACGAGTCTCGAGGTTTCCCTGGAATGCTAGGAAGTATTGATTGCATGCATTGGCGATGGGAGAAGTGTCCTCTTGCATGGAGGGGGCAATTCACCCGCGGCGATTATGGAGTACCAACGATGATCCTAGAAGCCGTTGCTTCCCAGGACCTTCGTATTTGGCATGCTTTTTTTGGAGTTGCTGGGTCAAATAATGATCTGAATGTGCTCAATCAATCCCCACTGTTTTTTGATGCACTGAAAGGAGAAGCCCCTCAAGTCCAATTTTCTGTCAATGGGAATGAGTATACCACAGGTTACTACCTTGCTGATGGTATATACCCAGAATGGGCTGCCTTCATGAAGACTATACCACTTCCCCAAATAGAGAAGCACAAGTTGTTTGCCCAGAAGCAAGAAGGGGCAAGGAAAGATGTCGAGCGCGCTTTTGGGGTATTACAGTCCCGTTTTACCATTGTCCGTCGGCCTGCACGTCTATGGAAGAGAAAGAGTGTTGGAAGGATCATGAGGGCTTGTGTGATTCTCCACAATATGATAATCGAAGATGAGAGAGAGCAGGCAAAAATTCATATTGACTTGAATGAGATTCCGGGGGCTTCATTTGCTCTACCTCCCGAAGTGAATGTTGGTGGTAATCTATGTTTCGCAGATGTGTTGCGTAGAAAAGCTACTATTCGTGCTCGTCCACAGCATGCCCAACTTAAAAGTGATTTAGTCGAGCATATCTGGCATAAGTTTCAAAACAGCCATCATAATTAATCATGGTGGGATATTGATATCTGCATGTTCATATTCCTTTTTTTACTGTAACCTTGATATGTTACATGCATTTTTATTTCAGGAGTGAGCTGTGATGTGGTGATTGCGGCAGCTGTTACTTATAGGTATACTTTCTCTGATCTTAAATTGTTCTTTTCGTTAACCAAATAGTTCTGTACTCTATAGTTTAGTCAGTGTGAATGTATTATTGCTCAAGAAATTTATTTGATCTGCCAACATGCTTGTATAGAGAGTGAGGTCTTCTTTATAGCTTGTTCCTCTTCCTATTGTTACAGTATTTGTTTTTACTGAACCTGTGTAGCTATACAGGATTTATAGAAGTGATTTTCTCCAGCATTACTACTCAGTGTTACTTCTTGATGTCACATGCTGTAAGTTTGCATTGGCTAAATTTTTAAGCTTGACCCGGTTCCTTTTCCATACAGTGGTTGAAGGTTATTGATGCAAATGAGTGGTTGCTCCTTTCCAGCGAAGTACCCTCCATGCTTTATGACTTTTGTCATCGTCCAGATCAAAACTATGATTGTTGCTTGTGGTCGTGAATGGCTTGTTTGCCGGAGATGTTATCTATTATGTTTGCTGAATGCTTTCTTAAAGACTTATGTAATCTTAAGTAATTACTCGTGATGCTATGGAGTAGTATGATGCTGTGTGACATGTTTGGAGTACTATGATGCTGTATGACATATGTTTGTTGCCTAAATGCCAGTCAGTCTTCCTATTTCCTGGTTGCATGGATGGCATGTATATGTATGCTCTTTGAAATGGCCACAAAGATGTTGTTTACTGTAGATCACAGCAGATCATATGCACCTGCAAGCAATAAATACTTCATATTAAATGAAGCCATGCTAATAACCAGCCAAAACGCCAGACTACTATATGAGAGAAGGCTTTATGATGACGTGGCATTGCTATATAGCCAGCAGCCGGCTGTGCTATTATCTTTGCTCTGACACGATCCGTCGATCGCCAACCGCACAACCCTCACTTGCATGTCCCGCGCACAACCCTCGCTGGCCTGGCCCTGGTTCTCCTCGCTGCTCCGTCACTCCTTTGCTCCCTCCGGCGCACGGCAGCGCCAAAACTAGCGGATAAACAAGCAGCGCAATTAGTGCAATCAATCATCGGCGGCTCCGCTCAACGCAATCAATCACCAGCGTCTTCGCTCAACGCCCCCTAGATTACTTCGCCACCAGAAGCGAGGAACCTCGAAGCGGACTGCGAGAGGAACCCCGCCGATCGATTCGGAGGAGATGGGCGAGAGGCGCGACTCACCAGCCGACGGAGGTGCGAGATCGGTGGCGGACGCGGCCTTCCTCCTTGGCGGCAGGAGGAGAGGGAGCGAGGCGCGGCGAACGGGCAGGACTCGCCGGCCGGCGGAGGCGCGAGATCGGCGGCAAACGCAAGCCCTCCTTGTTGGCGGCGGCGTGCCTTCCAATCCTCTCTCTCTCCGGACGACTAGCTGACCTCGCCCGCCTCGTGGCCGCATCACCGAGATTCCAGTGTCTCGCTTCAGCAAGCTCCTCCTCGCTCTCATCATCAACCTTCTCTATGTGGTCGACGGCTGCATCCCTGACTTGGACTATGGTAACCTCTTCCTCATGTACGTCACTTTGTCATGCTGCTTGCTGCCACTAACACGATGGAATCAAGTATTTAGTTTCTGTAGGTGAAGGTTCTCAAGTGTGAGCTCTGAAGTTCTTCCCCACACGGTCCCGTACTGTTGCAGCACATGTAATTGACTGCCTGCTTTTCTAATGCCTGTGTTTTTAGTAGATTGCTGGTGTATCCTGTCATTCTGTGTATGTTGCAAACTGGAAACTAGAAGATTTTGTGATGGGATTGCCCGCTTACCTTCCATGGGAGCTTCAGTTGGATTGCTGATGCTGCCACTAGATTTATTTGTGCAAAGAAATATGGAAAACAGAAGATGGCAATTGTGTGTTGTGCACGGACTAATTGGCTGGTCATTCTGGGGGTATATGCTACTGTTTTTTGAGTGAAAGTTATGGTTTTGTACGTACCATGATTTATAGGGTACACTCACTGTTTATTAGCACCGAGTTACATGGTGGACATGACAGGAGAAATAAATTGATTTTTTCAATAAAGAAAGGAGAAATCAATTGATAGGAACTCTTTGTGTGTCCTCTCCACATTAGGAGGACACGGAGAGACACGGAATCGAGAAATGAGTCCTCTCCAAATCAATTAGCAGAATTAGCAGTACTGTTAGGCTGGACAGCTCTGAACCCCATTCCAGGGTCACTATGGTTGGTGATAGTGATTTCAGAATCAGCAAAGTCTATCGTACAATATCTCTATATGTTATTCAACTTAGCAAATTTTCATCTTCATTTAGATATTACTTACCCATCTTACAACTTCATGGCATGTTTGCTTTAAGATGTCTTGTAGGTACTATGTTTATTTCTGTAGAAGTTTTCTCTCCTGGATTTTGCATCATTTATTCCCAGGATCATTGTCTTTATGACTATCAGGAAATCCGATCGAGGCTATATTCAGTTCATGAACTGCTGAAACAAATACATCTCAGGTGTGCTTCCTGATCTTGCTGTAAGGACAAATATAATCTTCTCCTTTCACCACCAATACTTTTTCTTATCTGTAGGTTAATGGCCTTCTTTCTCGCATGAAGGATGGAATGATAGCTGCCCGGAAGCGCAAGATGTTGTTAATGAATTCGACAGTGATTTAGTGAGATTGTGAAATCCCTCCTTCTGCTCCTTCCAATCTTTCAAATTGATTTGTTTGACCTTCTCTTCATTCCGATTAAATTTATTATCGCTTCTCCTAATAGTCCAGCCAATTAAGAAGAGAAGATAGGGAAGAGAAAAATGCATGACACAAGAAGAGATGCCTTTAGAAGCAGCGTAAACAGGGCTGAATTATATCTCTTTCTACCCTTGCATATATTTAGAATGTACTGGTAAGAGAGGAGGAAGTGAAGAAAAAGGTTACTGTTCCGAGAGACGTTTATGAGGATCCTACAGTTTTATTTTACTTTAGAGATGGCAGTTGCTCTATCCCTAAATAGTGGACTTAGCAGCTACTTCTTTTTACATTTGCATATCCATTATATGGGTCTGCATCATACTTGTGCAGATAAATAATTATCAGCCTGGTAGAGGAGAGGAATTATATCTTGAATTCATTGATGCCGCATAATTTTGGTCCGTACTTTGTACGACTTGACTGTACAATCATGATGCTTTGTTCACAACTTATATAAAATACTCCCTCCATCCGAAAAAACTTGTCCCAAGCTTGTTTATCAAATGGATGGTGCTAGATACATCCATTTGAAGGACAAACTTTTTCGGACGGAGGGAGTATTGTATTAGTAATTTCAAAACTAATTTTGCATAGCTTTTTGCTTATGCCAAATGAAAATCGACAAAATATTTATAGCACTCTGGGGTAAAATGTTAAGTTTCTAGACATGTTTTTTATATGCTAGAATATGTCTTTGACCTATGGAAACAAAGGGTTCATTATTTGTTTTCAAGAGCTTAGGTGCAAGTAAGCAGCCCTACATGCAACCATATTTCTTACTCTTCTATCCATGAAGTGTTTTCAAATACTGTATTTTTCTCTTGATAGATGCCATCCGAGGAAAAAACTCTTGACACGGCATTGTGGTAACCTCTGTTCTGTTGTAAACATGTTTTTACTACCATGTATCATCAAGCATTTAAAATGTTATTAAGAGTAACATGGCATTCTGTATATGCTCTAGGTAAACTTGCGTTGGATACACAATTCTTGTTTTTTTTTTGTATTTGGGCAAGAATTCATGTATGTGAAAATAAATCTCTTTCATGTATGGTTTTATATCTCGGCAGAATATTACTGGTTTTGCTACCACAACATGCAGAATATGGTGTGGGTGAGAGGTCATGGGGTTGTGATAGGATGAAAAAGAATATGGTCTCTAAGATGTACGCCTACTCAATAGTGAGCTATTGGTACATACAACATGGAATTTATCTTTTTCAAAAAAGATGGCATAATGTTATTTTTTTAGCATTTTTTTAATATTTTATATCTATTGGTCGCAAGGCGGGTGATAGCTCTCAGGTGTACTACGCTACTGATGGTATCCTTGCCTTTCTTCGTAGTACTGTATTGAGATTGACATGTAACTATTTCATCCTCTATTATAAACATTGTCCTTTTCAAATCCAGTGAGCATTCCTGTAAAATAGTGTCCACTCACATCAGAGTTAGAGCTAGATGGAGCATCAAACAATGGAATCGAGTCATGAATTGTAAGCCAATCATGTAGGCATACACCCATTTCATTTACCTATGTATAGTGGAAGTTGTGTAAGTCATTTGAAATGTTAATATAAAGAGTTCGTTACTGATGTTTGCTGTGAACAGTGTGAATATATTCCTGTGACAAAAAATCTGTGTGAATATATTTGAATGGTGTTATCTCCAACTAAGATCTCTATAGTAGCAGAATTCCTTATTTTCTAAAATCTGGAAATATTAATACAAGTAGAGAGAAGTGGTCCTTGAATTTGTTCGTCCAGATGGTAATATTTGGTGCCACGAATCTGAAGTGGTTATTGTTCCTCTCTTTCTAGAGCCTCTATGCAGCCACAAGAAAAGTTTCCATGAACAGAGAGTTGGGTCATTCATTTCATAGTTGACTCATGAGTTGGAACCAGAAGGCCGGAGGGTCCAGTGAATATTTAGTTTGGCCCAACGACTCTGGCTGAAGGAGAGTGAAGATCATGTGGTCGATGATTTCTTCAACAAGGAGGCCACACAACATTGATCGATATGTGGCTCACAAGTAGATGATGATTGGAATGTTATCTGCTTTGTATTTCTAGGGTGAAGCATCAATTTTGAATAAAAGATACATTTATTTAGTGATGTTCTTAAAATTATTGTTTAAGATTTATATCAGTGTGATCAATTTTATTTAGATACGTGCATTCGCACGTGCATGATTACTAGTATGCTCAAACAATAGCGAGAAGCACCCCTCCTCTAGCTTTTTTGCATTGTGAAGGATAAGTTGAGCTGATTTTCTACAAAATGATTTCTTTTGCACTTTTGGCTTATTTTGACAATAAGCTATAAGCTAGAAACAAACTGGCCCTAAGAAATGGAAAGGAATCTGAGAAGAACACGGACGCGATAGCACTTGGAGGAGTGTCTCCACCAGCAGAAACAAAACAGAAATGTAACTCGCCACCGTTCGCCAGGAGGCCAGTCCCCGCGAACGCACTCTCTCCCGTCAGATTGGTGTGCACGAATCTTGTCGTACGATCGCAGCCACATCAGACTTTTTTTTAACTCATTCGCTATAAGATGAAAGACAGCGAACACATTACTATTGGAAACACTACAGCCCCGGCAGTGGCTAGTGACGCGTCCCTGGAGATTTGGTATTGCACTCTAGTCTCTCCTTTTTTCATCAAACTAGTGGTTGGGGCGCCACGCCTGTGACACCGCTTGAGAGGAAGTTGTGCGCACGTTTCCATTTAAAAATAATACATAGAGTCCTCGTCTTCATCTAAAAGAACATCTTAGAAAAAAAAATCCTCATCTTCATCTAAAAAAGTAAAAAGGAAAAAAGGAAAAAATTACCACCGCAGCCTCCCAGTGAATGCCACTTTGCATAACCCTCTATTTAAAAAATACCAGCGACCCTCACTTTCATCTAAAAAGAAAAAAATACATTTAAAATACAATATACACCTTCATCTAAAAAAATTCCAAAAAATTTCTCGCCGCGGCCAACCAGCTTGTGTCATGTGGCATAGCTGGTTGGCCGCCCTTCACGCGTAGTTTAATAGGTTTAATGGCGATTTAAATAGGGCAAAAAAAAAGGCCCATATCACGCACGCAAAGAAAATTGACCATCCTTTTTAAATAAAACAATAACGTAGATATAGAATTGAAATTTCATATATATGCCATCGGAACTAAAAGAGTGAAGTGCATTGTAGGTCCTTAAACTATTTTAGGGGCATTATGTAGAACCTCAAACTATGAAAATTGGCATCCAGGTTCTCGAAGTGCAGTAAGTGTGTTATTCAGAATCAAAATTTGTCCGACCACACATGACCGGCCAGCTGACACAGTTGACCCATGACACGTCGGACATTGGCCCCTGCAAGGTAACGGCCGGTGGTGAAAATATGCAAAAAAAATCAAATAAATTCTAGGGAATGATAAATGCACTTCACTCCAAATAGATTCAAATTCATGGTTTCAAAAAATGTTCCCGAATATTGAAAACATGTTCACAACTTTAAGAAATGTTCGCGAATGATAAATTTGAAAATTTGTTCATGAACCACAAATATTTGTGGTTCGTGAACATAATTTTGAAGTTCTGAACATTTTTGAAACCATGAACATTTATATTAACGATTTTTTTGTACATTTATAAACATATTTTAGAGTTCATAAATATTTTCTTCACCACAAATGTTTTTTTTAAAATCGTGAATATTTTAAAATTCACAACTTTCTAAAAACTCTAATGTTTGAAAAATGATCATTTATGAAATTTGTGCAAAAAAAACAAGTTCAAATACATTGTTCGTGATTTTTTTCCATATTCACGAACAATTTTTGGAGTTCACGAACATATTTTCAAATTTATCGTTCACAAACAGTATTGGTGGTTTGTGAACTTATTTTCTTTTTTTTAAATTTATCATTCGCAGATATTTTTCTTAAGTCGTGAGTATTTTTTCCATATTCATCGGACGCAAACGTTTTTTCAAATTCATCACTCGTGAACATTTTTTTACTCATGAACATTTTTTCAACATTTGCTAACAATATTCATGGTCCGTGAACATATTTTAAAATATATCTTTCGTGAATACTCTTTTAAAGTTGCGAACATTTATTCCATATTCGTGAACATTTTCTGTTGTTCGTGAAGATATCTTATTTTCTTTTAAAATTTATCGTTCGCAATCATTTTTTTAACGTCGCGAACTTTTATTCAAATTCATCATTCGTGAACATTTTTCTAAAATCGTGAACTTTTTTCATTACTTGCGAACATTTTCCCCATATTCGCGAACATTTTTTGAAATAATGATTTTAGTTTATTTGCGTATTTCTGTCACCGGCCGTTAACTTGAGGGCCCTTTGTCTGACGTGTCACGGGTCAACGACGTCAGTTGGCCGGTTAGGCAGGGTCGGACAGTTTTTAGACTTGAATGACACACTTACTACACTTCGAGAATTTAGATGACGATTTTCATATTTGAGGACTTACATGACACCCATAAAACAGTTCAGGGACCTACAATGTACTTGACCCGAACTAAAACAACCATCTAATTTGACCACGACCCCTACCACATCCAGGGCCATGTCTAACTCCACTTAACCAGGTTGCTCACATATCCTTAAAGACAAGGGGCCGCGGGGGAAGGGGTGAATCTCATTGCCATACTCTTTGTACATGTGACCAAGGTTTCCACACACCGAGCACCAGTTTGGGAGCCATTCATATTTTAGGCGAAAGATCTAGCGCTTATTATCTGGGATAAGTGAAACAACTTTTTTCGTATGTTTATTAACATTGATCTTAACTTCAGCTCTAGAAAAAATCCCTCGAAATCCTGTGACTCCAGCTCAGCATAGATAAATTCGCTAACCTTCCTTGTTAGTGATTTCAGTAACAACACATACTCATCTGGTAGGTCGTGGATTTAGGTCCATATCTTTAAAGAATCGAGCTTGATCAGCAAGGGTTATGTAAACCCTTCGTATGGCGCCAACACCACGAAAATTCCAAGGCCCTTCTTCCATAACCCGTTTCGAATCATCAAGGCAATAGGACTCCAAGGTGTAAAGGTTGTCGTTCAGGGGGCAAAAGGTCACCTCCTTGGCAAAATTCCACGCTACTCTCATGTTCTTCTAAAAACAGTATTGGTTGTTGGGCTTGTCCATATGGACTCGGGCAATGGCTATCCATCATGTCAAACTAGCCGTCAGTGCTTCATACTGTTCCACAAAATGATCATGGAGGTCGTCCTCTCTAAGCCCAAGTTACTTCATCAAAGCCTCCACATCGCTCATGTTAGTACCCGAGTCAGGAGCTTCGTTGTCAATGGCGGAAATCTAGCCCAATGAGAAGAAATTGTCGGGCGTCGAACCCTAGGTCCTCTGAATCTACCGCAGGTCCGCCAAGACCAGACAATGATCTATAGGATCACCTCATGATCAATCTGAGTCGGTCCTTATGGGAGAGGCAGGGAGGCAAAATCTCAACGATGGCATCAACGTCGCTGAGAGGAAAAGCTAACCCTAGCGTAGGGGAAAAGAGGTCTTGATGATGTCCAATAGGTTTTTTTAGACAATGGTGGTGTCCAATAGGTGATCCACATCAGAGTTGCCCTAAGGCTTGGTTTACTGCGTGTGATGTTATTTCATGTAAACAAAATTTCAATGGTGTGGCCCATGAGTTGGCCCAAATAAGTGTGTGTGTATGTGCGCGCGCAGTGTCTCGCTGTTATTGGAGTATAATGTTCTAACATATTGTCAACCAGATGCAAATTGTCACCCAGGCTTCATCTCGCCGACCTCATGCATCTCTGATTAGTTTTTATATTAGCCTGTTGTAACAAGATGCAATCAATCATCTAAAAATGTTTCATGATGCAATTAACAATCGCAATCCTGACGCATCTGGTTGGCTCTACAAAACTGAGCTAGCCAAGTCTGCATTTGCCATTGGATCCATTAAGTAATCTCGTTTCCATGGACTGTTCGATCAATGCTCACCTGCTCCGGCCCCAACGACCACGACAGCACATGCTTAGCTAAGCTTCAAACTCAGCAAAATCACCACACGAGCCATTGGCATTATATACGCAACACGCACACACATGCCCAGTCCAGTCCAGTCTAGTCTAGGTCACTACGGCTTTCCATCGACACAATATCAAGAGGAGCTCTAGGTCCGGCCATGGCAGCGGCATTAGTGGAGAGGTGGGCGGGGCTCGGATCGGCGGTGGCGACCGTCATCTTCCTCTGGTCCGTGGTGCAGAACTACGTGCCCCCCACCTTCCGCCTCTACCTCACCACCTGGGCCACCAAGCTCGCAGCCTGCTTCAACCCCTACCTCCAAATCACCATCTCCGAGTATGGCGCCGAGCGTTTCCAGCGCAGCGACTTCTTCCTCGCCGTCGAGGCCTACCTCAGCGATGCGTGCGCCCGCCGCGCGCGCAAGCTCAAGGCCGAGCTCGGCAAGGACAGCAAGAACCTCCTGGTCTCCGTGGACGACCATGAAGAGGTCACTGACGACTTCTCTGGGATCACCATCTGGTGGTACGCTTCCAAGAGGCAGTCCAAGGCCAACGTCATCAGCTTATACCCCGGCGGGGACGAGAAGCGCTTCTACCGGGTCGTCTTCCATCGGCAGCATCGCGACCTTGTCGTTGACTCCTACCTTCCTTTCATCCTCGGCGAGGGCCGCGCTGTCACTGTCAAGAACCGCCAACGCCGCCTCTTCACCAACAATGCTAGCGGCAGCTGGAACCCCTACCGGGGCAAAAGCGTCTGGAGCCACGTCCCCTTCGAGCACCCCGCCACCTTTGACACGCTCGCCATGCACCCCGATGAGAAGGAAGCCGTCATCGACGATCTCATGGCGTTCCAGGAGAGCAAGGAATACTATGCCAAGGTCGGCAAGGCATGGAAGCGTGGGTACCTCCTTTACGGACCGCCCGGCACCGGCAAGTCCACCATGATCGCAGCCATGGCGAACTTCCTCGACTACGACGTCTACGACCTTGAGCTCACGGCGGTCAAGAACAACACCGAGTTACGGAAGCTCTTCATCGAGACAACGGGCAAGTCCATCATGGTCATAGAGGACATCGACTGCTCCGTCGACTTCACAGGAAAACGCCGCAAGGACAAGAAGGCCTCAAGCGACAAGGACTCCGACAACGATGACAAGCCGAAGCTACCGATAGAGCCAGAGAAGGACGATGCCACCAAGGTGACGCTCTCGGGCCTGCTTAACTTCATCGACGGGCTGTGGTCTGCTTGCGGAGGTGAGCGGATCATCATCTTCACCACCAACCACAAGGAGAAGCTGGACCCGGCGCTGATCCGGCGGGGTAGGATGGACAAGCACATCGAGATGTCCTACTGCCGCTTTGAGGGCTTCAAGGTGCTCGCCAAGAACTACCTAGATGTCATTGAGCATGAGCTGTTTGGGGAAGTTCAGCGCCTGCTCGAGGAGACCGACATGTCGCCCGCTGACGTTGCAGAGAACCTGATGCCCATGTCGAAGAAGAAAAAGAGGGACCCGGATGTGTGCTTGATAGGCCTAATCGAGGCGCTCAAGCAGGCCAAGGAGGAAGCGGCGGCGGTCAAGGTGAAGGAGGCAGAGGAGGCTCAAGCGAAGAAAGCCAAGGAGACAGAGGAGACAGAGGTGAAGAAAGGCAACGAGGAAGACAAAGAGAAGGACAAAGCACCCGAGGCAGCCAATGGGGATATTAAGCAAGGTGACAAGTGAAGTGACATCACGCCAGGAAGCCAAGGAAAAAGAATGAGCTTGTTCACTAGTGCTCCCTTACAAAACAAAAATGCAGTGTTTGGTGAGAGAAAAATAATGCACCTTTCAAGTGAAACAATATTTCTTTCTTCTCACACTTGTAATGCTGCTGCATATAAAGTATGCAACAATACAAAAAGCTACTGCAACAAGGATCACACGCCTTACCTACAGCAAAAGGCTAACAAGTTTTTTTCAGGGAATTAAAAAATAAACATGGTATCATGCAGGCTTCATTACCATTTCACCAATCCAATGCCGCCACTACGCATGACAGTGACAATATGCAATTAGCAATCAGAATTTATCCTGCTCCTAGAGTTAATTAAGCAATCCAAATCTGAATTGGCCCGTTCATTCATTAATTAACTAATTAAGCAACCCAAATCTGAATTGGCCCGTACATTCATTAATTAACTAATTAAGCAACCCAATTCTGCATTCTTTCAGCCCTGACCAAATGTAACATGATATTGTTGTAAGAACAGAACAAGAACAGAGCGTCGTTTACAAAACAAAAGACAGCAGACCCGAAGACACAGACTATAAAACTTGCTATAAAACTTGTCTATAAAACTTGCTTGTTCTGATGAAGTATTCAAATGCTACAGCAGACCCGAAGACACAGACACATGGCAATGATCAGAAAAGAGAATGCGAAGCATTGCTTACCTCACCTTGTGGTCACCGTGTTGAAGGTGGTGCCAAAATGGTTCAGCCCGAACACCTCTGACGTTATGATGAGCATGTTTTTATGGATATATAGATGGGTAAGAGATATTAATAACTTGTAAAATGAGTGTGCAGAAGAGGCATGATTTTGCAACAAATTTAAGCATAACAACATTATATTAATGATCAATGATGAGATGGATTGAGGAAACTAAAATAGGGTTAGATGTAAGCCATCAATACTAATGCTTAATCATCACTGGACAATTTCTAAACTCTTTAGTTTTAGATATACGCTAATGACCAAATAAGAAGGAATAAAGACAAACAAGTCAAACCGCGCAAATTTTGACCGAATTTCTAGAAAAATATATTCAGAAATTGAATGCCAAATTAGTATCAGTAAATACATAATAATATATTTTTTAATACTACTATTTTAGGGTAAATATATTATTTAGTATTATAGTTATGATAGTTTTTCCTACAAAGGTGGTCCACTTTACACCGCTTGACTATAGACAAACTTTATGGTCCTTCTTCTTTTGGAGCCAGAGGGAGTACAATAATTTTGACACCAGGTATGTTAGCTATATTTAATTATTTTATTTTTGATGGTATAGAACTAGGGCTATAAAAAATTAATCAGATAATACTTAGTCTGGAGGAGAATAACTGGCTGAGGTCGAGGAACACTAAAAAATCATTCTAGGTCGCTAAATAGGCTTTTTTTGCTATAAACTTTTCTGTAACCTATGTGAATATAATGGTATCTGAACACATCAACTTTGAAAAAAAAATATGTAAAACATATTTTTATAACGGTAAAAAAATCTAGCCACACAAATATGCAGGTTACCCTTAGGAATGTAAATGGTACAGATAATTCCTGTTCCGGATCAGTATTCACATCCGTTTCTAAGGATATGGTCTGCACTTGCACGAATCCATCGGATATGGATACAGATACGGATTTTGGTCAACTGGATATCCAACGGATATGGTCGATAATATCCATCGGACGTGGATTATCCTGTAGTTCTTACGGATTATCTGAGGTTGTGAAATATGATTAACTGATAAGTTCAGCCCTATCGGCAAGCCTGATATATAATTCGCCCACCAATTAGAGTCACCAGGTATAAAATTGTTGATGTATTGGTGTGAGATTTTTTTACGAAAATATCAGATCTATTATAAAGATTCATCGGAAGTACAAAGCATTCCAAACATAATAAAAATTACATCGCAAGTACAACTTCTCCTCTCCTCCTATGGCCCCAACGACAACGACAACACGTGCTTAGCTAAAGCTTCAACTGTTAAACATCATTGTATGCCTTGCCACGGTATGTTATAAACCGTGCCGGCTAGATATGTGGCGTGCGTGTTGTAGTTAGGATAGGTTAGGTTGTTGTGACTAGATCTTGGTAGTTAGCTTAGCTTGCAGATCAATCCACACCTAACCTATCCCTAACCTCCTTGTAATCTTAGCCGCATGTCTGGCCTATATAAACACGCAATGCGTCCCTGCCCCGGCAAGCGCTTCCAGCCTCTTGTTTCACATGGTATACAGAGCCTAGTTCTTCCACACATCTAGATCATGTCATCTTTTTCCTCCTCCCACGCCATGGCCATGCCCTCGCTCGTCTCCCTCGGCCACACCATCACGGAGAAACTCACCCGTGACAACTTCCTGGTGTGGAAGGTCCAAGTTCTTCCGCACGTCAGGGCTGCGGCGATGATGGGCTACCTTGACGGCTCGATCAAGGAACCCGCTGCTGTCATCGTCACCGAGAAGGAGACCAATGGGAAGAAGGAGACCACCGAGCTGCCCAATCCAGAGCATGCAATCTGGGTTACTCAAGATCAACAGGTCCTAACTTTTTTGCTCGCATCTCTATCCCGTGAAGTTCTGATGCATGTGTCCAATCACACCACGGTCGCGGGCGTTTGGCAAGCCCTAGTCGAGAGCTTCTCTGCGCAGTCCTGAGCACGTCAAATTCAGCTTCGCTCGGCGATCGGCAACGCCCGCAAGGGAGATCTCTCCGCCTCTGCTTACTTCACGAAGATGAAGGGGTTAGCAGATGAACTTGCTGCTGCAGGAAAGCCCCTCGAGGAGGATGGTATCATCTCGCACATCCTCGAGGGCCCTCATGCACGAGCCCGACTACAACGGGGTTCGTCACCTCCATCTCCACGCGCGCTGCCACCGATCGGCCGATCGGTCTCAGCGAACTCTTCTCGCTGCTGCTCTCTGCGAGGCCCGGATCACCGCCCAGCACGCCGCCTTCTCCGCTCATCACTCCGCCAACCTCGCTGCGAAGGGTGGTCGTGGCGGCTACGACGGCGGTTGCCTGTGGTCAGGGTGGTGGACGCGGTGGCTACGGCGGGGCAACTACTCCGACAACTCAGGAAATGGTGGTGGCGGTGGTGCGCCGCGCCAGCAGAACGGTTGAACCCGTGGTGACCGCGGAACGCTGTCAAATCTGCAAGGAGGAAGGCCACTGTGTGTGGCGCTGCAAGAAGAGGTTCGATTAAAGACTTCAACAACAATGTACGTAACCCTGCAGGCATTGGTGGTGGCGGACGCAGCGGTGGAGGGCGCGGTGGCGACGGCGGTAGTGGTGGCAACCCATGCTCCGCCAACTCTGCCCACTCCTACGGCGTGGATACCAGTTGGTATCTCGACACCGGCACCACAGATCACGTCACCGGCGAGTTGTATGAGCTAGCCGTCCGTGATCGCTAACCGGCACCGACCAAATTCACACGGCAAGTGGGCAAGGTATGGACATAGCGCATATTGGTCATTCAGTATTATCTACTCCCTCTGGTTCCTTACATCTCAACAACATCCTTCATGCTCCTAGTTCCGACCAAAGCCTTCTTTCTGCCTATAATCTTATATGAGATAATGATGTATTCATTGAGCTTCATCCTGAATTCTTTCTTGTTAAGGATCAGGCTACCCGGAGAACAATTCTGCAAAACAAGAGTAGATGGGGCTTGT